>NC_034598.1:10498515-10521894 GCF_900095145.1 Mus pahari
AAAAAAAAAAAACAAAAAACAAAAAACAAAAAAAAAAACGCCCAGGACCAGATGAGTTGAGAGAAGAATTCTATCAGACCCTCAAATCGACCTAATACCAATATGCTTCAAACTATTCCACAAAATAGAAACAGAAGAACACTACCAACTTGTTCTAGGAAGCCACAATTAAGCTCATACCTAAACCACATAAAGACCCAACAAAGAAAGAGAACTTCAGACCAATTTTCCTTATGAATATCACTGCAAAAATACTCAATAAAATTTTCACAAACTGAATCCAAGAACATATTAAAAACAATCATCCATCATGATGAAGAAGGTATCATCCCAGGGATGCAGGAATGGTTCAATATATGAAAATCCATCAATGTAATCCACTATATAAACAAACTCAAAAGGAAAAAAAAAACAAAACCACATAATCATTTCATTAAATGCTGAGAAAGCATTTGACAAAATACAACTCTTCATGATAAAAAGTCTTGGAAAGATCAGGAATTCAAGGCCCATACCTAAACATAGCAAAAGCAATATACAGCAAACAAGTAGCCAACATCAAACTAAATGGAGAGAAACTTGAAGCAATCCCACTAAAATCAGGGACTAGGCAAGGCTGCCCACTCTCTCCCAACCTATTCAATATAGTACTGAAAGTCCTAGCCAAATCAATTAGACAACAAAAGGGGATCAAAGGGATACAAATCTGAAAGGAGGAAGTCAAGCTATAACTATTTGCAGATGATATGCTAGTATACTTAAGTGACCACAAAAGTTCCACCAGAAAACTCCTAAACCTGATAAAGAACTTCAGCAAAGTGGCTGGTTATAAATTTAACTCAAAGAAATCCATACCCTTCTTCTACTCAAAGGATAAACAGTCTGAGAAACAAGTTAGGGGAATTACTATACAATACTATTACAATACTATTACAATACTCACAAATAATACTATTACAATAGTCACAAATAATATAAAATACCCTGATGTGACTCTAAGAAAGTGAAAGATCTGTATAACAAGAACTTCAAGTTTCTGAAGAAAGAAATTGAAGAAGGCCTCAGAAGATGGAAAAGTCTCCCATGCTCATGGATTGGCAGGATTAATATAGTAAAAATGGCCATTTTGCTGAAAGCAGTCTACAGATTCAATGCAATCCCCATCTAAATTTCAACTCAATTCTTCACAGAGTTTGAAAGAGCAATTTGCAAATTCCTTTGGCATTAAAAAAAAACAAAAAACCAGGATAACAAAAACTATTCTCAACAATACAAGTACCTCTAGGGGAATCACCATCCCTGACCTCAAACTGTATTACACAGCAATAGGGATAACTAATGGTGCTGCCTCCACTGGCAGTTAGCATGTAGAAGAATGCAAATTGATCCATTCTTATTTCCTTCTACAAAGCTCAAGTCCAAGTAGATCAAGAACCTCCACATAAAACCAGATACACTGAAACTAATAGAAGAAAAAGTAGGAAAAGCCTAAGACACATGGGCACAGGGGAAATTTCCTGAACAGAACACCAATGGCTTATGCTCTAAGATCAACAATTGACAAATGGGACCTTGTAAAATTCCAAAGCTTCTCTAAGGCAAAGGACACTGTCAATAAGACAAAACAGCAACTAACAGATTGGGAAAAGATCTTTACCAATCCTACATCCAAAAGAGGACTAATATCCAATATATACAAAAAAACTCAAGTTAAACTTCAGAGAACCAAATAACCCTATTAAAAATGGAGTACATAGCTAATCTAAGAATTTTCTACTGAGGAATACCAAATGGCTGAGAAGCACCTAAAGAAATGTTCAATATCCTTAGTCATCAGGGGAATGCAAATCAAAACAACCCTGAGATTCTACCTCACACTAGTCAGATGGCTAAAATAAAAATCTCAGGTGGCAGCTGATGCTGGTGAGGATGTATAGAAAGAGGAACACTCCTCCATTGTTGTTGGGATTTCAAGCTGGAAATAAGTCTGAGGTTCCTCAGAAAATTGGACATAGTACTACCTGATGACACAGCTATACTATTCCTGGGCATATACCCAAAAGGTACTCCAACATATAACAAGATGTATTCTCCACTATGTTTATAGCAGCCTTATTTATAATAGCCAGAAGCTGGAAAGAACCCAGATGTCCTTCAACAGAGGAATGGATACAGAAAATGTTACACATTTACACAACAGAGTACTACTCAGCTATTAAAAACAATGAATTCAAGAAATTCACAGGCAAATGGATGGAAGTAGAAAATATCATCCCGAGTGAGGTAACCCAGTCACAAAAGAACACACACGGTATGCATTCACTGATAAGTGGATGTTAGCCCAAAAGCTCGGAATACCTATGATCTCAAGATACAATTGACAGAACACATGAAGCTCAAGAAGAAGAAAGATCAAAGTATGGATGCTTCCATCCTTCTTAGAAGGGGGAACAAAATACTCAAGAGAGCACATACAGAGACAAGGTGTGGAACAGAGACTGAAGGAAAGGCCATCCAGAGGCTGGACCACATGGGGATCCATCATGTCTGCAGATACCAAACCCAAGAGGCGCTTGCTGACAGGAACTTGGTGTGGTCCAGCTAGCAACTGACCAATGCAGATGTGGATGCTTGGAGTCAACCATCAGACTGAGCTCAAGGATTCCGTGGGTGAGCTGGCAGAAGAACTAGAGGAATGGACAGCATTGGGGAATGCTGGAGCAGTGGTGGGGGAGGGGGGAGGGGAGCATTCTCATACAGACAAAGGGGAGCAGGGAGAAAGTGAATTTGGGAGGGAGGGTTTGTGCAATGGTTACTGGGAAGCGGAATATCATGTGAGATGTAAACAAATGGAATGATTACTAATAAAAGAAAATTAAAAAAAATAAACATGGCAAAAAAAAAAAAGCAAACCTATGGGAGAAATGCAGGGAAATTCATGACTTTCTCTACTGTTGTAGGAAAAGAAAATCCTGATATCCCTATAGTCACTGGGAATACATTATTAAATGAGGTCATGTTTTCAGTGTTAAGCAAAGAGTAAAGAAAAAGGCTCGATAGATGTGAGTGTCTTAGAAGAGCCCAACTGCTGAGCCATTAAGGCAGGTTAAAATCAGCTCTCTCTGTGTGTGTGTGTGTGTGTGTGTGTGTGTGTGTGTGTGTGTGTGTGTGTGTGTGTNTGTGTGTGTGTGTGTGTGTGTGTGTGTGTGTGTGTGTGTGTGTGTGTGTGTGTGTATGTTTCATCCATGGTTTCAAGGGAACTAGGGCAGTGGTAGTAGTGCAGTTCTCCTGGAGCTTAAAGCAGGATAGTAGAAACTACACACTACAGTACAGTACTATTGTAATGGGAACAATTTTGAGTTTACAAACACATGGACATTTGGACTGCCACCTTTCAAGACCTCATGCCTATTATAATAAATACTCAGATCATAATCAAACTGAAGTCAAGATTAGTCAACATTAGGCTGAAGGTCAGACTTACGGGCACCAAATCACTAAGAACAAATGACAACTAGGTTTGCCTCATTGCCACATTCATCTGACAAAATTAAGACAGTTGACTTCCTTGTACAAAAGAAAGTAAGTTGTTGGGCACTCAAGGAGTTTGATAGATAGCACAGCTCCCAGGGGAAAACTAGAGAACTTTATCTGTGGGCTTTTCCATCTGTTCCCCAGTTCCTGGAGTAACAACTCTGAGACTTAATTCTATATGAAGAAATGCCTAGGCCATAGGCTTGGGCTTGTTCCCCAACTACCTCATAACTTCATTAACCCATTTATTCTATTCTATGACTGCCACATGGCTGGTTACCTCTTCTCAGTTGCATGTGTCTCCTCAGAGTTGTGGTGAATCTCTCCCTGTGCCTGACTCTATCTCAGAGTTCCTCTCTCCCTACTGGAACTCCCACCTCCTATTTCTTGCCTCAGGTCATTGGACAACCAGCTTTTTATTGACAGGTGATGCTCCATACAGTACACGAGAGACTCTCTCTACAGCTTTCTGTAAAACTGTACATTGTGAGACTGATACAGATAGACAACTGAGAATAGGACAACTCTCTCCCATGCATGGGGACAATACTCGGAAAGAAATGAAGATGGAACATCTCCAGAAGGATAAAGATCTTAAAGCCTTAGAAAGACAGGCTGGGGGTGCAGCTCAGTGGTAACACAAGCCTGGTACATGCAGGTCCATGTGTTTGATTTCCAGCATCATCTTACAGGAGAGCTAAGATGAGGTCTGCTGCATCATTGCTACTTCTGAGTAACCGACCCTTTTTCTTGCTCCTTGGCAGATGCACTTGGCTAAAACTCTTCCATCCCAAAAGTGTTTAAACAATGAAGTTTTATCTGGAGTAATTATACTATACCTAAATTTTTTGTTAATTAGCATTTTATTGTATATACTTACTCCTGGCATTTTCAGGCTCTGGTATACTACAAGGCTCTCCATGTAAATATATCTGTTAGGAAATACTCAACACCTTGCTTCAATAAGCAGTGCTTCATGAATCAGAGTCACATTTTACTGTGTACATCAGAGATGTCTAGAAGAATAGAAACAAGATTAAATGGTTGAAATAGTTAAGTATATTTTAATAATTAAATAGCTTCCTTGCTTATGCAAAAATGACCATTTACTAACTTACTTAAAAATTTTGAGATGACAAGTATTTCAGATCTCTCTACTAGGCTCAAAGATGAAAACGAGCAGAAAGCTTCTTAGCCCACTTTAAAAAAATATACTTTTCTCCCAATATTAATGTCTTATTTATGGTGGATAACTGAGACTATTTATCAATTGTATAAAAAGAATTGTATAAGGAAGGTTCTGTTTCCTACCGTCTAATGTCATTTACTTCACTGTCATGTAAATAGTAGTCATTCGCTTGATTGAAGCAATGTTATAATTATGTTAATGTTAGAATGGCCAGTGTACATTTCTTTACTGATATATAACAAACATTTGCTAAGCAGTGAGCCTCATGTTCCATATACATAAGGTTGCAAGCTCTCTTCAGGTAAGTGTTCCTTTTCTTGCCTTTAGTTGATTAATGTTCACAATATGGTATGTATTTAAAATGCAAAAATACAGAACAAGTACTATCTTGTGTAAATCTAAAGTCTTCTCTACAATTCACCTGTCACTCTTCTTTTAAAGTTTATCTATTAAATAGCATTTTTCTTTGTTTAACCAATGCTAAATAAAAATTAAAATGTCAAACTATTAGAAAAAAAAAACTGGAGCAGCATCTGATTATGAGTAATGGTCATTTAGAAAAAACCCTGACATCAATATACTTTGAAGAAGAAAATTAAAAACAATACTCCAAGATCCTATGATTTTAACTTCTATTCATGCTTATCATGTATTATATATGTACATGTACATAAATATATAGTTAGTAAAAATTTTATGATGAACCAAAAATTTAACGAATACCTTATTTATAAAAACTGATGTGAAGACTAATGACTTATATAAGATCATATGAGTATCAAAAAATGAGATTCAAAATAAGAAACCAGTTGTTATCATAAGGTCATGAACACGACTACATATTAAGCTTTGTATGACTCACTTTAAAAAATACGTTTTTTGTTTTTTTTTTTTATGATAACTGATGGTTTTTCTGACATGTTCTAGTATGTGTCCCTAATATATTAGGTCACAATCATGATTTCTGTTGTAGAACCCCAAAAAGTTTTTAAAATATCGAAGTACTGTATCTTTGATACTGATCATATGTGTGTACATTTGCAACCAGATATCGCATATTTTGAAATCAGTTTTTGTTCTCACAGTGCTAATAAAAGTGGTATAAACCCATCCTGAAATGACATCAATTAGTAATTACAATACTGAATATTCCACAACTGAACTGAAAACCATCAACCTAGCCCTGTGAACATAATGCTTGCCATAGACTAAAGAGCAGTGGTCTTTTCCTTCTCAGCCCAATGCACATCTTCATATTTCTAAGCACTGCAATGCTTTAACCTTGCCTATACTTATCACAAAAGCCCTAGTCTACTTCAAAACCTACGTGAAACACTTATGTCCCATGAACCTGTGATCCTGTCATAGTACTTATCATGGTATATTGGAGTCATCTCACTCTGCATATCTAACCTAAATTTCTTGAGGGTCTATCTTAAAAGACTCAAACCAAAACACACAGTAGCAAAAGTTTGCAACCCTTTGTTACATGGATGAGATAAATTTTCTTCTCAATGTCAGAAGTTCTGCATCTCAAAAGACATTCATGTAGCAGATATACCATTCCCCCCAAATAAAAGTTCAATGACCAGCTTTAAAGGAGTCTGACAAAACTCTAAACCTGTACGGTATTAAAAATGATTGTCTTACACACATGTACATGCATATACTTATGAGTATGAATATATGTACAAACAGCTGATTCCTTTTTATACCATTCCTGTATGCATGTATTTATGGCTGGCCACCAGCATGGATAACCTATCTGGGAGTCTGTTCCTACAGGAAAAAAAAAAAAAACTCTCATCAGTCATTAATTGCTTGTAACATTTCACCTTGGTGTCTTGGGAAGTAAAACCATTAATGTTAACATATCAAGTGATGTCATTTTTCAGGTCTTGTTTAATAACTGCTTTTGAGATTTTATAGATACAACAGCCCTGGTGTATCTAGTAGACACTGTGTTGCAAGAGGCAATCCTGGTCCTCTGACCTTCGCAATATTTCTGACCCATGTGTCACGTTGTCTCCTGAAACTTAGACGTAGGGCTGTGCTGTAGATGTCCTAATGATCTGGGAAAACCCTGATCATTTATCCTCTAAATTTTGGCCAGATGTGGATCTCTACAATAGTCTCAATCTGGGGCACATGGAAGCTGCTTTAACGAGGATGAGAGCTACACCTGTCAGTGGGTATTTTAAACATACATATTTAGAATACCATTAGGAACTATATTGACTTAGAAGAAGAATAGCTGGATGATCTCCCCTAGGTGGATGACCTCTCTGACCACAAAGACTTGGCTAGTTCACACAAGTTTCCTCTTAGTGAATGAACCTTAAATCTAGTTAGACACCTGTAGGTCAAATACAAGATAAAATGTCACCATTGAATCACTGGTTTATGTTAGCAGGCACCGTGCAGGAAGAGCTACGGTGGGCAAGTGAGCGCCCCGAAGATGATTCCCCCATCTTGACTGGCTATGATAGGTGCACTCTGGAAAGGTGCGGCCCCAGAGACTTCGTCTTGGGATTGCTTCTTGCTACTGATGTGCCTTCTCATGTTTGCCACTGCCACACTCATGTGTTTGGCTTGGTGTGGATGGACACCCAGGGACCTTCACTGCCTATAACCTGGCGGGATAACTTCCTAGGTGATAGCCCACTGTTTGGGGTAATTTTCCTTCCGATCATCGTGATTGTAGTCCTAGAGCAGTGTACCACAAAAGCTGGTAAACGGCAGCAGGCCCCTCCTTGCCATCCCAGCCTATAGCCAAAGTAACACATCTCACAGGCATTGTCCAAAATGGCGGCTCCTGTTAAAATGATGGAACCAGGACATCTCCTCAGCCTGCGTCTGTCACAGGAGCTGTCCACGAAGGCACACTGCCTATCCCACCCCAGCAGGAGATGCCACTCAAGAGCTGTCAATGGGGTGGTAGGGACACTGTCCCTGCCTCACCCTACAGCTTTCTTGAAACACCACTGCAGGAGCTGTCCCACAGGAGCTGTCCCACAGGAGCTGTCCCACAGGAGCTGTCCCACAGGAGCTGTCCCTCAGGAGCTGTCCCACAGGAGCTGTCCCACAGGAGCTGTCCACATTGGTAGTTCTCTCCAGCACTCCCACCCCTCACCCCTCAAGCAGCCCAGCAGAGATGGAGCCTCAGCAAAAGCTAGCTCCAGCTGGGATAGACTTCTCACCCTAACCCTTGGGCCCAACGCAGGGAAAGTGGGTGGAAAAAGCCACCAATCCCCAAGTTTACCACAAAGCCCTATCAATCTTGAGCAGGAAAAACCACCAATTGCTGACCTTCCCAAGCACAGGACTTGAACTTCCATCAATCTTCAGTCTGGAAAACTCTGCCCTGAGAAGCTCTGCCCCCTAAGAAATCCTATATAACCACTGCCCTTTGTCCAATTCCCTGCTCCTACTACTGAGAGTGGAGGGAAGCCATCCCTGAGCTCATCCCTCAGCACCGTGGATCCTCCAAATCTCTTTCATGAGATTTCTTGCCTGATATGAGTCATCATCAGAAATGACAAGAAGACAAGGAACAATAAAGAGAAGACTTGAGGGGACGGAGCAGGGCTGGAGCTCCTGAGCGCCCCAGCCCAGCTGGGGATCCATCCCACGCCCATCCCCCCCCCCCAACAGCAACACTTCTGCTGAGGAGGATTCCTCTCAGAGCTCCGAGGTTCCTCGGTTCTCCCAGGATGCCCTTCTTTTTAAATCTATGACAAAAGAACCATCGTTTTGAAGTTACAATGAGCTTGTGGGAAGAGTGGTGAACTGTTTAGTTAGATATAAATTTCAGAGAAGAAATACATAATAATCCTGTTGTAATTTCCTCTTAGGTAATGATTTTATTCTGTTTTTTGAAGAGTGTGTTTGAAGAATGTTTTTAGAAAATGTGTAACTTGTGGCTATGAGGTAATTTTCTTACTAAGTAGATAAACTTTGTCTTAAGGGATATAAAAAGAGTTAAGAGAAAAAAAACACAGGAGCTTTCTTTTGCTGAAACTACTCTGTGTGTGTGTGTGTGTGTGTGTGTGTGTGTGCTCATGCGCAAGTGTGCCTGTTTGTGATCTTTTTCTCCTTACTTTTCTCTAATCGCTGGCTGTCACAGGCAGCAGCCCCAGTATGCTGCTATCTGGACTGACTCCTGTCAGCCCTGCTTAGTGGTGACCCTCATCAACTGATCTGCATTGACCCCAGTCACTGATGTCACACCTCACCGCCTGACTGTTTACTCTGTGGTGTCAAAGCTGGTCACAAAATGTTCTACAGAGAAATTGTGGGGTAACAGGAAACCAGATAGAACTTTGGCCTTGTGCTTCTGCTCAAGAATATGGCCTGAACACTGGACTGCTCTCTGGTCACAAGTGCCAAGGGTCCTGCAGTGTTTGTGGCATTATTGTCCTCAATGGAGCCAGAAAAGGTAGGCTTCTCCCATCACCCCAGTTCCTCACAGCCCTCATCCTTTGCTTCCAGGCCCCTGACCGTTGTCTGTTATCCTTGTGATTTATATGAATCTTCTTAGAGTGGAGACACACCACTTTTTTCGTATTGCTTCTGAACACAGCACAATAGAACTTATTGTTGGGATCATATGGATGACAATATCTATCTTGACCATTGCCTTCCCAATGAGCCAAGTTCCTGTTCGAAGAACTCAGGTATTCGCAAACCCCATAGGGGTTTTCTGCTTCTTGGAACGGAAAGGCTTTCACGGGGTGGAGAGTGAAGTTGTGATCACCCTCTGTTAGCTCAATTCTGTGCATCTTTAACTTACAGAATCCTTTGACTCCTGGGCAAAAAGTCCAACACCTAAGTCTGCTGGTCCCAGAAGTAAAACTTTCCTCTTCAACTGCTTCATAAGCTATGTAACAATCACTGATAGCCCCTGTAGGAAACAATGTCAGTGCACATACGCAGTGTGTGCCTTGTGGTTTTGCTTGGCCTCCTTCTTCAAATTTGAAGAGGCCAGCAAGAGCTGCACAGGGAAACCACTCATCTTGGTGGTGGGAGGGAGTGAAATTCTTTGATCATGTCATGAGGCGGAGAGGTTCTTTTCCAGCCATGATTGTTCTAATAGCCTCTGCTTCTAGTTTGCTCACAAATGATCTGAATCTGTCGAGATTTCTATTGTTATCCCACAGAGCGTTTTCCTCTGAGATTCTCCACACTGTCTTCAGGGTCAGATCTTTGTTTCAATCTCTGTGCTGCTTTTAATGATCCCCACTGCTGTGGGAATCAGAGCACTGGTTTCCAAGGGGGTGGTGCTGTTTGGGAAGGTTGCGGAAGCTTTGAGAGATGGAGCCTTGTGAGATGAAATCCATCCCTAGAGGCCTGCACTGAGTGTTTATGCTCTGCCCACTTCCGCATTGTCTTTGCTTCCTGCCTCTGCTTGAGATGGGATCTCTGAGCTGCTTTTTCCTGCCACCATGGCTGCCACTTGCTGCTCTGCCTCCCACCATGACAGACCCAGACACATCAGGAACTGGAAGCCTAAACACACTCATCCTTCCACCCATAAAATGTTTCTGACCATGGTGTTTTACCACAGAAACAGAAAATTGACAAATACAATCTCCAAATAGTATCCCAGAGTTCTTGAAAGATGAAGTTAATACTTTTATTAGTGTGTGAATGTGGACATATACCCACCTTGATTTCCAGCCCTGATGTTTTGCTTGATTCTCTCTACTGCTGATGTTTTCTACAGAATGTTTACATTTAATATACAGGGCTTGTCATGTAGAAGACGTCAGTGCTTTTCCCATCCAAATTCTGTCTTGTCCTTAAACATTCAGCTACTTATCTGTGTCCTCTTGGACACAAATAGACTTTATATTTCTTAGTATTTTAAATTTTATGTTACTTTAATTTATGTGTATCTATATATGTGTCTAAGTTTCCATGTGTAATGTTTGTTCTGGTACCTGAGATGGCTATGGTGTCGGATCCCAAGGAGCTGGAATAGGAAGCAGTTGTGAGCCAGCTGACTTGCATTCTAGGAACTGAATCAGTTTTCCAGAAGAGGAAGAAGCACACTGGACCAATGAGCCTCCTCTCCAACTCTGAAGTTATAAACATTTTCAACTTCATTTTAATTAAAGCATAAACTACATCACTTGCCCCCTTTTATCTCTTGATCTCTTCCAATATCCCCACATTCTTCCAACCCATCCCATGACTCTTCATGTCCACTCAGATTCATTACCTCTTCTAAACTGACATGTAAACAGATGAATACAACCAGATGAGTCCATTTCATGTTACTTGTGTATACAATTTCAGGCCAACTGCTTTGTTTTCTGTTAGTTTCTTTACTATATTTCTTGCTTATTTTTTTAACTAATGTGGTTTTTTTTTTGTAAAATTATTCTGTTATTCTAATATGTCTTGCTTCCCATTGCTACCTCAAAAATGGCTCATCTAGCTCTCATCCCAGCTCTGCACCAGAACACCTGTGGCATCCCTTGCTGTTCCCATCTCCAGTGGATGCCACAGATCCTCCCCTTATATGCTCCCCCAAAACACACACTACTTACTTTAGCCTGGGCTCCATCCCCTGCAGGCACTCCCTGATCATCCAAAGGCCTCTCCTGCTGGGAAAGCAGATAGGCCTGCTGCTGGTCTTCATCTCACCTCTGCTTCTGGTCCTCAGATCCAATAACCCAGCTCATCCCAGCTCTATAGGAGAACACCTGGTGTAGTCTCCCTTTCCTCTCTGACCCCTTTTCCAATGGATCACAGAGATCTTCTCCTCCAACCTCCCTTCCCCCAACTTATTCCCAACTTGCAAGCCTACAATACCGGCAGGCATATCCTGGGAACACCAGTTGAGCCGCCACAGAAACAGGTCCACAGAATATTTCCTACCAGGCTGCACACAGCCCTTAAACTATCCTAGAATCCAGGGAGGATGCAGAAACCAAGGAATAAAACATCCACCCAACAGAAACAGATATCAACACCTAGAACTATAGTCATCCTTATCCAAGATGCCTACACTTCAGTGTAAAGATACAATCAATAATAGCTAGGACAATATGTGTTCACAAGAGCCCAGTAACCTGACTACAGCAGGCCCTGAATACTGAAACATTGCTGAAGCCTATTAAAATGCCCCCAAACCACTTGTATGAAGACAGTAGAGGTCCTTACAGCAGAAATTATTTAATACAGTTGTCTTAGTCTAGGTTTCTATTCTTGCACAAATATCATGACCAAGAAACAAGTTGGGGAGAAAAGTGTTTATTTGGCTTATACTTCCATACTGCTGTTCATCACCAAGGAAGTCAGGAACTCAAGCAGGTCAGAAAGCAGGAGCTGATGCAGAGGCCATAGAGGGATGTTCCTTACTGGCTTGTTTCCACTGGCTTGCTCAGCCTGCTCTCTTATAGAACCCAAGACTACCAACCCAGAGATGGCACCACCCACTAGGGGACCTCACCCCTGATCACTAATTGAGAAAATGCCTTGTAGCATTTCTTGGAGGCATTTCCCCAACTGAAGCTCCTTTCTCTGTGATAACTCCAGCTGTGTCAAGTTGACACAAAACTAGCCAGTACAACAGTAAAGAAACTCAGGTAAACACAAACAGTGGGAGGAAAATGAATAAAACTGTCTGAGACATGAAGATGGAAGAAGATTCAATGAAGAAAACCCAAACTGATAGAATGCTGGAATTGAAAACTTTTGGATTTTGAACAGGATCTCAAGAGGCAGGGCTCACCAAGAGAGTGCAAGAGATGGAAGAAAGTATCCTGGGTGTTGAAGAAACAATAGAAAAAAAATGATCAAAGAAAATATTTTTTAAAAAATACAAAAAAAACCAAAAAACCCACAAAACTGTCCTGAAACAAAACATCCAGGAAATCTGAGACACTATGAGTAATCTAAGACAAAAAGGAGCAGAGGAAGGGTTGGTAAACAGCCCATTCCAGGGATTTTACTATTGGAGCTTCTGTTTAAAAGTCATCTTTAGGTTTTGGCTTTCTGAAATGTTCCAGGTTTGGTGAACTGAATACACAACTGAGCCATTAAAACTTAACTGCATTGATTTGTCTTTTTCCCCTTCTGTTCCATTAATGATAGTTAGCAGTTTGTCATCACAGGAATTTTTTCTTTCTTTTTTTATAACTTGTATATTTACTCACTTTATATCCCGATTGCTGCCCCCTGTCCTGACTCCCCCTCACAATACTTCTCCCATCCCCCCTCCTTCTCCTCTGAGAGATTGGAGGCCCCACACCCTGGCACATCAAGTCTCTGTAGGACTAGGCACATCCTCTCCCACTGAGACCAGACAAAGCAGCCCAGTTAGGGGAACAGGATCTACAAGCAGGTCAGGGACAACCCCCACCCAACTTGTTGGAGGAACCACATGAAGACTGAGCTGATCATCTGCTACATATGTATGGGGAGAGAGGTCTAGGTCCAGCTCCTGTATGCTCTTTGGTTGGTGGTTCTGACTCTAAGAGCCCATAAGGGTCCCGGTTGGTTGAGTCTGTTGGTCTTTCTGTAAAGCCTCTGTCCCCCTTTTCTTCCACATGACCGACTCTGTCTAATGCTTGGCTGTGGGTCTCTGCATATGTCTCAATCAGGTGCTGTGTGGGGCCTCTCAGAGAACAGTTACGCTAGGCTCCTGTGTGCACGCATAACAGAGTATATTTAAGTGTCAGCGATTGGTTCTTGCCCATGAGACGGGTCTCAAGTTGAGTGAGTTATTGGTTGGCCATTCTCTCAATTTCTGCTCCATCTTTGTCCCTGCATTTCTTGTAAACAGGACAAACTTAGGGTCAAATGTTTTGTGGCTGGGTTGCTGTCTATCCCTCCACCAGGGGTCTTGCCCAGCTACAGGAAATGGCCACTTCAGGATCCATATCCCCACTGCTAGGAGTCTCCAATGAAGTCACCTGGGAGCCTCCCCCATTCCAGGTCTCTGGTACATCCTAGAGTTGCCCCCCAAGACCCCTAACCAGCTGCTGTTTCCCATTCTCCTGGCCTCTCACCTGTATTTCCCCACACCTGATCCTAACCCCCCATTCCCCTCCACATGCCCTCTCCCACCACTTCCCCCCCTCCATCTGCCTCAGATGACTGTTTTCTTCCCTGTTCTAAGTGAGATTCAAGCTTCCTCACTTTGGCTTTTCTTTTGGTTTAGCTTCTTTGGGTTCATGGAGTGTAGTGTGAGTATCCTGTACTTTATGGTTAATATCAATTTATAAGCAGTACATACCACACATGTTCTTTTGAGTCTGGGTTACCTCACTCAGGCTAATATTTTCTAGTTCCACCCTTTTGCCTGCAAATTTCATGATGTCCTTGTTTTTAATAGCTGAGTAGTATTCCATTGTGTAAATGAAACACATTTTCTGCATCCATTCTTCAGTTGAGGAACATCTGGGTTGCTTCCAGTTTCTGGCTTTTACAAACAAAGCTGCTATGAACATAGTGGAGCACAAGTCCTTGTGAGATGATGCAGCATCTTTTGGGTATATGTCCAGAAGTGGTATGAATGGGTCTTCAGTCTTTCCCAATTTTCTGAGAAACTGACCAATTGATTTCCAGAGTAGTTGTACACCCACAAGCTATGGGGGAGTGTTCTCCGAGCTCCACATCTTTACCAGCATGTGCTGTTGCTTGAATTTTTGGTGGAATTTCAGGGTTGCTGTGATTTGCTCTTTTCTGATAAGTAAGGGTGTTGAACATTTCTTTAAGTACCGCTCAGCCATTTGAGATTCCTCTATTAAGAATTCTCTGCTTAGCTCTGTACCCCATTTTTAATTGGGTTACTTGGTTTGTTGGTCTACTTTCATGAGCTCTTCATATATACTTGGATATCAGCCCTCTGTTGCATGTACGGCTGGTGAAGTTCTTTACTCAATTTGTAGGCTGGCATTTTGTCCTATTTGCAGTATCCTTTGCCTTACAGAAGCTTTTCAGTTTCATGGTGTCCCGTTTATCAATTGTTGTCCTTATAGCCTGATCCACTGGTGTTCTGTTCAGGAAGTTGTCCCCTGTACCAATTCATTCAAGGTTATTTCCCTCTTTCTCCTTCATCAGATTTAGTGTATCCAGTTTTGTAGTGAGGTCTTTGATTCACTTGGACTTCAGTTGACATTTTTTTCATTTGTTCAGAAAGAAGAGGATCTCATTTTTATTTCTTAAAAAGCGATGCTTTGTGAACAAAGTTCCTTAAAACTCATAATTATACTTTGTCCACACTGAGCTGTCAGACAACTTTAAGTTTAAGTTTACAGTGTGTTTTCCTACTTCTTATAGCACTCAAGCACATTTGACATCCTTTAATTTTCTTGGATACATAACAGGTTATTTATAGTGATCCCAAGCCAATGATCATTAATTTATATCTTTGCCTTTAAAAACAACTAAAAGGGCTGGTGAGATGGCTCAGTGGGTAAGAGCACCCGACTGCTCTTCCGAAGGTCCTGAGTTCAAATCCCAGCAACCACATGGTGGCTCATAACNCAGTGGGTAAGAGCACCCGACTGCTCTTCCGAAGGTCCTGAGTTCAAATCCCAGCAACCACATGGTGGCTCATAACCATCTGTAACAAGATCTGACACCCTCTTCTGGAGTGTCTGAAGTACAGCTACAGTGTACTTACATATAATAAATAAATAAATCTTAAAAAAAAAAACAACTAAAAGATGCCATTTTTATTCATCTTCATGTTTATCAATGACTCCATCTGCACTTTGCCTTTAAAAACAACTAAAAGATGCCATTTTTATTCATCTTCATGTTTATCCAATGACTCCATCTGCATCAATGATCACTATGTTTAATCACACTTTAGAGGGAAGTATGAATTTTAAAAAATGTTAGGGTCTTTACTGAAACTTTATCTGAACAACTAGGGTTTTGACTGCCACATCCCAAACACTGAGCTTATATTTGGAGATGCTCCTTTCTCCCTAGAGCCCACCCCCAAAAAACCAAAATAGTCACCCAATAGGGGTGACTTTCCCTAACGTTGTTGGAGGTGTGTCCCTGTATTTTCAATGGTTAATTTTGTACCAGCAGAGAGCTAAGTGGGGACAGGATTTTGGTATTGTCACATGTTTGGCCCCTCATTAGTTTGCTATATATAAATGTTTGCCCTTGTTTACCTGCCTGAAGATGAAGATCTGTCAGCCCTCATTGCCTAAAGGCAATCCTAAAAGATGGATCAGATTGTCCTGCTGCTGATTGGCTCAGGCTGGGATATGCTTTTGTGTAATAAGGAGCTGATGGCTGGACTTGGGCTGGAAGTATGAGGGCAGGACTTGTGGGTAGACAGAAAGGAGACTTGGGGAATTAGAAGAGAGTTGCTAATGGAAGGAGACACAGAATGGAGCAGAAGGGAGAAAACTGAGATGTAAGCAGGTAGAGAGAATGGCAGGAAAGTTAAGTTTAGATGAGCAAGCTGAGAGACTGCCCAAGCATAAGGCCAACAGCTTTATAGCGTTAAGCTATATAGAAGTCTCTGTGCTTTATTTAAACTACAGTTCAGCCCACAAAAGTCCTGCAATATCTGGCAAACCAACATGGGGCACAAGATCCAAGGTTAAGGCTCTAGACGAGCTCCGGACATGAGACCTAGATGAGAGAACCCTGGCACAAAAGTGGCAGTCAGCGTGGCACACTACTCTGTGGCAGTCAGTGTGGCACGCTACTCTGTGAGTGGTGGGTGGTGGACAGACCTGGTCCCTCACTTCAGATGAAGAATTCACTTTCCCAGATCTGAGGTGGGCCACCCTGGAGCAGGAAGCTAAAGACCTCAGAACCAGTAATGTATGCTTAGAGTGGGCAATCCTTAGAAGAGAAAATTTAGAGAAACTTAAATACAGAACTAAATATTAAAATTTGGAAGTGGTAAAAATGGAAATAGACAATGAAAAAAGGAAAAGAAACTGAGTAGACATAGTCATAGAAGAAAATCTTAACTTTAAAAAATAAAGTGAAGTCTCTGGAAAAAGTAGAGAGTAATATTTAAAAAGAAAATATTTTCTGTGTTAACAAATGAAAAACACTATAGCAGAGGGTATTTGGACCCTGTATAGTTTTGTTTTGATTATCAGCATAGAACTAACTCAATGTTGGACAATAATTGCAGTTTTCTATGACCTCTCTAAGAAAGATCAGAAGAAAGAAGAGAGGTGGGGAGAATCTACTTGTCTTCCTCACTCAAATTCACAGGAAGTAGACTTGGGTAAGGAGAAGACTGAGAGATAAAATGCTAAATTAGAAACAGTAGAACATAAATTAGAGGATTTTTTTATAATCAGAATTCACAATTTTCTCATTAGTTCAGAGGAATCTAATCTAGCACCCATGGCGCCACCTTGTGATGAAATTGCAGGATGGCAGCATCTAGGTCCATCAGAAGACCTACAATAAATTTTTCCAGCTACTGAAAAAGAATTAGCTCCAGATGAGGGAAACCCACTAGGCTATGAAGAATATGGGTGGGAGTCTTAGAGGTGCTAGATTTAAAAAGATTTAATGGTAGCTTATGCATTCCCCTCATATGAAACAGACACTTAATTACTGGGATATGCAAAATCATTTAACTCCAGAAGATTGGAAAGACTTAATATTAGCTATCTTAAAAGCTGGCCATCAATTACAATGTCTAACATGATGGAGAGAAGAGGCTTCAGCTATGGAGCTATGTAATAGAACTAATGGTATTGATATTGCCAAGGATCAGTGGTTAGATTAAGGTCAATATACAAAGTTACAAACATGGATTACGCATAACCACATATACGGGTGTTACCTTAGAGTAATGCCATACAATAGCTTTAAATGCTTGGGACAAGATTGAACAACAGGAAAAACAATGTGGAACATTTGCAAAAATAACTCAGGGCACATATAATCTTTTACTTCTTTTTACAAAGATTATCATCAGCTGTAAATAGAGCAATATCAGATCCAGATGCTAGAGACATTTTAATTGAGCCCTAAGTTATGAGAATGCTAATACTGAATGCAAAAGAGTTATTAGACCTTTAAAGGTCTGACCCACACCCATTTATGACTGGATTAAAATTACTGTGGATACTGGATCTAAGGCTTACAATTCTGTTATAATTGGTCAGGAAATTGTTAAATTCATGGCAGTTCAGAATGCAGATGCTATGGACTGGGGACAGTTCCTGAGGATAATTTTTTTTTCTCTAATGATAATCCAGGGAGAAAGCTTCCTGGGATATGTAAAGGATGTGGAAGAGCTTATAAGATCAGATCATCCAGCAGTATACAAGACAATTGTTTACTATTGGAAAGGTACATATGAGGCTTTGCCCAGGTCCTGCTGAAACAACGTGAGCCATTTGTTCCCTGTCAGCCAAGGCAAGGCTGTTCTAGAGAGCAACTAGAAAAGGTAAAGCCTGGTGTGACAAGCTAGCGGCTCTGATGGATAGAAGAAGACATTCTGAAGAAACCAGGAAACAAATATTTTGGCAAACTACTAAAAATGGCAAGAGACCAAAGTTGAAATTACAATTAGATGGAATGGAGATTGAAGGCCTAGTGAATACCAGAGCAGGTGTAACAATAATTTCACAAGATTCCTGGAGTCCAACTTGGCTACTTCAAATTGTATCTACACAGCTCCTAGGGGTTGGGGCATAGTCTCAGGTTTAAAAAAGGGTCTAAAATGGATTAAATGAATAGAACCAGAAGGTCAGATAGGAAAAGTGCATATTTGGCAGTTATAGCCATGAAATTCTGGTGAAGAAATCTATTGCAACAGTGGCAAGCACAAGTTAGCATTCCTCCAACTTCAGGGGCAAGTCATGAGATAGGAGATGTTCTTGATAAAGGTATTGAAAAAATGATATCAAAATCAATTACACAATGTCAAGGCTGTACATAGGTAGCACACAGCGGAAGATGACTCTACATTTATATAGGGTTACCACTGCCAATAGAGTACCAACTGCCCTACTATTAAAGTGATTAACTAACAAACCTGTTTGTGTAGATCAGTGGACCTTAAATAAGAAAAAGTTACAGGCCCCAGAACAGCTGATCCAAGAGCAGCTGGTGGCTCAACATACAGAAGAGTCCACCAGCTCTGGGAATTCTCCTATATTTTTCATTAAAAAGAAATCTGGAAAATGGAGGATAATGAGAGATCTGAGAGCAATTAATAGAGTAAGTCTGCCTAAGGGTCCTTTACAACCTGGAATCCTTTTAACTTCATTGTTACCTAATTCATGGCCTATTTTAGTAATTGGCTTAAAAGATTGCTTTTTTTCAATACCCCCTGAGGAACAAGATGGAGAAACATTTGCTTTCACTATGCCCAGATTTAACCATGAAAATCCAGCTAAAAAATACCATTGGTTCATTTTGACACAAGGAATGTTAAACATTCCCCCACCTTGTGTCAATATTTTTATAGCAGCCATTAGAAATAAATTTTGAACAATTTCCTGAATCTATAATTTATCATTATATAGATGATATATTACTGACTGATCCAGATGCAGATGCCATAGTGAAAAATGTTTGGTGAAGTAAGGGTAATTTTGCCTTGTTTAGGAATACAAATTGCTCCTGAAAAAATTACAAAGAGAAGATTCTATTAATTATCTAGAATATAAGATAGGTTTACAGAAAATTCATCCACAGAAAGTACAGATAAGAGATCAATTACAAACTCTTAATGATTTTCAAAATTGGCTGGGAGATATTAGCTGGCTATAGCTTAAAATTGGATTAACCACTCAAGAGCTAAGTAATTTATTTCGCACCTTACAAGGTGAGTCAGACTTAAATAGTCCAAGAAAATTATCAGTAAAAGCTGAGAGAGAGTTGGCTCTGGTAGAAAAGAGATTGCAGGAAGTACATGTGTAGTGCTTGGATCCGAAGACTCATTGGATTTTAGTCATTTTGCCTCCTACTCACTCTTCCACAGGGATTATTATGCAGAAGTAAAATTATATCTTAGAATGGATATTTTAGCATATAAACAGGAAAAATTAAAAACCTATATAGAAAAGGTTTCTGATTTGATTGTGAAAGGAAGACTAAGAGTTTGTCAATTATTAGTAACAGACCCAGTACGGATTAAAGTAACATATACTGTCTTAGTCAGGGTTTCTATTCCTGCACAAACATCATGACCAAGAAGCAAGCTGGGGAGGAAAGGGTTTATTCGGCTTACACTTCCATACTGCTGTTCATCACCAAGGAAGTCAGGACTGGAACTCAAGCAGGTCAGAAAGCAGGAGCTGATGCAGAAGCCATTGGAGGGATGCTCTTTACTGGCTTGCTTCTCTTGGCTTGCTCAGCCTGCTCTCTTATAGAAGCCAAGACTACAAGCCCAGAGATGGCACCACCAATAAGGGGCCCTCCCCCCTTGATCACTAATTGAGAAAATACCTTACAGCTGGATCTCATGGAGGCATTTCCTCAACTAAAGCTCCTTTCTCTGTGATAATTCCAGCTGTGTCAAGTTGACACAAAACAAGCCAGTACATATACTAATGCTAAAATTACCTCATTATGAGTAATCAATGAAGATTGCTAAAGAGCTTGCTGTAATTTTTTTGGGAGATACAACAAATACTCCAATAGCAAACAACCTCAGTTCATAAAAATAATTAACTGGATTCTTCCTTGTACAATTAGAGGAACACAGATTTCTGAAGCTCCTACCTTTTATACAGATGACAATAAATTAGGAATGGCAGGTTATAAGTCAGAAAATATAAATAAAATATTTTAAAGCCAATATACTTCAGTTCCAAAAATTAGACTATATACTATTGTTATAGTTTTATTAGATTTTCCAGAATCTCTTAATATAGTTACTGACTCTTGACATACACCGTTGTTTTACATATAGAAACTGCTGGACTTATTACAGATAATTCAAAACTGACTTTTTTATTTCTATAACTACAACAGGTAAATTGACACAGAGATCACCCAGTATATATAACTTATATTTGCTCTCATACAGGTTTGTCAGAATCATTGGCACTAGGAAATGAGAGATAGATTAATTATTAATAGGAAATGCATAAAAAGTTTAAGTTTTTATAAAAGGTATCATGTATATAGTAGAAGTTAAAGAAAATTTTTCTATAACCTGGTAAAAAACCAAAGTAACTATAAAATTTGTCCTATGCTGGAGAGATGGCTCAGTAGTTTAGACCACTGTCTGCTCTTTTAGACTTCCAGAGTTCAATTTCCAGCAACCACATGGTGGCTCAGAACCATCTAGAATGAGATCTGGTGCCCTCTTCTGGCCTGCAGGCACACATGTGGCAAAATGCTGTATAATAAATAAACAAATAAATAAATATTTTAAAATTTTTTTCCTACTTGTTCTTTATATAAATCAAGCTCTATTGCCTGCCAGAAGTAACCCTAATAGTACCCAAAGAAACAAAATTTGGCAGATAGATGTGTTTAATTTTACAGAGTTTGGAAAATTAAAGTATGTACATCATACAATTGATACCTATTCAGGATTCCTGCCTTGAGTTCTGAAAAGGCTAATTCTGTAATTACACATTTATTAGAAGTGATAGGTATAGTAGGGATAACCTTATAGATTAAAACCCTTTATACACTAGCATATGTATGAAGTAAACTGCAACAATTTTTAAAACAGTCTATATAAAACACGTTTCAGGCATGGATTATAGTCCTACAGGTCAAGCAATTGTGGAAAAGTCCAACAATACTTTAAAGGAAAAGCTCATAAAACAGAAGTGTGACATGAGATTTCCTAGAGGTAGATTAAATAATGCTTTATTAAATTTAAGTTTTTTAACTGTCAGTGAGACAAGTAGAACAGCTACTGGGAAAAAAATGGATTTTAGAAAGGCTGAGTTAAACCAGCCTATAAACTTTAAGGGTGTGTTAATTTCAAAATGGAAGTCAGAAAATGTGTTGCACTGGCAAAGGGTATATGTTTTATATCTACAGGAAGTAAAGAACTGTGAATTCCTTCAAAGTTAATAAAGATTAGATTTTAACACAGATGACCTTGAGATGATCTTGGTTCTAGACACGACAGAAGAAGAAAAAAAAAGACCTAGGAGAACAACAAAATAGGTGAAACAAATGCTGATCCCCCTACATCAGAACAGCTCAGAAAACTGGCTGACTCATGAATGTCTCTGCAGAAGCCAATGAATCTTGTTGGCTACCAGGTTCTTATGACTTCTTATTACATGTCATCCTTTCATATGGCATGGAGATTTGCTGAGTCATGCATGGTCATAAAAGGGACAGCATGACATAGTTCCAGCCCCTGGAACAGAACCAGCAGGGCTTGGGCCTCCATGAGTGTTAACAGTTGCTGGGTGTGAGGCTTGTTTGTATTAAAAAATATATATTTTACTTCATGTAAATATTCTTCCCTTCATGTAAAATATTCTTTCCCTTTGGGAAATATTTTCCCAGCCAAGGTTATTGGGGAATGTCCTCTCTGCCAAGATTAATGACTCCATGATAATCAGATATAGCATGAGTCCAGGAGGTGAGGGTATGTCTATGTCCTTGGCAAAAATGGCAAATGTCAAAACCTTCAGGACAGCCCTTAAGGCTGTGTGGAAATGTAAGGCTTTGACAAAATGAAAGAAATCATTAAAATTCTAGATTGATGAAATAGATTCTATTGCTGGTGAAGGGAAAAAGATTATTACGCCCCAGTAGCTTAGAAACATTTGTACTTTTTGAATTTGTGCTTGCACAGGCCCTGATTGTGGTGTGAACTCATGCGTTTGCCGATTGTTGTAGCTTTTTGCCAAGAATTTGTGGGTCTTGGTTGCTAGGCTACAGGTGAAAATTTTTTCTGGTAACCTGCTCCTGCACAAGACTCCAATCCCTCACCTCTCTTATACCCATTCTTTGCAAATCATCTCAAATCAGGAAGCTAAAACTTATTAGATTGATGGCCTAAGGCCATGTGATTTGGAAATCCCCTATTCCCTCCTTCCTTCTTCCCCCTTGAGGGTCCATAAAAAGAAGGGTCCCTCTCCCTTTCGGGAGACTCTACCCCCTGCGTGGAATACAAGTCGTCCCCAGAGCTCTGGAATAAAGCCTCGTGTGTGTTTTGCATCAAGAACAGTTTCTTGTGAGTTCCTGGGGGGTCTGTGTCATCCCGAGACTAGAGCAAGGATCTCCCCATTTTCAGGGGTCCTACAAAAGAACTCTGAAAACATTATATATATATTTATGTGTGTGTGTGTGTGTGTGTATGTATATATATATATATATATATATATATATATATATTTTTTTTCAACCATACAAAATATCAGGATGCAATATGAATTATATAAGGGGCTTCATGGACCTAAAAGAACAAAGGCAGCTGTGCTATGAGCCAGCTTTTCAGAAAGATACAAAGGCAGGCAGATTCCTGAGTTCAAGGTCAGCCTGGGACAGAATGAATTTAGGTCCAGGAATGGTCAGAATAGAAATCTCAGGACAGGATCCCTCTCGAAAAACCAAAAAAAATAAAATAAAAATAAAAAAAATAAAAAAAATAAAAAAAAAAGCCAACGAATTTCCCCCATTTGGGGCTGGTGAGATGGCTCAGTGGGTAAGAGCACCCGACTGCTCTTCCAAAGGTGCAGAGTTCAAATCCCAGCAACCATATGGTA
>NC_034598.1:10522903-10601766 GCF_900095145.1 Mus pahari
GAAGAAGACGACAGTCAGGGCTATACAGAGAAACCCTGTCTCAAAAACAAAACAAAACAAAAGCAAAAAANAANNAAAAAAGAAAAGAAGAAGAAGAAGAAGAAGAAGAAGAAGAAGAAGAAGAAGAAGAAGAAGAAGAAGAAGAAGAAGAAGAAGAAGAAGAAGTAGAAGAAGAAAATCCATGGAGACCTCTTTTAGGATTTTTTTTTTCTGGTAGCTACCCAGAGAGAACTGCTTGGAGAGGGAACACAGTTTTTAAGAATTTTTTCTAGTAGATTTTCTGACTTTTGTCAGAAAATTCATGAGCTATCCAGAGAGCTTTTAGACTTTTTTCTAGCATGAAAAGAGCTGTCTCTAGCAGGTAGCTGTCTTGAACAAAGAGCTATCTCCAGCAGACTAGAGAGCCAAGACCTATCCACAGAGCGCTATCTGGGCAGCCATCTCCAGCAGACTGCAAGGCTGTCAACTTGCACCCTATCATTTAGAGTCATTTCTTAGCCACTTCTAAACACTCCTTCCTCAGAACCCCTCTTCAAGCAGAGGCTGGTCCGTGGCAGAGATTTATATTACAGTTTGGTAATGTAGTCCATATGGACTTAGGAAGTTAACAGATGCCTTTCGCCTGCTCAAGCATAGAGCAGAGAATCACCATTAGATGATTTGTGCACACGGAACATTTCATACATGTGTTAATACAAAAATGTTCCCACAATGTTACCTTTAAAAGTTAGTGTGTTTACAGAACAAAAGGACCAGACACCAATGAAGACAAAGAAATTAGCGCCTGGTGACCCAGCCTCAAAGACAGCATCAGTTACTCTTCAAATTTGCATCCAGGACAGCTTCAAAGTGGCTAGTCTCTGATGGCCCAGCTTCACGGACTACTTCAGACAGAACTTCAGGTAAGCCTTGCACTTTTCTAGCCCTAGATAATCTCACAGAGTCTGGACATCATGAAAACACAGGGAATAAATATTCTCACAGCAGCAAAATCAAAGGAAGGAAAAACATACCACCACCACCATAACAATAAAATGATAGGAATCTACAATCATTGGTTAATTGTATCTCATTATTGATGGTCTCAACTTCCAGTAAAAAGACTAATAGAATGGATGTGAAAAAAGGACACATCCTCTGCTGCATCCATGAAATACATCTCAAGATCAAGGATAAATATTACCTTGGGGTAAAAGGTTGGAGAAGAGTATTCCTAGCAAATAGACCTAAGAAAGAAGCTGAAGTATGCATTTTAATATCTAACAAAAGAGACTTCAAACCAAAACTAATCAAAAGAGATAGGGAAGGACACTACATACTCATCAATGGAAAAATCCACCAAGATAGCATTCCAACTCTTAACACCTATGCCACATACACAAGGGCACCTAAGTATGTAAAAGAAACACTATCTCAGGGCAAATAACGTATCAACCCTCACATACTGATAGAGGAAGTCTTCAAGACCTCACTCTTGTTTATAGGTCATCTAGGAAAAAAACTAAACAGAAATGCTAGAGGTAACACCCTTTATAAACCAAAAGAACCTAACAGATATTTATAGACCATTTCATCCAAACATATACCATACACACACACACACACACAAACACACACACATACACACACACACACACACACACACACACACACACACATACCAGCTTCTTTTCAGCACCTCATGGAACTTTCTTCAAAATTAACAATATACTAGACACAAAGCAAGTCTCAACAAATATGAGAAAATTTAATAACTCCTTGTATTCTTTCAGACCACAGTGGATTAAAAGAGGATATCAACAACAAAAAGAACATTACAAACTCATAGAAACTGAACTGAGATAATGAAATTACAAACTTCCTAGAGTTCAAAAAAATGAATACACGACACACCCAAATTTATGTGACACGGTGAAAGTGGTGCTAAGGGGTTTTCTAAGAGAAAAGTTCATAGTACTAAATGCTTCCATAAAAACAAACAAGCAAGCAAGCAAACAAAAAACAAAAAGCATAACAAAAAACCCTAGAGAAATCTCAAACTAGCACCTTAATAGCACACCTGAAAGTTCTAGGGAAAAAAAAAAAAAAAAAGAGGAAATCATACCCTAAAGCAGTAGACAAGAAAATAAAATTCAGGGTTCAATAACATGGAAAGAGAACAATACAAAGAATCAATGAAACAAAGAGTTGGTGCTTTAAGAAAATCAATAAGTCAGACAAACCCCTTTCCAAGTTCAATGCAAGGTAGAAAGAGAATATCTGTATTAACAAAGTCAGAAAAGAGAAGGGGGACATAAAAATAGAAATGGAGGAAACGCAAAGAACCATAGAGCATACTTCAAAACCTGTACTCTGTGACACTGGAAATCTGATAGAAATGGGTCATTTTTGCTATAGTTGCACCTTACAAAGTTAAATCAAGATAAGGTAAATATTTGAAATAGACTTACAATCCCTAGTGAAATAAAGCAGTCATCAAAAATCTCCCAACTAAAACAAGTCCAGGGCTCAATGCTTTCAAAGAAGAGTTAATGCCAATACTCCTCAAGTTATTTTTTAAAAATGGATCGAAACTCTAAGAAATTCCACTAAAATCAGGAACAAGACAAGGCTGTTCACTCTCTCCATACCCATTTAATATAGGACTTGAAGTTTTATCTATTTTTATCTAGATAAATAGACAACTGAAGGAGATCAAGGAGAAACAAATTAGGATGAAGTCAAAGTATTATTTTTTGCAGATGACATCATAGTATACAGAAGTGACTTTAAGTATTCCACCAGGATTTCCTACAACTGATAAACACTTTTGACAAAGTGGCTGGATGCAAGACTATCTCAAAAAAATAAATAAATAAAAATAAAAACAGTAACCCTCCTATACATAAATGACAAATGGACTGAGAAACAATAGACATAAATAATGTAAAATATCTTGGGGTAATTCTCACCAAGCAAGTGAAAGACTTGTGATAAAAATGTCAAGTCTCTTTAGAAAGAAACTGAAGAAGATATCTGAAAATGAAAAGAACTCCCATTCTCATGGATGGCTAGAATTAACACAGTAATACACACACACACACACACACACACACACACACACACACACACACACACACACACACATGCTATTGTCTTAGCATTTTTAGGAAGCTCCTGATGTGAGAACAGGGGATCTGACTCTTGGGAGTCCTTTCCTCCTGCTGGGTTGCAATGTCCAATTACGATACGGATGGGTTTGCTTCATCTTACTATATTTGTCATGTTTGGTTGTCATGCCTTAGAAGCTGGGAAGGGAGTGACCCCAGAGGACAAGGGAGTTGGGGGGGAACTAGGAGGAGCAGGGGGAAAGAGAGGGGAAACTATAATCAAAATATATTGTATGAGAAAAGAATCTATTTTCAATAAAATACATGAAATTAAATCTTATAGTTACCTAATACTTTTGAAAAAAGTGATTAATCTCTGTGGCTACTTAATTATATATTTGTGTTTTACAGATTGCTGCTATGGCTACAGCAAACTAGAATTTTAGGTTGCTTGTGGAAATTTACAAGACTCAGTTTTGACTTTTATTTGTATAATGAATTTCCTACTCTACCTTCTTCTTCTTCTTCTTCTTCTTCTTCTTCTTCTTCTTCTTCTTCTTCTTCTTCTTCTTCTTCTTCTTCAGTGTATTCTTTTAAAGATGGCTTTTGTTGAATTCATTCCCATTGAGTTACTAGAGATCTTTAGAAGATTGTGGGTTCATTTAAATGTTTTTGGAATTCTTATATCTATACTAGAACTGAATATATTAAAACAAAATATAAATAAAACAATATATTATCCCCCTTTTTACTATGTATCTGGATAGCTTTATAACTGGACAGTTCAAGACTCACAGTGTTCATGTGAGGGATACATTAGACATTGCTAAACCTTAGTTTATTTTTGTATTGTGGTGAAATGTTGACAAGTGTATGGACCTCGGGTCCTAATTCCAAGCTCAGATCATAATCCCAGGCTCCTCACCCTCCCAAGTGCTAGAACTGCAGACGTGAGCCACCACACCTGGCTTCCAAGGTAAACCACGTTCATCTGCTCGGTAGACCCTCCTGTCTGAGGAACTTAAAACTAAGCCAGAGGTAAGTCAAAAGTCATTTAAGGAGAATTAAGAAATGTTTCTTCAGTACTACTGAATATGGTACATGCTGTTCGGAAATCTGTAGAAATCACACTGAATAATAGTGTGGTTTTTCTCTAGAATTTAATAAGTAATAAAGTAAAACCTGCTCTCAAGGGACTTCAACATATCATCAGTTTCATCAGTGATTCATCTTGAGTGAAAAACAGGGCTGTTTTATAATGAGACTCCTTAGTACATGTTTATATTACTTGAAGAAAAATGTAGTTTTTTTTTTTTTTTTTTTTTAGTAAAAATACCTGTCCAGGCCGGGCAGTGGTGGCGCACGCCTTAAATCCCAGCACTCGGGAGGCAGAGGCAGGCGGATTTCTGAGTTCGAGGCCAACCTGGTCTACAGAGTGAGTTCCAGGACAGCCAGGGCTACACAGAGAAACCCTGTCTCAAAAACCAAAAAGAAAAAAAAAAAAGAAAAGAATACCTGTCCAAAGTTTGAAAGGCACAGTTCTCAGTCACTCTGTTGTGATCATAAAAAGAGCAAGAGCTATAAGATATGTTCTGGGTGGTGTGGGGAAGGGGTGCCTCAGCAGGCCCATGCCAAGGCATCTCTTCCCTGAGGGACCAGACACACAGTGGTATAGCATAGAACAGAGTTTATTTAGGGTATGGGGAGGGGAATTAAGAAGGTAGCAGAGGCAGAGAAAGGCAGAGAGAAGGAGAGAGAAGAGAAGCAGAGGCCATGACCACTTTTCAAGGGGGTGGGGATGCTGGTGGGGGAGAATAGGAGCAAGGGGGGGGCAAGAGAGAGGAGGGGCCAAGCATCCCCCTTTATACTGGGCCTAGCCTACCTGGCTGTTGCCAGGTAACTGTGGGGAGGAGCATACCTGGCTGCTGGCAGGAACTGTGGGGGTGGAGTTTACATAGAATACCAACATTCCCCAGTTTTGGCTTAGTTAAAAAAGAAAAAATTAGAAAGAGGTGATGGTGAAGCAGGAATAGGTTTGTTGGTGAATATATGGCCGATTCATGCTGATATTGGGGCGACAGTGTCTTTAGGGAACCTAGAGGAATGGGTGTGGGGGGTGTTTGTCTAGTCTTTGGAGAGTTGGCTGTCTGTGCTGTCTAGGGCCTGTGGAGCCATCTGAGGACAGGTCAGAAGGAACAGGTCCAGTAGGAGCATGTGTGTCTGAGAGAAAATTGGAGCCTCTGGAGGTTTCTTCTCTGGAGCCGTCCTAGATGTAGCAAGCAAGCACCTGGACTTAAAATGTTGGAACACATTATTATAGGTAGAGAATAGGATTAAGTACATTTGGGAGAAAGAAAAAAGTTTTCTTAAGATTTACACTTGAAACCCAGAGGAATCCCACCCTTTGGAATAGGTAGCAGGCGGGAACTTTGGGCAGATGTACTTATCTGGATGGAGTCTATTCGGTCCATGAGGAGCAGATCTGAGTAGGTTTCCTGTAGCTTATAGTTTTATAAAAGAGATAACATGAGTTAGCAACATGAACAATCTTTAAGATGAGCCTTTTGTGGAGCAGAAGGAACAAGATTAAAAAGTTGGATCGTATAGTGGAATGTTTTATTAGAGTTAGGCAAGTTTATATGAACTTAGATAATATTAGGACAGTGGCATAGCAAGAAGATGAAATATGAAGCATTTAATTAATGGAAACAGAATTTAGGTAAAGAGATAATCGATTACATCTGTGAAAGCTTTTGTCACTAATTGTCAATGTAGTCAGAAGTCTGAGAAATAAACAAAAATCTAGCAGTTATATACCAGTTACATATTATTTAAAAAATGTCAGAGTTCACTAGCCAACAGTTCTCTGTGGTCTCCATGGTCTGCACAGCAACTTGGGCTGTCAACCTGGCTTTCAAATGCAGAAGACGCAGGGCTTTTTCTCTGTGGAATGATATGTGTGACATCAGAAATGGCTTACCTTGTTTTTAGCTAAGTTATTTGACTCAGAGTACCCAGTGCTGTTGACTGCGTATTTCAGTGATTATCATATCACAATCCACGCAGCATCCTCTAGCTGCGACCATATCTTCTGAAACCTCGTGGGAGAAACTTCTGGGAATTCTGTCAGTCATAACCTTATTGTTAACAAACTTCTGACAAGATTGAGCACTATATAGATTGGTTATAACTGAATAGAATTCAGTGACAGTAGTAAAAATCATATTGAGAAAGGATAGAAATGAGAACCTTAGGTAACCTTAGCAAAGACGCATATGGCTAGAACCATAGAGCTGGCAGCAGTGGCATAAAATCCTGGTGACAGAAAACGAGTTTGCCCAGGAAGGTTTAAGCCTGTTTTATAACGTGAGTATGCAGGCAGCATGGATAGGTAAGCACTTGGGCCTTTTCTCATTTACCAGACTGCTGGCAGTGTGTAAAGATCCCTTAAAATATGTGTTTGAGGACAATTTAGCGTCCATTGGGTGACAGGGGATGAGAGTGTCACTGAACCTTTCATACTAGCGTCTTGAGTAAAGATCAGTGGCAGTCAGTAAAGCCAAACTAGAAATTCAGGTCGTCAAGTGAAAATCTAGAGGCCACAGCGGCAGGCAAAAACAATTCAACCTGGTATCAGGCATTTTCAGCCAGCTGCATGAGCCAAAAGGGTTTATGAATTGCCTTTGAGAAGGAAGTCACCCAATGGTCCTACGTCCTAACTTGTAGGTCAGCCAGCAGGTCGGTCTTAAGAACCGGGGCATTGAAAGCCAACACCTTAGCCCAGAAGAGGCTGGCCAGGCACTACTTGGGCATTTAGGATCCCTCTCACCAACTGAAGAAACTCCTTACCAATCAATATGTCGGTGCATGTTTGTGGACTTCTGCAGTCTGGTAGCAGAAAATGCGGAACTGAGTGGTTGGTTTGGGTTCCTCTGACTGCCTGTAACCCACATGGCAGAGGCTAGGGGGCTGGGTCGAGTTGGGGAGAAAGCAGCCAGCCCACATAGGCTGAAGCAGAGGTGCCACAGGTCACACAGCCCTCGGTGGCTCCGCCACTGCGGGGCCCAATGTGGGCAGGGAAAAGTAAGGGCCCAAAGTATCCTAGCAATGCACTTGTGGCGCACCGCACCCAAGTCTCAGGCAGAGAAGCAGAGAAAGAGGCGGGAAGGCAGCTTTTTGGAGCCAGATCCACCACTCCTGCACGGAGAGTAGAGCCAAGGAGAAAGGGGAGGGCAGCAAGCAGGGAGCGTGGCAGGGGCGGAGCCAAACTTGCTTTACAGGCAAAGCAGCTGGAGATGAGAGGGGGGAAGGGGAAGGTCTAAGTGACAGCACACTGACCCAAGGGCAGACGTGTGGGAGGCTCCCAGACCTGGCCTGGAATTCTCAGCCTCGAGAAAAAGCAGAGGAAAAATCTCACCCAAGGGAAAGAATCTTCAAAAGAGGGGCAGTTCTGAGCTCAAGAAATCTTTTCTGGGACCATGTAGATAGTCACTCTGACCAGTGGGAATGGGGGGGGGGGTACCAGATCTGGGCTAGCGAAGGAGCGTGGATCTCTTGTGGTAGCTGAGGTGGGATGCAAACCTGCAGAGTTTCTAGATCCGAGTCGCGATGCAAAAGGAGAAAGAGCTATTAAGGTATGTTCTGGCAGGGTGTGGGTGAAGGGGGTGCCTCAGCGGGCCCATGCCAAGGCATCCCTTCCACCTGAGGACCACACACAGGTATAGCATAGAAAGGAATTTATTTGGGGCATGAGGAGGGGAGTTAAGAGGACAGCAGAGGCAGAGAGGAGAGAGTAGAGAAGCAGAGGCCAGCCATGGCTACTTGGAGGGGGGGGGGAAGGAAATGGGAACAAGGGGGAAAGAAGTAAGAGAGAGGCAAGAGAGTAGGAGGGTAAGAGAGAGAGGAGGGGTCAAGAGCCCCTTTTATACTGGGCCAAGCTTATCTGGCTGTTGCCAGGTAACTGTGGGAAGAAGCACACCTGGCTGGCAGGCTGGAGTTTAGACAGAATTCCACCTACTCAAAGCAGAAATCTCTACTATATTAAACTCAGTAATCAGTGACTAGCTGAAATCCTAACTGGTCTAAGCACTGAAAATAAATAACTATTGTATGCTCAGCCATAAAAGGGACACCATCTCCTCCAAGGCTCAAGGAACCTCACAAAAGAAAGGTGTCAATCTCATGGGGCGAGAGCAAGATCACTACAACAGAGTTTGAGCCAAATTTGGAGCAAGTTTTATTTATTTATTTTTTTTATTTTTTATTTTTATTTTTTGGTTTTTTTTTGAGACAGGGTTTCTCTGTATAGCCCTGGCTGTCCTGGAACTCACTCTGTAGACCAGGCTGGCCTCGAACTCAGAAATCCGCCTGCCTCTGCCTCCCGAGTGCTGGGATTAAAGGCGTTCGTCACCATGCCCGGCTGGAGCAAGTTTTATTAAATACTGGTCAGGACATGGACACTGGTACAAGGTCCATACCCAGGATTACCAGAGTATGGCAACAAATTACATTAGTTAGAGCCTTATAACGGCCAACCCAGCTTCTCCTGAACAGAAGACTGACAAGCCCCCCTTGGGTTTCTTCAGGTAATATTGCCTTTATTTAGATTCACAGCTCTGGCCAGGCTCTGCTGCTGCTGACAGAGCAAGGTGTCATGGCAGAAATTCCAGCGGTAGAGAAACTGAAGCAGAAGGATGGTAAATTCAAGGTCAGATCGGAGGATGGGGGGGGGGTTAAAGGATATCCATTATTATACATAGAGTTTGAGGTTAGTCAGCGCTGCATGAGAGCTTGTCTCAAACCCAAAAAAGGAGGAAGAAAGGAAAGAAAAAAAAAATAGGCTGGAGAAATGTCTACAGACCAGTGTAGTCAAGAGTTAATTGTGCTCACTGATCTTGCAAAAGATTAAAATCATTTCCACTGCCTGCACTGGGTGCCTCACAACTGCCTGTAACTGCAGCTGGGGGGGGGGGGGTTCCATTAACCACCTCTTAGGATCTAGTTGGATACCTCATCCTCTCCGGGAGGGGGAAGGAAGGAGAAAAGAAGAAGAGGAGGGGAGGGAGAGGGGGGAAGAGGAGGAGAAAGAGAAGGTGAAGGAGGAAGAGGAGGAGGAGGGTGTTAAAATGTTTGGTGAGTGAAGACCCAGTTCAAGTACTGTTTACATTTTTTCTTTTATTTATTATTATTATTATTATTTTGGTTTTTCGAGACGGGGTTTCTCTGTGTAGCCTTGGTTGTCCTGGAACTCACTCTGTAGACCAGGCTGGCCTCGAACTCAGAAATCCACCTTCCTCTGCCTCCCAAGTGCTGGGATTAAAGGCGTGCGCCATCACCGCCCGGCTTGTTTTATTTTCAAAGCGATAAGAGTAGGAAAGGTACTCTTAGAGGTAAGGGAGGTTTCGGTACTTTTACCAACTGGGGTTAAATACAGCCACTAATGCCTACTGTGGTCCTACAGGAGTGGGGAGGGTCTACCGAGCAAATGAATGTGGTTTACTTTGAAAGCCGGGTGTGGTGGCTCACGTCTGCAGTTCTAACACTTGGGAGCCCGAGATACCTGGTTAAGTCCCAGACTTGCGGCAGCTTGAGACCTCGGTCCTGACTCTAGCCCAACTAACCCACCCCAGCCACTCTTACAAGGAAGGATTTTACAATACTGTTTTGTGAGAAAGAGAAAAAATGCTGCTGCCACGGCAGCCGGCGTCTCAGGATCCTTTATTTCTCTGTTCTTCCACAACTGTCACACTGACAACCGGGAACAGCAACGACTGCGTTCTGCCCGTCCAAGCAGAAAACCGGCAACCTCGTTCCAAGTTCAGGGGCGCCCTGTGTGTCTGCGCACGCTCAGGAGCAGCTCCGGCCTTGCCAGGGGGTGGGGGGTGGGGGGTGGGGTGGAGCGCTGGCCACGTGGTCTTGGCGACGTCATCTCCGGGCGCCGAGGGTGACTGGACCTACGGTGGGCGCTCGGCGCTGCGGTTCGCTCGGGTTCGGAGGGCGGAAGTGCCCGCCGGGCTGTTTTCTGACCCGGGCGGCGGCACTCTGTGCGGCTGCGCGCGCCCTGGGACTTCTGCTCCTGCGCCTCTGCAGGACGGTGTGATCCCGGCAGACAGAACCCGACCGAGCGGCTTTCGCGCTGCGGGAAGCCGGAGCAGAGCCGGCGCGTCGGGTAGGGCTCCCGTGTGTCCCGGGCGCGGAAGTGTGTGGCGGGCGTGGGACCGGGCAGGGGCTGCGGGCGAGCGGCCGGTGTAAAGAGCGCACCCGGAGGGATGGCGGGGGAGGCGGTGCCGCTGGGCGGAGGTGGGGTTGGCGAGACACCGGCCCCGGAGCCCTTGGGCAGCCTAACTGTCCTTTTGGGTACTTAGTGTGTCAGTTCCTTACTAAGGTAGGAAATGGAGCATCGAGTCCGGAGCTCAAGTTAAGGACTTGCATTTTATTTAAATCGTAATTGTTTCGGTGCTTTTTGATTCTATCTAAACGCAGACTGTTTCTCTTTAATGCGGTTCTTTGAATCTCAGTTTAATAATAGTACTTAGTACTAACAAATGCATTTTTCTGATACTAGAACACTTTCGTTTATTTAGTTACTTCGTTGGCATTTTTCTCAAAGAATATAAACTTGAAGAACCTAAGAAACTGGGTGGCATGGAGGTTTTTCTCCCAAAGCATGTAGCGTTGTTTTTCCTGAGAAAGCATAGCATGTCTTCACTAGTCAGAACCCCAGGAGCAGTTGACTATCTAAAGCCTTCTAGAATTCACCTGATAAGTATCTTGGGTTCTTGATACCGAGTACTTGAGTCAGATGCAGATATTCTGACTTCATTAAAATTATTGTTTGAATTGAAATTTGAGAACAAGGACTTTGACTTCATGGTAGTTGTCGTGGCAGGTGAGAATGTTACACTAAGTTTAATTGTACTTTGAGCCCAGTTTTGAGGCCTGTACCTTTAATTCCAGCAGTGAAGGTGGGGTGAAGGAGGATCAGGAGGTTAAGGCCAGCCTTGGCTATTCAGTGAGTTTGCTGCCATCCTGGAGGGCATGGGACTCTTTCCAACACACAGACAACATCCTCCAAAGCCCAAAACAACCTAGCATTTTGGGCCCTGCATAGGATCCTGAGCAGCACAAAACCAAACTATAACCCGAAAACAAAACAAACCCCAACTGTGATGGCCCACATTTCTAATCCTTGTGCTAGAGAAGCTGAGGTAGGAAGGTTGCCTTGCGTTGGAGGCCAGCCTGTACTACAGGGCAAGACTCTGTCTCCAAAAAGAATACACACACACACACACAGAGCTTTAATCCCAGTAATCAGGATGCTAGCCTGGTCTGCATAGTGAGTTCTAGACTAGCCAGAGTGACACAGTGAGTACCTGTTTTTATATTTTGAGCGGATAAACCAAACAGCAGACCACACCAAGGTGTTTTCACGTGGGAGAGGTTTATTGTGCAGGAATGGGGAGGGCAGCGAAGTGGGTAGAAGGATAGAGAAGAGGAGAGAGAGAAAGAGGGGGGAGAGAAGAGAAGAGGAAGAGAGCCAGGAGGGGGTGATCCCCTAATTTATACAGAAAATGACATCACACCAGTGAGGGTGGAAACTGAGCCAAGTGGGTTGTGGGATTGAGGGTTGTCCTGGCAACGCAGGTCAAGGGTCACATGGTTAGGCTGGGGCTTGGAGTATCCTGGTGCTAACACTTGTCCTAGGGGGAAAAAGTATTTTCCAGGTGATAGAAATATCTAGAAAAAGGGTATGGAATCATACCTAGAAATATTTAGAAAAAGAGTAAGGGAATGAAATGGAATGGGTAGGGTTGGTGGTGTGCATGGGCGATCTTAGTGCTGTCCACACAAAAGGTAGTTGAGTGAAGCTAAGCTACGTGGAAAGGCCGTTGGGGCATACTAGCCTGTTCCAGGGGCAAAGACGGCTCAGAGATGAGACAAGGTCATTGTGGAACTTTGTAAAGACTTATTTTTTTTTTTCCATTTTAATCTTAAAGTGACCAGGTTTTGCCTGCATACCCATATGCCCATCATATTTATGCCTAGTGCCCATCAAGGAGTCCACTAGAATTAGAGGTACTGAAGGATGTGAACCACCAAGAGGGACTGGGAGTCAAACCCATGCACTCTGCAAGTGCAGCTGGAATTCTTTACCACTGAACCATCTATTTTACTTTTTGGGGGGTTTTTTGTTTTCTTGTTTGTTTGTTTTTTGAGACAGGATCTCACTCTGTGGCCCTCTATCAGACTGGACTTAAACTCATTGATATCTGCCTGCCTCTGCCTTCTGAGGGCTTGGATTAAAGGTTCAGATTCCTTCCTTCCACCCTTCCTTTTCTTTCCTCCCCAACTCACTCCTTTGTCTCATTGTCTCTCTATCTCTCTGTACAAGGTTTCTTTGTGTATCCCTGACTGTTCTGGAACTTGCTCTATAGACCAGGCTGGCATTGAACTCAGAGATCCACTTGCCTCTGCCTCCCAGAGCTGAGATTAAAAGTGTATACCACCATCACCTGGCTCTACATTTTTACTCTCTCTTTTACTGTTTTTTTTTTTTTTTTTTTCAAATTGGTTTCTCGAAACAAAGTTTCTCTGTGTAACAGCCCTGGATGTCATGGACCTTGCTTTGTTGACCAGGCTAGCCTTGATTGAACTTTCAGAGATTGTCTCAAGCAAGAAGGTAGATACACATAGTATACAAAAGTTATATTTTATTCCGCTGAGGGTCATTACACAATGTTCACATTCTAAATTCCTAACTATGGTCCTAAGCCTATCTTCACCAAAGCTGCTCACCTGTTCCACCTATCTTAGCTGAAGGTCTTGTCCAGTCTCTAACAGAAGTTTCTGATTGAACAGTCAGCATCCTGGGGGAGACTCTACAGCCACAGAGCAGATCACATTAGCAGCTCTCCAGAAGTACAGAGCAGAGCATTGCTCTTGGTCTCTGCTTATATACCATCTCATGGGCGTCATGGGGTTCTAGGACTGTGTCTGGTTATCTTTAGTAAGTGATGTAACTGAGTTCTTAGGTGTAATGTCTAAAAGGCTCTTTCTTTCTTTCTTTCTTTCTTTCTTTCTTTCTTTCTTTCTTTCTTTCTTTCTTTCTTTCTTTCTTTCTTNCCTCCCTCCCTCCCTCCCTTCTTTCTTTCTTTCTTTCTTTCTTTCTTTCTTTCTTTCTTTCTTTCTTTCTTTCTTTCTTTCTTTCTTTCTTTCTTTCTGTGCTCATTACAGGGATCTACTTGCCTCGGCCTCCCAGGTGCCTGGCTTCTAATTTTTATTTTTAATGAGATAAGTTTGAGTCAGGAGCAGATTGAGCTAAGTTGAGTTTTGCAATTATCTGATTGTCGTGTTGGCTGCAGAGGTGAAGGTCAGAGTGGCTTGGGTCTGGTGTGGTTGCTTCTAAACTGGAGTAGTCAGGTATGGAAGAATGTTAGGGATGATTGTAAGATGTGTGGGCAGAGCAACAGACTAATGGGGTTTCCTCTTCTCTAGTGGAGGAGGATGTGGCATTGGGAGAGAGGAAGACCCGAGGTCAGCCCCAGTTGTGCAGGTGTTAAACTTCCAAATGACAGGTCCAATGTGCAGGAAAACACTTGTGAGACAAGTTCTGGAGTCCAAGCTGAAGGTGAAAATGGAAGTTGGAACAAGTATGTTTTGTATTTAAAGTTGTTTGAAAGATGCCCTGAAGGGCATGTTTCCTTTAGATGGGAGGGAGGCACACAAAATACAGAGGGAACATAAAATCCTCTCCTCACTACCCCAGAGTAGAACCAATCAATAAATCCCTTGCTAAGATTGACTGAACCAATAGGTTTAAGAGGAACTAGAAATAGGGTCATGAGACAAGCAGGAAGAAAGGGAAGGAGATTGGGAAACTTTATGGGAAGGTCTGGGTAAGTGACATGGGAAAATAGGGGAATGGGTGGACTGGAGGAATGTAGAGGTACTAGACATTACCAAAGACCCATGTTTCAAGCTGTTGGCAAATTTAAGGAGAGACTAGGCACTGTGCATTTCTGGACAGCTTCCCATATACCTTGGAAAGGTTGCCAGCCTACTACATTCTGGGCCCAGTACTCATGTTAGCGTGCCTCAGTTGCTAAATTGCCTTCTGTTTAATCTCTTTACCTCCAGGCATGCCCTCAGTGCACAGCTCTGGGAGCCTCTGTCAAACCTCACAGGTTCTCCAGGGCGGCTCGAGTTGATATCCTCACTGCTTTTCCCATGAGCTTTCACGGGTTTGACAGTAAGGGGATTGCTTGCATTTCCTAGCATTTGCAACATGTCTCTTACTGTGTATTCCTTGTAGGTTTTCCCCACTGGAACAACCTTGTAATTTGAGAAGTAATTTCATTCTGTAGGAAAAGGAGATTGGGGCTTAGTGAAGTATCTGGGCTGGGGTCACACATGATACTGAAGCCTTTATAGCATTAACTCTCGAGTAATATTCCCAGGCAAGTTACTAAAATGTTGACACGTTTTGCTTCTGCGTGCTGACCTTTGGATATATGCAGTCCTGAATGTGGCTCATCACAGGTGTTTTCAGCTTTATGGTTGTGACTTTGTGATACAGTGCCAGGCACAGTTAGGAACTACTTGGGTTTTTTGAGTCTTTTTTGAAATAGGGTCTTGCCATGTAGCCCAGGCTGGTGTCTTACTCATTTGTGGGGTATCTTTAGCATTATCCTATTGCTGCAATAAAAAGCAACTTGGGGAGGAAAGGGTTTATTTCTGCTCTGTGCCCTGAAATCACAGTCCATCTTGAAGGAAAGTCAGAGCAGAAACCTGGGGTCAGGAACCTTGGAGGAGAGGCCGTGGAGGAATGGTGCTTACCTGCTTACTCCATTGCATGCTCAGCAATACCAGGCAGGCACATCTGCCCAGATGTGGCACAGCCTGCCCTTGGGGGAATGGGCCCTTCCACGTCAATTGTTAATCAAGAAAATGCCCTATAGACTTGCCTAAAGGACAGTCATACTTAAGACATTTTCTTTCTTTCTTTTTTCTTTTTTTGGTTTTTCGAGACAGGGTTTCTCTGTGTAGCCCTGGCTGTCCTGGAACTCACTCTGTAGACCAGACTGGCCTCGAACTCAGAAATTCGCCTGCCTCTGCCTCCCAAGTGCTGGGATTAAAGGCGTGCGCCACTACGCCCGGCGAGACATTTTCTAAATTAAGAGTTCTTCTCCAATATGCCTAGCTTTGTGCAAGTTGACAAAAAAAAAAAAACAGGCATAGTAGCCAGGGTTGACCTAATTCTAGTGATCTTTCTGTTCCAACTTCCAAAGAACTGGAATTAACTATATATCATTATTTCTGGCAAATAAAGTGATTTTCCTTCCCCTCTCTCCCTTTCTCTTCAGTGCTGGGAGTTGAACTTGAGGCCTCATATATACTAGATAAGCACTCTACCACTGAGCTGAACTCTATACTTGGATTTTGGAGTGCTACCTTCAAGCCTGATAGCCAGATGTGTTAAGATTCCCTTTGTTGTGTCTGGCAGCTGTAGTAGGCTGTGCAGATTCACAGGGATAAACAGCCTGCTCTACATTTACTGTGTTGCTCAGCTGTGATATGAGAAGGTTAGATATTAAATACACCTTTAACTTACGTTATTTTCCTTTTGGGTTTTTGAGATGGGATCTCACGTAGCCCAGGCTGGTCTTGAGCTTGGTAGATAGCCAAAGCCAGCTGTGACTTCTCAATCCTCCTACCTCTACTTCCTGAGCAGTGGGATTATGGGTATTTAGCACCTCACCTTGCTCCATTTATATTTTTAATTTAAATTATTTTCTGAGGGCACATAGTACTCACTGTAAGCTGGAGAGTGTGACTTTTTCTTTGACCTTTTGTTGCCATCCTTTAAGTACCACATGTATTTATTGTTTTATCTACTTATTTATTGTGTGGTTGTGTAGTGTGTGTGTGTGTGTGTGTGTGTGTGTGTGTGTTTGCCACATGTGAGTGTGTAGGGATTAGAGGTAGCTCTAGGGCTTGTTGAGGTGCTCTCCCTGAGGTACCCCTATCCTGATGCTGCCACTCTTGACTGGGCATCTGAACTCTCCCAGCAGGTACTTTACCACAGCCTTTCCTCAACCCCAAAGTTAGTATTTTAGAATTCTTTAAACACTACAGATCCAGTAATATTTAACTCCTCTCCTCCGTATAGAAGCTTCTGGAGAGCCAGAGGAAGTAGATTTGTTGGACAGGCAGAACCTTACACATGATCTTACCGTTTGCAGTGACTACATGAGCAAGACTTGTACAGAGCCAGCCAGCCCACATCCAGGATGGGGAGGGGAGGGCTTCATGCAGTTCCTGGAGCTGAGCAGCTGTGGCCGCTGGGAGAGGGAGAGTCCATTTTCTTCAGGGATAGGGCTGCTCATGTCTCAGTAGGTTGCCCTGTGCCCATATTCAGGTGAACTCTGAAAAGCTCTGGGAGAGAGTTGAGGGGGTGGGAGGCTGGAGGGTGATAGATTTGATCAGATGCGTGTCTGAAATTCTCAAATAAAATAAGTATTTAAGAAAAACTCTTAGAAGTAACCTTTAATTGACTATTTACCATGCATAAAGGGGTGTTTGGAGCTGGAGAGGGTGCCAGCAAACTGCAGTAGGATGGGAAGAAAGAGATCAGGAGACCAAGGGTGGCATCTGCTATTGACTCTGTTCTTCTGTAGCCGCAGGATTTTAGAAAGTCATTCAGCCGTTCCATCTCAGATTCATCATTTATATTATCAAATGAGAACATATAGGCCATGTATATCCAGTGTGAGATGGTATAAGCAATACAGTATTTCTAGAGATTTAAAACTGTTGTTTGAGGCTGAGCAGTGCATGCTTGTAATCCCAGCACTTAGGAGAGAAGCAGAAGGATCAGAAATTCAAGGCAAGCCTACGCTGCACAGTGAGTTTGAGTTGTTCCCCCCACCCCACCCTCTCTGGGCTACAAAAATCCTATTTCAACACCCCCTTCCCACATAGGTTCATCTGATTTTCTTTTAATCTCATTCTTTCACAAAATTTGGCAGGTTCATGTACTCTTTCTAAGGAAACTTAAAAGATCCAGATAATGTATTTGTGTACCTGCTATGTTCCAGATAGTGTTCCAGGTGTCAGAAGGAAAATGGTATGTGACATATAGTCCTTTCCCCACGGAAGTGCATTACTGTCTACTGAAGGTGACAGGTGTGCAGATAAACAACTTTAAACAAGCTTGTCAGTTGTGTAGAAGAGGAGAAATGGTGCATCCATGAAGGAGAGGAGTGAGCTACTCCATTCCTGCATAGAAGAAAGGCTTTTAGAGATGAGCACTGAATGATGTGCCAAGTTGGAAGGTAAAGCAGAGTGGGGCACACCAGCATATGCACAGGGTGGAAGGACACATCTAGACATGGGGATTACCCTTTCTACTATGTCCTGCTAATGACTAAGGATGGTTGGTTGGTTGGTTGGTTTTTTTGTTTTGTTTTGTTTTTGAGATAGGGTTTCTCTGTGTAGCCCTGGGTGTCCTGGAATTCATGCTATAGTCCAGGCTGGCTTCAGAGATCCATCTGCCTCTGGCTCCCAAGTGCTGAGATTAAAGGTGTGCACCACTGCTGCCCCAGCATGTCTAAGGTTTTAAACGTTTTCTGTATTCACCTAGTATATACCACCTACCTTGGCCTATCAAAGGATTAGAATTTATTGACTAAATTTAATGTTTTCTTTAAAACATTTTATTATCTTTTGTTAAGTGTATGTATGAGTACAGGAGCCCAGGGGCAGAGATATCGGGTCCCCTGGGGCTGGAGTTAGAGGTGGTTGTCAGACACCTGTTGTTGGTGCTGAGAACTGAACTCTAGCAGAGCATCGTGCTTAACTGCTCTCAACTGCTGAGCCATCTCTTTAGCTTGGCTATATTGAATATTTTAGCAGTGTGTTTGATGCATAGTCTTTAGAATTTACTTTCTGTATTGGCTGGGTCTGTGTCAACGTGTCACAAAGTAGAGTCATCATCGAGGAAGGAGCCTCAGTTAAGGAAATGCCTCCATGAGATCCAGCTGTAAGGCATTTTCTCAGTGACCTGTGGGGGAGGGGAGCAGCCTATCGTAGGTGGTGCCATCCCTGGACTGGTGGTCCTGAGTTCTCTAGGAAAGTAGGCTGAGCAGGCCACGGGGAACATGCCAGTAAGCAGCACACCTCCATGACTTCTGCATAAGCTCCTGCCTCTAGCTTCCTGCCATGTTTGAGTTCCTGTCCTGACTTCCTTTGATGATGAACTGTGATGTGGAAGTCTAAGCTGAATAAACCTTTTCCTCCTCAAATTACTTTTTGATCATGGTGTTTTGTCTCAGCAGTAGAAAGCCTAACTAAAACACTTTTCCTTTTTTGTTAAAATTCCTATTTTTCTTTATGTTTTTAATTATTATTAGTTCCTAAAGCATTTTGTGTGTGTGTGTGTTGGAGTTTGAACCCAGAACCTCATGAAGAATAATCAGGTGTTCTGCCACTCAGCCATATCCCTGGTCCCTCTGCCCCTCCCCACTTGCTTTTGAGGTATAGTTTGTTGATATAGCCCAGGTGGGCAGGGAACTTGTCTCCTCCCTGTTTCCTAGGTCCTGAAATTACAGTTTTATGCCATATAAATTAATTGCTTTGTTCATGGCTGATGTGGTAGTGCTGTTCTTCATTTTACAGTGAGGAAACAGACATGTTAACTAAGGGTCAGTAGAAAATGGCATCACCTATTTTGCTTAAAGAATATTTTTTTAGACCAGAGACATAAAATTCTTATAGGTGAACTTTTCTCTTTCTAATGATTAATAATAAATAATTCATAAAACAATGTATATATCTGCATGTGGGTATGTACACCTGTGTTCCAGTGTCAGTGGAAGTCAGAGGTATCAGATCTCTTGGAGCTAGAATTGCAGACAGTAGTGATCTGCCTGGTGATGTGCTGGGATTGAACCTAGGTCCTCTGGAGGATTGACAGTGGTCTTAACCACTGAACTATTCCACAGCCCCAAGATGAACAGTTATTAATATTGACTGCATAATTTGGAGTAATAAGTAGCCTTGCTTGCATTCCACTAATCTCTTAGGCAGTTTGGTTTACAAAATGTATGCCAACAATGCCATGCTCTGTTTAGCTGATCTGCCTTGGTTCAGTTGGCTTCTTTCCCTGAAGTCCAAATATATCAGTGGCCAGTGTGGCCAACAATGGGGGCTTCAAGGAGATTGAGAGTTGGAGTTCTGTCTGTGCTACAGTTTGAAACCCTGTCTCAAAAACTAAAAGTAAAAAGGAAGAGTTGCAAATAGGATGTAAGCCTCTAATTTATTTCTTGGTGTATGTAGCTACTATAGAATGTTCATAAACATGGCTGGATTACAGGATGTTAAAGCCCGTGCCTCCCTGGGTATGGTGGTGCCTGCCCAGAACACTCTGAATTCAAAGCCAGCCTGATCTAGAGTGAGTTCCAACGTAGCCAGGGCTACACAGTGAGGCCCTTTCTTTAAAAAACAAGCAAATGGACAAACAAAACAAAACACCATGCCTATAATTGAGTTTTGAGTTATTTTTTCATTCCTCAAAGTCTATCCTTGTATCTTCTTTAAGGAGGGACTCAGAAATTAGAGGAGAGAGTGTTGGCTTTTCTTTCCTCTGATACAAGAAGGAGAAGAGCAGAAGAGAATAACAGGAAAAGACCAACATGGTCAAGTGCCCTGAGCATCAGATAGGAAAAGAAGTCATATCCAGGCACGGTGTTTTGGTTTATGGTGATCATCTGTCTAGAAGAGTGTTTTGGACTCCTACCGATTGGGTCTTTACTTCTTAGGAAGGGAAAGAGCTTCCCCAATGTGGCCTTGGGCCTTTTTAGGTTACATTTATTGTCAGTTATTTTCTACCTTCATATTTTCAGAAAGTTGGTGACAATATTGATAGTGGCACGTGTGTGTGTGTGTGTGTGTGTGTGTGTGTGTGTGTGTGTATGAATGGATAGTAATGGGGATTGAACCCAAGTTCTAGAATTCAGTGATTATGAATTTAAGGGGAGACCATTCCATGTGCCATGAATTACTATTTATGTCTCATGACTTGACAATAAATGTGTTAAAGGAACTGTGACTACTTTCTCTATTTCTTTTTATTAGATATTTTATTTACATTTCAAATGTTACTCCCTTTCCTGGTTTCCCCTCCGAAAACCTCTTCTCCCATCCTGTGCCCCCTTCCCTCTGCTCACCAACCCACCCCGCTTGCCTGGCCCTGGCATTCCCCTATACTGGGGCATAGAGCCTTCACAGGACCAAGGGCCTCTCTTCCCATTGATGACCGACTAGTCCATCCTCTGCTACATATGCAGCTGGAGCCATGAGTCCCACCATGTGTACTCTTTGGTTGGTGGTTTAGTCCCTGGGAGCTCTGGGGGTACTGGTTAATTCATATTGTTGTTCCTCCTATGGGGCTGCAAACCCCTTCAACTCCTTGGGTCCTTTCTCTAGCTCCCTCATTGGGGACCCTGTGCTCAGTCCAATGGATAGCTGTGAACATCCATTTCTGTATTTGTCAGGCACTGGCAGAGCCTCTCAGGAGACAGCTATGTTAGGCTCCTGTCAGCAAGCACTTGTTGGCCCAGTATCTGGGTTTGGTGACTGTATATGGGATGGATCCCCAGGTGGGGCAGTCTCTGGATGGTCTTCCTTCAGTCTCTGCTCCACACTTTGTAACTTCTTCCATAGGTATTTTGTTCCCCCTTCTAAGAAGGATCGAAGTATCCACACTTTGGTCTTCCCTCTTCTTGAGTTTCATGTGGTTTCTGAATTGTATCTTGGGTATTCCAAGCTTCTGGGCTAATATCCACTTGTCAGTGAGTGCATATCATGTGTGTTCTTTTGTGACTCGGTTACCTCACTCAGGGTGATATCCTCCAGATCCATCCGTTTGCCTAAGAATTTCATAAATTCATTGTTTTTAATAGCTGAATAGTACTCCATTGTGTAAATGTACCACATTTTCTGTATCCGTTCCTCTGTTGAGGGACATCTGTGTTTTTTCCAGTGTCTGGCTATTATAAATAAGGATGATATGAACACAGTGGAGCATGTGTCCTTATTATATATTGGAGCATCTTCTGGGTATGTGCCCAGGAGGGTATTGCTGGGTCCTCAGGTAGTACTATGTCCAATTTTCTGAGAAATCACCAAACTGATTTCCAGAGCGGTTCTACCAGTTTGCAGTCTCACCTGCAATGGAGGAGTGTTCCTCTTTCTCCACATTCTTGCCAGGATCTGCTGTCACCTGAGTTTTTGATCTTAGCCATTCTGACCCATGTGAGGTGGAATCTCAAGGTTGTTTGGATTTGCATGTGATCATCTCATTAGATGCTGAGAAAGCATTTGACAAAATCCGACACCCCTTTATGATAAAAGTCTTGGAAAGATCAGAAATTCAAGGCCCATACCTAAACATATTAAACAGTAATATGTAGCAAACCAGTAGCCAACATCAAACTAGATGGAGAAAAACTTGAAGCAATCCCACTAAAATCAGAGACTAGACGAGGCAGCCCACTCTCTCTCTACCTACTCAATATAGTACTTAAATCTATTTGCCAGAGCAAATAGACAAAAAGAGATCAAAGGGATACAAATTGGAAAGGAAGAAGTCAAAATATCACTATTTGCAGATGATATGCTAGTATACTTAAGTGACCCCAGAAATTCCACCAGAGAGCTCCTAAACCTGACAGAGTTTCAGCAAAGTAGCTGGATATAAAATCAACTCAAACAAATAAGTGACCTTCCTCTACACAAAAGATAAACAGGCTGAGAAAGAAATAGGGAAACACCACCATTCACAGTAGTCACAAATAATATGAAATACATTGGTGTGACTCTAACTAAGCAAGTGAAAGATCTGTATAAGAACTTCAAGTCTCTGAAGAAAGAAATTGAAGATGGAAAGATCTCCCATGCTCATGGATTGGCAGGATTAATATGGTAAAAATGTCCATCTTGCAGAAAGCAATCTACAGATTCAATGCAATCCTCATCAAAATTCCAACTCAGTTCTACACAGAGTTAGAAAGAGCAATTTGCAAATTCATCTGGAATAACAAAAAAACCTAGGATAGCAAAAACTATTCTCAACAATAAAAGAACTTCTGGTGGAATCACCATCCCTGACCTCAAGCTGTACTACAGAGCAGTTGTGATAAAAACTGCATGGTATTGGTACAGTGACAGATATATCAGTGGAATAGAATTGAAGACCCAGAAATGAATGCACACAACTATGGTTACTTGATCTTTGACAAAGGAGCTAGAACCATCCAGGAGAAAAAAAAAGACAGCATTTTCAACAAATGGTGCTGGCTCAATTGGAAGTTAGCATGTAGAAGAATGAAAATTGATTCCATTCTCATCTCCTTGTACAAAGCTCAAGTCCAAGTGGATCAAGGACCTCCACATAAAACCAGATGCACTGAAAGTTGTAGAGAAAGTAGGGAAGAGCCTTAAACATATGGGCACAGGGGGAAAATTCCTGAACAAAACACCAGTGGCTTGTGCTGTAAGATCAAGAATCAACAAGTGGAACCTCATAAAACTGCAAAGCTTCTGTAAGGCAAAGGATATTGTCAATAAGACAAAAAGGCAACCAACAGATTAGGAAAAGATCTTTACCAATCCTACATCCGATAGAGGACTAATATCCAAATATACAAAGAACTCAAGAAGTTAGCCTCCAAAGAACCAAATAACCCTATTAAAAAATGGGGTACNGAGCTAAACAAAATTCTCAACTGAGGAATACCGAATGGCTGAGAAGCACCTAAAAAATGTTCAACATCCTGACGACTGTCTCTTGAGTAAGAGTTGGAGCTGCCAATTACTGCTTACTGCTCTATCTAGGCCACCACCTCTGCTAGGCAAGTTACTCTACTGCTGAGCTCTGTCTGAAAAGCTCTTTTTCTTTTTGCAACAGGGTTTCACTGTTTCCCATGCTGGCCTTGACTTGACTCTGTAGCCCAGGCCTTGAACTTAATGATCCTTCTGCCTCAGCCTGTTTGGTAGCTGTAATTACAGGCCTCCTTGAGGTCCTTGATAGTGACTTAAACATTTAAATTGCAAATCAAATGGTAGAGTACTTGCTTAGTATGTCTAAGACACTGGTTTTGACCCAATACTACCAAAAGTAAAGGAAACAAGAAAAAACTTTACTTCAAATGTGTTAGTTAAGGAAGTTTTTAGCTGTCTTCTTTTGAGCAAGAGTCATAGTTGACTGGATGTTTCAAGGTTCCCAAAACTACTTTATATCTTTCAATTTTGGATATGCATATTAGTGCGTCTTAGGTTTGTATTGTTGTGATAAAACATACTAAGCCCTTACCTCAAAACAAAATAAGCCCAATCAGGAAATATCCATAAGCTGACTATTTTTTCCAGTTAAAAACATTGAAAATTTATTTTAAACTTTATTATATTTTTAAAATTGAAAAAAAAAAAAAACCTACCCAAAGGCTATACAATTCAATGAGCTTCTATACTTTTTATAGAGAGTAGCCATTTGAAACAGAAGCTGTAGATCTTTACATCGGAAGTTATGTATTTCCTTCCTTCCTCATTTACTTATTTTTGTTTGTTTGTTTGTTTTGTTTTGTTTTGTTTTTGAAACAGAGTTTCTCGGTGTAGCCCTGGCTGTCATGGAACTCACTCTGTAGACCAGGCTGGCCTCCTCACAGAGATCCCCCTGCCTGTGCCTCCCAAGTGCTGGGATTAAAGTGTGCACCACCACCACCCATCCACATTGGATTTTATATTTCCACTGTTTTATGCACTTACCCACCACCAAAACCATTACCAACAACAAAAAAATCATGATAGAGTTCAAACTGGAAAACAGCTTGTATTTACTGCTTGCGTTCATTCCTTCTTCATCCCCAATGGAAGCTTTTCTTGTCCTCTTTCATATGTTACTGTATCTATGACTATATGTATTAACACACAGATGCATACATGTTAGATTCTGCATGTAAGGAAGAAATGTGTGTGTGTGTTTTTTTTCCTTCTGAGATTGTGCGACCTTGCTTAATAATATATATTCTAAGTCCGTCCATTTTCCTGCAAAATTTGTGATTTCATTTTTCTTTAGAGCTGAATGGTATTCCATATATATGTGTGTGTGTGTGTGTGTGTGTGTTGTGTTTGTGTATTTGTGTGTATATATACATATATATTTGTGCATATATACATATATAATTTTATATATACCAATTTTCCTTGTCCATTTGTCTGTTGGTGGGAATGAGGTTGATTTAGTTCCTTGCTCTAGTGAATAAAGCAATAATAAAGATGAGGGTAAAAACACTTCTATGCTAGGGTGTACCCAGAAATGAAGTAGGAGATCACATGATAATTCTATTCAAAAGTTTTTGAGAAATCTTCAAACTGAGTTTCATGACAGCTGCAGTATTTTGTGCCCCACTAATCGTGGTTGAGTTTCCTTTCTCTGTACATCCTCTCCAACATTTGTTGTCATGTCGATTGATGACTGATAGCCATTGGTGAGATGCTCTGAGAGTAATTTTAATCTGTGTTCCCTAGAGAGATGGCACTGACTGCTCTTTCAGAGGTCCTGAGTTCAATTCCCAGCAACCACATGGTGGCTCACAACCATCTGAAATGGGATCTGATGCTCTCTTCTGGTGTGTCTGAAGACAGCTACAAGTGTACTCAAATTGATTAACTAAATCAATCTGGAAAAAAAAAAACCACATTTTTTTTTAAGTTATTAGCCATTTGTGTTTCATTTTTTTGAACAGTGAATATTCAAGTTTATTTGCCCACTTGCTAACTGGCAGTATTATTTCCTTGGTGTTTAACTTCTGCAGTTCTTTGTGAGTTTGGATGTTAGCCCTTGTCTGAGTGTAGCTGGTAACCCCATTCTGCGGGCTGTCTGCAGCTGCTGTGTCCTCTGCAGTGCAGACTTCTCACTTCCCTGGGGCCCCACCTGCTGACACTTGAGGTCGGCTCCCGTGCTGTCATGTTCTGTTCAGAAAGTTCTTCCTATCCCAGGAGTTTAAAAGGTGTTTTCTTTCAGATTGTAGTGTTTCAAGTTTTAAATTAAGGTCCTTGGTGTATTTTGTATTGATTTTTATACAAGGTAAAAGGTAAGACTCATTTCATTCTGCTGCGGGTGCAGCTGCAGGAGGGCCAGCACTGTTTGCTGGAGAGGCTGTCTTTTCTCCAGTATGTTTTTGCCTCCTTTGTCAAAAATTAAGTGGATACATAGCTTTGCCATTTTATTTCTGGATCTTCTGTTCTCTTGGTCTTCTTGTGTGTTTTTATTCCTGCACCAGGCTGTCTTTATGACTATACCCTGTAGTATAACTTGAGATTCCTATGTGTGTGTGGATGGGGTATGTGTGTGTGTGTGTGCACATCTGCCATGCAGCCATGTGGAGATCAGGACAGCCAGGACAGCCAGTTTTCTCTTCCCACCATGTAGCTCTCAGTAGTCTAACTCAAGTCATTAGACTGCGCAGCAAGTACCTTTCCCCACCGAGACATCTCACCAGTCCATAACCACATACATTTATTCATTTTACTTATTTTAAATTTATTTTACTTGGATTTTTAATGTTTATTTGTTTCAGTGTATATCTGTGTGAATTTATGATGTTTGTGGGTACCCGAAGAAGCCAGAACTGGGAATTGGATATTCTGGGACTGGAATTACAGGTGCTTCTGAGGAATCTTGGCTGGGTGCTAGAAAGACCTCAGGTCTTCTGGAAGCTCTGGGCATTCTGAACTGCTGATCCATCTCTCCAACCTGGACATTTACTCTAAAGATCAGCTGTTAACCCAGTCAGGAAGTAATGAGGGGCTTCCTGTTTTCAGCAAGTTAATTTGAGTGATTTGTACATTCAGAAATTTTTCTTTTGAGTGTAGAATTTAAGCATGCTTGAATTTGAAGTCTCACTGTGGTACTGAATGAAATTTACATATGTATATCACTTGCTTAGAATACTTGTATATATTTAATAAAAGTTAAGGCACTGCTAAGTACCAGGGTCCTTATTCTGAGTTGACTAGTGGCCAGTAGTTTAACATAAGGCAGGTCTTTTCCCACCTAAGGCAGTTTGCTTATGTGTGGATGGCCAACAGCTTTAACCTGTGGATTAACTCATGGCAATCCCAAAGGATTTGTCCTGGGTAGGGAGAAAGGATGATAACAAGCTCCTTGGTGTACCTCGGTGTTAATAATTGATGTCCTGCTGGAGAGATGGCTTAGCCATCAGAATACTTGTTGCTTTTGCAACAAGTTCAGTTCCTAGCATCTGCATGGTGGCTCACAACCTTTTGTAACTCCTGTTCAGGGGGACCTGACACCCTGTTCTGGATCTTCAGGGCATCAGGAGTGCATGTATTGCCCACACATGAATGTAGATAAAACATTCATAAACATAAAATAATAACTCTAAAAAGAATTGTAAATTGATATCTACCTAGGCCCATAATTTTGGAGGGAACCATGCGATTATTTAGGATTTTTCGTTATACTAAATTATGAATTAACTGTCCAACACTGTCTTGGTTGTATATTGACCCTTAATACTGAGGTAGCACCTCCTTGGGTTGCTCCATGCATTATCAGCAGTGTGTATTTCATCATGGACACAGGTGGCATGGAGTGTGAGCATGGTAGACCCTGGGCTATCCCAGAGCTCATGCACATTGTCCTTAGACTTTGCTCATGTGCAGAGTGTGCGCGCTACCCTGTGGAGTAGGGAATGTTGTGAGTTGGAGAAGTATTTCACTGGGACTGAGGGTGTTAGTCACTGCACAGTGCGAGTAAGAGTTGGAGAAAAGCACTGTAAGTACTAGACTGGGGAGTCAGAGCACAGCGACTAGATATTTAGGGGTCGGGTCTTACTGAGGGCTACAGGACAGTAGTCGTAATCAGTATGACTGGAAATATTGGTGGGGCCAAGTTATGCGTCTGATGAAATTTAGAAAGGGGAATAGGCTTTTAATAAAGAGCTTTTTGTTGTTTATTTGTTTGCTTGCTTGTTTGTTTGGCAGGGGCTCATGTCACCCAGGCTGAACCCATGAGGCCTATAGGCTCGCACCACCATATGCTATCATCTGTAGATCAAAGCAAATATTCTTTTTATTTTTTTCAAGAGGAATGATAAGCGTGGTAGGAGAGGTTAAATACATTAGATGGGGCAAGTGTAATTATGTGAATAACCTTTGAAACTAGATTAAGATCATAAGGCAAGGCTCTCTTTTAGGTGAGTGATAAAGAGTCTACCGGGCTTGAAAAAGTAAGAAGTATGTGGTGTGATTTACTTTGTGTGCCTGGCCCTTTAAAGGATCCCCAGTCGCTAGTCACCTGGCCCTTTAAGAGAACTGCTTGACCCTATGGCCTTCAGTTTTGGTTGCCTCTAGAATTCTGAGATAGGAGAGGATATAAAGAGCCAGCAGAAGCTGAGAGAGGGGAGTGAGCAAGGGTCCAGGTGGCAGGAGAGTAGGGTCAGAGAAGACAGTTGGTTTAGGAAAGGACTGAGTAGGGCTGAGGAGAGAAGGCAGCCAGTGTAGAAAGGAGGCTGAGCAGAAGAGAATGGGGACCTGTTGAGCCAGCAGAGACTGAGCTGAGCCAGATACCATATTATTAGGAGACAGTAGAGAGACTAGCAGAGACAAGAGACAGTTGGTGACAGCTGAGTCAGGAGAAGCTGAGCTGAGCAGATAGGCTAGAACAGCTGCTATGGTTTGGAGAGGCTAGTACTGGGGAAAATGGGAGAAGGGACTGTATAAGCAGACTGGTGAGAGACTGAGGGAGGAATGGCTGGGGAAACTTTTGAATTGGCTGAGCTGGAAACTGGGAGGGGGGCTGGCCAGGAGTTAAGAAAACTGATTACAGGGGCTGGTGAGATGGCTCAGCGGTTAAGAGCACTGACTGCTCTTCCAAAGGTCCTGAGTTCAATTCCCAGCAACCACATGGCGGCTTACAACCATCCGTAATGAGATCTGACGCCCTCTTCTGGTGTGTCTGAAGACAGCTACAGTGTACTTACATATAATAAATAAATAAATAAAATAAATAAATCTTAAAAAAAAGAAAACTGATTACAGTTTGTAAGAAAGAAGGCATTAAAAGAAACATTTAAAAAACACACATTTTGCAGAAGTATAGTTTCTATTTTGATGTGGCTTATATTGCTTATTACTTGAATATGTAATTGACATCACATACACATGCATGAGATTGTGTTTTACCAAATAGCTCAATCTTGCTTCAGACTCTTGTCTCAGCCTCTCTAATGTAGAGATTCCTGGCTTTTACCTACCTATCTCCCCTCCTCCCTCTTCTTCTCCCTTTCCCTCCCCTCCCCTCCCCTCCCCTCCCCTCCCCTCCCCTCCCCTCTCCTCTCCTCTCCTCTTTCTGAGACAGGGTTTCACTGTATAGCTCCAACTGTTCTGGCACTCACTATGTAGACCTGGCTGGCCTCATACTTGGAGAAATCACCTGCCTCTGCCTCTGCCTCAGGTGCTGGGATTAAAGGTATACATCAGTGAGGCCTCCCCGCACCCCAGTCCGTCTTTTCTTTAAGTGAAGTTTTTTTGGTATTAATTTTTTGCCTATGAAATGTTTTCATTAATTCTTGGAAGGATCTGACTAATGCTATTTATTCTGTTTCCAGTTTGGCTTTGGTTGAAGGAAGAACTTAGCCTATATGTACTGCTTCATCCACTGGAAGAATGACAGATGACAAAGATGTGCTTCGAGATGTGTGGTTTGGACGAATTCCAACTTGCTTTACTCTCTATCAGGATGAGATAACTGAAAGAGAAGCAGAACCATACTATGTAAGTGTGCAAAGGGGACCTGTAACTTCGTCCATTATTTACAAATAAATAAAAGTTGTAGAACCTGGAGGCCATCACTTTGTGATATTTTCTCCATCCATCCTTCCTTCCTCTGTTTCTCTTTCTTTATTTTTCTTTTTTGTATTCTTCGCTCATATGATACATCCTGATGCAGACTCCCCTCTCTCCCCTCATCCTCGCCCGTCCCCCACCCCAGTCCCACTTTACATACTGTGGGCAGTTAGAAGAGGATGATTACTTGGCTGGTCATGTGCTTACCATGTAAGTGTGACAACCCGAATTAAGCTCCCCAGGACCCACTTGAAAACTGCCATGTGTCATAGCATGGGCTCTGGGGAGGCAGGGACAGGAGGGTATCTAGGGGCTAGCTGGCCAACCATCCCTGCCTTCAAACCAGTGAGCTCCAGATTTAGTGGTGCTCAGTAAGGTGAACAGTGGCTAGAGAGATGGCTAAGTGTTTAGAACCTGTCTGCACTTGCAGAGAACCCTGTTTGAGTTCTAAACACCCATGTGGCACCTCACAGCCATCTGTGACTTTGTGCTGCACATACATACATGAAGGCAAGACACTCATACACATGAACTCTTTAAAACAAGTAAGTTGAAGGGTGATGGAAGAAGACAGCTGACATTGATCTGTGTGGCTGCATGTATGTGCATGTATGTGCACATGCACCGTAAATGAATCAATAGAAACAAAAGAGGGCTTGAGAGGCAGCTAAGCAGAGAAGTACACATACTGCTCTTGGAGAGGACCTAGTGTCCCAGAATCCATTTTGGCAGCTTACAACCTCCTGTAAACTCTAGTTCTGCCCTTCAGAGGTACCTGTACATATACATAATTAAATAACAGCAATTCTTTAAGATAAATAAATCCCCTCTAATCATGCTACCCACAGTTCATACACACACACACACACACACACACACACACACACACACAATCACTTTAGACATACTGATATGCATTCTTTTTTGTGTGCATGTAGTCATCTATATTAGAGTGGGGTCAGGCTATCTCTACAATAGAGCACAGACTTAGAATGTCAGTACCTACCACACAGTACACCTGATAGTGGAATCATAAGCAATGTGCTGTGTTTTAATTGGAAGCTAGTTGTTTTTTTTTTATTTTTATTTACTTTATGTATATGGGTATTGTCTTAGTTAGGGTTTCCATTGCTGTGAAGAGACACCATGACCAAGGCAAGCCTTATAAAAAAACATTTCATTGGAGCTGGCTTACAGATTCAGAGGTTCAGTCCATTATCATCAAGGTGGGAGCATAGCAGCATCCAGGCAGGCATGGTGCAGGCAGAGCTGAGAGATCTATGTCTTCATCCAAAGGCTGCTAGTGGAAGACTGACTTCCAGGCAACTGGGGTGAGAGTCTTAAACCCACACCCACAGTGACACACCTATTCCAACCAGGCCACACCTCCAGATGGCACCACTCCCTGGTCCAAGAATATACAAACCATCACAGGTGTTTTCCCTCATTTAAGGATGCACAGGATTGCTGTACCTGAGCAAGTGACCCTCTGGAACTGGAGTTGTACACAGTTGGGATTGGTCATGTGGGCGATGGAAACTGAACCCAGGTTCTCTGCAAGAGCAGCCAGTGCTTTTAACCCAACATTGGATTTTTACATATTTAGATGATTTCAAGCAATTAATCCAAACAATTAGTCAAATATGTTTATTAATGGACTTATGAATACATGTACAGTAATAAAAACCTCTTCACATGGCTTAATGTTATTTATGACCTAATGTTAAATATGACCTAATGACTTGCTGTATGATCATAGCATGTTATGACCTGACATGTTTAATAGAACATTGGGGCGTGGGGTATAGTAGGGTGGTAGAATATTTTCTTAGCATTTAGAGGAGGCGCCCTGGGTTCAGTTCCCAGCCTCCAAATATCTAAAAGGAAAAAAAAAAAATGTGTATTTGTGTGTGTGTACAATCACTGTGGACTTACTGGTATGCATTCTTTTTTGTTTGTGTATAAACACACACACTGGTCTCTTGTACACCACAGAGACACCACACACACCACAGACATACACATCAAAGAACCACACTGCACCACACACACCACAGATACACATATACTATAGACACAGACCACAGACACCCCCCTACACACACAGACACACCACGATCACACTTATCAGACACAACCACACCACGCAAACCCACATACACACATCTGTCTGTCTGTCTCTCTCTCTGTCACACACACACACACACACACACACACACACACACCCGTCAGTCAATGGGTTAGTAAGGTGGATCAGCAGTTAAGTGCTTGCTGCTCTTCAGGAGCACCTCAGTTCCATTTCTAGCATCCATGTCAGATGGGGCGTGATCACCTGTAATTCCATCTCCCAGGCGTCCTACCCCCTCTTCTGTCCTCCAGGCTCCTGCACTCAGATGGCACACACAGCCACATATATGTAAATAAAAATAAAAAGAGTGACTGTGTGAAGGACTGTATTATTGCTTTGACCTTTGTGCCCAGTACTAGAATTCTTTTTCTCAATTTATATTTCATTTTATTTTGTGTGCCTAAGTGTGCATATGTGCACCTCTTGTGCCAGAGGCCTTGGAGGTCAGGAAAAGGGGTCCTGTATCCTGCAACTGGAGTCGTAGACAGTTGTCAGCCATCATGTGGGAGTTGGGAATGAAACCCTGGTCCTCTGTAAGAACAGTAGAGCACTCTTAACCATGGAGCCCTCTTTTCACTCCTTGAAAACAAACTGTTTTGTTTTGGTTTTTTTGGGGGGTGGGGGTTTCAAGACAGGGTTTCTCTGTGTAGCCCTGGCTGTCCTGGAATTCACTTTGTAGACCAGGCTGGCTTCGAACTCAGAAATCCTCCTGCCTCTGCCTCCCAAGTGCTGGGATTAAAGGTGTGTTCAAACAAAATCTTTTTAAAAGATCCAAGGCCCCATGTAACCTCATTAGCCTAGAGCATACTGTGTAGCAGAGGGTCGTGACTCCGTGTAGCTCCCTGATCCCTTCCTTCCTGACCCCCACACCACACTCTGTTCTCCCTTCCTTCTGTTCCCCTCCCTCTTTCTCTCTTGAGAAGAAGTTTCACTGAAAAGCCTCAGGCTAGCTTTGAATTTAAAGGGGCCCTCCTGCTTCTGCCTCCTGAGTACTGGAACTAAAGGCATGGACTACCACGCCCGCCTGAAAATTCTTAGTTTACTATGCTAATTTCATTCTCTTTTGGTATGATAAATTACCCCGACAAAAGCAACTTAGGGCATTATTTTTAAATAAGAAATTCAAGGTTATATATTTAACTTTGGTTACAGTCCATTTTTGCTGGGAAGTTGAGGCAGCAGAAGTTGAAGCACCTAGTCACAGCACACCCACAGTCAGGGACAGAAAGGAACACGTGCATGCATGTACACTACTCACTGCGCTTCTCTGCTCTTAGTTCAGAACCTAAATCCAAGGAATGGTGTCTCCCATTTCACTTAGCACCATCAAGGTGACCTCCAGTAACCACACCCACAGGCCAGCTCTGTAGACAGTTCCGCATTGACACTCCTGCCAAGTGGTTCTAGATGGTGTCGAGTTGGCAAAGCCAACCAACACACACATGTATTTTACACCGATAGATTATATTTCTGAAAGAGGGCTGGTTTGCTATACCCCTGTGATTTTGTATATCCTTCAGTGTACCCTGTGTATAAGTGCTTTAATTTTAAAAGAGTCTAATGTGTCTTTGCCATTTATTAGCTATATTATTAAAATACTATAACTATGATATTTTAATATCAGTAAACATTAAGTTCTATGTAAAAGAGGTGGTAATACTCATGTGAATCATTTAATATTTACAATAAATTTGATAGAACTACTTAATATCTGAATTAGTATGACATGCAATTATGTATTAGATAAAGGGGTAAGGAAAAATTATAGATTTGTGTCAATTATAAACATCTGTTCCCCTAGCTCTACTTAGAAGTTATAACCCAATTAGAAACATTTGCTATTTTAACTTCTAACTTTTGGTTTCTATAAAAAGCAGATTATTTGGGATTAACTAGTCAAACTAATACAAAGAACACAACTGTTTCCCTTACTATTAAGACTTACTTAATATCTTTGTTTTGAAACAACAATGAGTAAATAAATATGGCTTTTCAACTTTTCATTTCAGTTGCTTTTGCCAAGAGTCAGCTATTTGACGTTGGTAACTGACAAAGTGAAAAAGCACTTTCAGAAGGTTATGAGACAAGAAGATGTTAGTGAGATATGGTTTGAATATGAAGGCACACCCCTGAAATGGTGAGTGAGTGTTTCTTCTTTGTTAAGCACTAATACATGCTAGCTTTATGAAGATATAGTGTCCCCAAACCGTTGTGAAAACTACAAAGAAAGAAGGCCAAGCATGGTAGCTGTAATCCCAGGATTCAAGAGGCTGAAGCAGAAAATTGCCAGGTTGAGGCTGCCCTGGTCAATATATCATATCAAATACCAGGAAAGCCAGCACCATACAGCAGGACACCGCCCCCCCCCCAAAAAAAAACCCACAAAAAACAAAACAGAAAAGGGGTGACTAGTCTGTCCTATAAGCAAGAGTTAAACCGTCCTACAGTGCTTTGTAGACATATTCTGCCTTGTCTAGCTTGTTCCAAGCCCTGGATTCAGACTCTTAACCTGTCTTTAAGACAAGCGTTGTGCAGCACACCTGTGATCCCAGCGCTCAGGTAGAGTCCAGAGGATCAGAAGTTTGTCATCTGTGGGTACATAATGAGTTCAGCCTAATCTACATGAGACCTTGCCCTTGTCCTCAGCTCCACCCACTCCTCTCTGCTCCTTCATCCCCCAACAAAAATAATGGAAAGAAAGAAAAAAAAATCTGCATTGCCAAACAATGCCATTAGAGATAGGGACCCAGTGTTCAAATACCTAATCTTGGGTGACATTTGTCATTTAAACCATCATAGAAAGGGGGAGAAATCTGCCTTCTGTTTGGATGCAATGATAGATTAATGTATTTTCTTTGTTTAAGAAATTGTTTTTACTTATGTGTATGCCTGTGTGTGTGTGATGGTATGTGCAAGTGAGTCCAGGTGCCCATGGAGGGCAGAGAGGCATCGGATACCCCACCACAGGAGTTACAGTTGGCTATTTGCCACTCTGTATGGATGCTGGGAATTGATCTGGGGAATCTCTGAAAGATCTTTGTTTTGTTAGTGTAGGTGTGTGATGTCCACCTAGGTCAGAAGAGAGTCTCGGATCCCATGGAACTAGAGTTACAGATGGTTTTGGGTCACAATTTCAGTGCTGGGAATCAAATCTGGGTCCTCTGCAAGAGCAGCAAGTGCTTTATACTGCTGAGTCAGCCATCTTTCCGACCCCTAGTATGTATTCTTAAGTGCTGAGATTCTCTCTCCAGACCCACACCCTGGCTGCTATGCTATTTTTTAAGATTCTTCAAAACTCCTAAATTTGGGTTTACCCATGTGCAGATAAGGTTTTGATATTTTCTGTTATTGAGAGTCTTACTTATTGTGCTTCCAAGCTGTTTAAAGTAGAGGTTACAAAAAGAAGGCTGTGGGAGAGGTGGAAATACACTGGGTTCCTGCATTCATGTTTCGATTTGCATGCATTTGGATGCAGAAAGGTGTTGACTAGGACGATTTAAATGAAATTTGAAAAATACAAATAGGTTAAAACACTTTCTCCCAATCTGGAAATATTAAAATAAAGAGGCTTAGGAAATAAAGGAAATTACTTAGGTGTAAACAATCTTCTTGTGTAGCCGACAAGGTCAACTTGGAAGGAACAAACTTCTGGGATCTAGGTTATATTTTTAAGGTTATGTCTCCTAGATACCACATCAGTAATGTTTGGACCAATTTCTTCTTTTTATTTCAGTAGAGTGATTTGGCTTATATTAGCTTCCTACATCCTTTGAGAAAGCACCCTGCCTCCACCCATCACTGGGAATTGAACCAGGGGTCTTGGGCATTCTGGGCAATTGCTCTTCCTCTGAACTTTATTCTCAGCTCTCTTGAAAGTTCTTTTTCCCTCGTAGACAGGATCTCTGTACCCCAGGCTGGTTAATGTTCACTCTGTTTTCCAAGCCTGTGTCAATCACTGTGTTTCTGACTGTGGCCTCTCAGCTATTGAGATACAGGTGTGTGCCAATGCTTGTCTTGAGAGCTTCAGCTCATGACCTGAACTGTCATTCTGCTGAACAGTTTCCCCTAATCTATTCTCTAATTTCCTAGTTGCTTATTTTAATTTGCCCAAATTATAACAGAAATCTATTTAAGAAAAGTAGTAGACACAATGAATGTCCAATAAGTTAAAGGTACAAGCCTAGCATAATGGTCATGCTTTTAATCCTAACACTCAGAAGGCAAAGGCAGGCAGATCTCTGAGTTTTAGGGCAGTCTGCCAGGACAGTTAAAGCTATATAGAGAGGCCCTGTCTCAAAAACGAAAAACTGTTACTGGTTCATAGATAAGTTCTAGGTCATAGTCTTTTGTAGGTTACAAGTTGTCATGGAGCCCAGCCCCAGCTCTCATGCATCTGTGTTGCTAACTTGAAAGTTATCTGATCCATCTGAAAACCGTCCTTTTTGGAATGACTTAACTAGACAGCAGAGGGTGCTCTAACACTGCAGTTTAAGGAGTGAAAATTCTTATTACTGAAACTTAAGTATTCATCACATGTATTTGATACTTGCAGACTGTAATTATCTTAAGAGAACAGTTCCATATTCTCTAAAGACTACTTTGGTAGTAAATCATGTTAATGGGTAAAATCAGGTTGGGTTTGTTGCTCAATAGGAGAATACTGGCCTCGCCTATACAAGGCCCTGGGTTTAACTCCCTACTGCTACAGGGAAAGATAATGGGGAAAAGAAAAAAAAAATTAATTAGATCTTCAACATTTGAGTAAAAAATTAAGAAAGTTCTTTTGTTTTGGTAATTGTAAGATAAATATATCTCTGCTGTGACTTTTAAATATTGTATAGACCATTTTTAGAATGGGGACTGTAGAAGTAAGAAGTTAAAACTGACTTCTGAATTGAAAAACAAACAAAAAAACCACTGCTGACCTTAAACGTAGATAGGATGCAGTGACTGAGCCGCACATGTGATCTCAAGAGCACATTCTCATAAGATGTTCTGTGCACATTCACACAAGATGTTCAGTGCACACTCACACAAGATGTTCGGTGCACATTCACACAAGATGTTATGTGCACACTCACATGAAGCTCTCTTGAGAGCTCGGGATGCTCATCACTTTTTGTAAATAATGTGGAGATTACTCCCTTATCTCCATTTTTTTTGGTCATTTTTAGCTTTTTCATTTTGTAAGGTTGTGAGTTTGGGGAATTCAAAAAATTATTTTATAAAATGGGCCTTTTCAGGGTCAGAGGTTGTACTGGACATGAGACTCAGGCCCTGTAACTAGGCAAGTACATTTAATTACGTGGGGTTTTGGTTGCCGTTGCCCTTGATTTACTCAATAAAAAATAACTCGTGAATCTTCAGTGTGGTGATTTTTCTGGGTAAGAAGTATTTATGTCTGTGACATGACCTGGGGCAGTCGTACTCTAGTGTATGGATCATCTGTGCACGCCCACCCATGCAATCGAGTGCTTCTGGAGTTAGAGGGCAACTTTTGGGAGTCTGTTCTCCAGTTCAGTCTAGGATTGGTAGGTTGAATTAAATACGCAGGTGGTTTGACCCTTCCTCTGGCCTCTATTCCCTTCCTTCCTTCCTTCCTTCCTTCCTTCCTTCCTTCCTTCCTTCCTTCCTTTCATCCATCCATCCATCCATCCATCCATCCATCCATCCATCCATCCATTCATTATTGAATGCGGGGTTACACATAGCCCTGGTTGGTGTCAAACTTGCTGTGCTTCTGAAATTAACCATTGAATTCTGGATCCTGCCTCCACTTCTTGAACGCTGGGATTATAGACAAGTTCAGCCATGCCTAGAGGGTTTTGATACTTTTTTGTAATAACTATTCTGAATCTATATTAAGATTCTGTAACTGTATATGAAAGGCATTTACATACACATATTATCACAGACCAGGGGGGTTTCCTGCTCTTTAGGTGAGTGTCTGTAGACTTACAAATTTCTAAATTTTGAAAACAAAAAGCAAGGGCTGGAGAGATGACTTATTGGTTAAGAGCACTGACTGTTCTTCTAGAGGACCCAGGTTTAATTCTCAGCATCCTCATGGTGGCTCAGAACTGTCTATAACTCCAGTCCCAAGAGATCTAATGTCCTGTTCTGGCCTTTGAGGATACTACATGCATGTAGTCCACAGACATACTTGAAGATAAAACACATATACAATGTAAAAATAAATAAAAGTTAATTTAAAAAAAGAAAAGAAAAAACAGAAACTGGCTTTAGAAACACATCTCTCAAGGTAATTGGACCAGGAGTTCAAGGCCAGCCTAAACTATGGGAGGTGCCATCTCAAAAATGGAACAAAATAGTCACTGTAAAAGCCAGATGTGGTTGTTCACATCTGTAATCCCAGCATTTAGGAGGTAGAGGTAGAAGGATTGATTGCTGTGTGTTTGAGGCCAGTGTGGTTAAGATAGTAACAGGCCAACCAAAGCTGCATAATGGAGTTGTCTTTCTAATGTAAACAAGGTATTTTTGTGTTTAAATAAACTTACAAAGAATAGGTCCCTCTTATAAGTACTGGGATGGTAATTTAACCCTACAGCAGCTGATAAGATTCCCTTGAGTACATTGAAACTGTTCTTGGAAATGGAAAAGTTAGAAGGAAACCCCTGGCAGCTGGATGGAGCTTGTGTACTGACCAGTCATGTGGCTGCGCAGTTACTTTTCTGTGATCATCCAGTAAAGCCTGTGACAGAGCGTGGTAAGATATGCTAGAAATTGGTTTGGGGGTCTTAGTTACAAATTTATGTATTTTTTTCTCTCTTTAAGATATACCTTTCATTTTTAGGCATTATCCAATTGGTTTACTATTTGATCTTCTTGCATCAAGTTCAGCTCTTCCTTGGAACATCACAGTACATTTCAAGGTATAGTTTAAATAGCCATTCCTGTTTATTTTATTTGCGATTCTTAATAGAGTAGAATTTTTTTCAAAGAAATTATTTATTTCTCCTTTTTATTTGTTCTTAAGTCCATGCTGGCCAGAAACTTACTATGTGGATTAGGTTAGCCTCAGACTCAAAGTGATTCCCCTGCTGAGCCAGACCTTTGTTCTGGGATTGCAGGCAGGCCTGCACTGATGGCTGCTTTAGTCTCTCACTTCAGACTTCCCATGGCTGCTCTTTCTGCCCTAAAATAGTCTCCAATTGCTTCCAGGTTTTTTGAGAAAACCATTTAATGTATAAACATCTTTTCTTTTTTAGAGCTGAGTAATCTATGGTCTAGAATTATAACAGGTTGTTCTATATAACCTATATATAATATAGTTATATTTACAAAACAGTCGAATTCCCAGGTGTAGATATGGGCATGAGAGCAGAGATTTGAATAACTGATACAGTTAGTTGAGAAGTTCCATAGCTAATTGGATAGAAGTCTAAAGATTTTGTGAGCCTCTGTTTTGAAACTCAATTCCTTGTAGTTTTGAGGCCAGGTAAACTTATTGTTGTGTAATTTTGTCTTACTAATTGAAAAGTACTGGTCATGGCAGAGCATAGGTGACACACTGAGTGGCTCTGGTGCCAAGGAGGCAGAGATACAAAGGTTCCGGGTTCAAGCTCAGCTAAGACTTGGGTTGTGTAAGCAATTTGAGTCCAACCTTGACTATATAATGAATCCATCTAGGAGTAAAAATGAAAATTAAAAAAAATAATAAAACAAACATCTTGGTCTCCTCCCTCTTTCCTTGTGTTCCATCGCTCCTGCTCTCATGACAGGCATTGCAGGAGTCTGAAATACATCTTGAGTTATCATTAGTAAGCAGCTCTCCAGTGGCAGTGGGCAATGGAGCGGCATCAGGAGCATGTTAGGCTCCTGTTAGGGCTGCTTACTCAGGGCTCCTAAAGACGTCTGCCCACCCTTCTCACAATTCTCTTCCTCCAGACTTGAACTCGTTTGCCACATATTATTTCCCTGTACATGGTAATGTGCTTTGCAAAGCAGTGTGCTGCTATATTTTAGTTATCCCACAGCTGTACAGGTGGAGCCACCATCCTAATAGTGTGCATGAGTTTCACTAGCCATGGTATGTGTGCAATGGGCAGTTCACGGTGGTGTGAAAATAAGACTACTTCAGACAGACAGAGAGCATCAGTATTGCCTATCAAGCCTGTCCTCTTCATTCTAGGAATAAAGAATAATCTTAGTAGTTGGATTAAATTTTAACAGTTAACTGTGATTATCTGCAGAGTTCATAGCCACTGCACTTCCAGTGCATTATTCCAGGTGGACCTGGGCTGTTGAGGATTTCAGTGCAGTTGTTAGTATAGCAAAATAGGTCTGATTTTTATAACAAGTGATGGGATCTCATTAAAACAGACCCATTTCACTTTTCTTTTTAATTTTTAAATTTGTGTGTGTGTGTGTGTGTGTGTGTGTGTGTGTGTGTAGGTACAGGTCAGAAGAGGATGTGGGCCTCTTAAACTGAATTTGTAGGAGTTTGTGAGCTGTCTGCTATGGTTGCCACGATCTGTTCTCTGGTCCACTGACAGAGCAGTAAGTGCTTGCTTGCACCCACTGAGCCTCCAGGTTGGTTTCTGCCTCATCCAGTTGACCTGGGCTACTGAATGTAATGTATGCGTTTGGCACACATACCAGTGCCTTCCAAGCCATCACATGGTTTTCTGGTGTTGATTTCGTTTGGCTGTTTCCTTCCCATCCAGTATGTTCTTACAAGTTTTGTGTTGGTTCTGTGGGCACCTCAGTGGCTTCTCCTGGCCTCAAAGGCACTGCAGTGAGGTCCCCACATGTCTGCAGTTACTGATATAGGAGCCTCTGTCTTCATCTCTATCTCCCATCTACCTGCTTCTGTGGGGTTTTTCAGCTGCTGAAAGAAAAACATTAGTGGTGTCCCTGGGTTGTTAAATGTGTGTGTGTGTTGATGTGTAAGGACTAGTGCAGTAACTGCTGAGATGCTGCTGTTACGCTATCAACACTGCTTTAGGAGTTTGGGATATGATTGAGGGACACAAAGACACTCACACAGTAAAGACACTTCAGGCTGTTTTAGAGCCTGTTTTTAAAGGTTATAACTGACCCAAATATTGTTAAACTAACTAAAAATAAATGCTGCTCAATATCATTTATGGACATGGATATAAAAGTCTTCAATAAAAATTAGCAAATTGAAGCTAGCCGTACCTAGAAAAGAACAATACACACATTGCTGAGTTTATCTCATGAATATAGGATTAATTCAACACCCAACAGTCAATCAGTGTAATTCATTACATTAGGAACATAAAGTAGAAAAACAACACACAAAATCAATAGAGAAAAAGAAAGGAGTTCAGTAACCAGTGCCGTGAAAAGCCTAAGCGAGCTTAGTAATAAAGGACAGTTTACTCAGTTTGACCAACGGCATAGCAAAAGTCTTACTAAAGGATGGTTTTTCAGTTTTTTATGTTTTTTTGTTTGTTTTTGGTTTTTAATGGTTTTTAGAGCTGAAGAGATGGTTCAGCAGTTAAGAGCACTGACTGCTCTTCCAGAGGTCCTTAGTTCAATTCCCAGCAACCACATGGTGGCTCACAACCATCTGTAATGGGATCTAACACCCTCTTCTGGTGTGTCTGAAGACAACATACTCAAATACATTAAATAAATAAATCTTTAAAAAAAAAAAAAAGATTTTAGGCTCATTCTATGTGAATGAATATTTTGCCCAAATGAATGTGTGTGCTTGCTATCTGAAGAGGCCAGAAGAGGTGTCCTGTCTTTTGGAACTAGACTTATAGATGGATCTGAGCAGCTGTTTGGATTCTGGGAACCCAGCCTGAGACCTCTGCAAGAGCGGCAAGTGCCCTTGACCACTGAGCTGTCTCCAGACCCCTACATGATGGGTTTGAATCTCGAAGAAGACAAGGATATCTGGCCCTGCCGTTTCTATAAGCACTTCTGCTATAATTCACCAAAAAAATCACTCCTGCTTAAGATTGTGCAGTTAAAGACCAGAGGTCTTTTAGGGTCAGTCCAAAGCCTTTCCACAGCCCAGTTTTACTCTGGCAAGTAGCTAAGGTATGCAAACGCTCCAGTAGGAAGGCCTTGGAAACCAAAAGTTGCTCTGGGGAGGGCAGCTTGAGCGCATCAGCTGTGAAGCTGTGGGAGGGTCTCTTGGAACCAGGAGTTGTGATGGCTGGTGTTTGTGACATGAGGTATTTCTAACATGGAGGCTTCTGACATTCTACATTTCTGGGTACAGAATGTGGTGTGTGCCCGCTGTCTCTCGTGGACAGAATTTGCATAAGGACACACAGAAGTCACATTATGCTCATCTTCTTACCTCATGTGCCAGCTGCTTTGGAACAAATGCAAACGATTTGTACAGAAAGTTCACAGAACCTATGAATTCCCAATAAATACATGAAAGGTGCCTATCATCTTTAGTCATCAGGGAAATGTAAATTAAAACCAAAGAGAGATATTACTTTACATGTCCTAGGATGACTGAGATGAAGACGGCTGGTGATACCCCTGACACTGAGCCCAGAGCTGGGCAGGTTGCTAAGGAAAGCCTAGCAAGCACTGCAAGAGAGTGGTTCAGCAGTGGTTAAATGCCATTAAACGTCCCCCTGGACCAGTGTGCGCAACCTTGCTGTTTGTAGCTGTGTGTTGACAAAGACAAAAAGATGTCTACTAGGACACTTGCTGTGACTCCTCACAGCAAGCAGCCTTATTAACCAAGTAAAAGTTAGGAATAATCACTCTAGCAACAGGGTTTTAAGATTCAACACAGTAGTCATTCACTGACACCTTAGTAACAGAAAAGAGTAGGTTTCTGATGTGTGCAGTCAGTCACAGTAAATCTCAAAAGCATGCTAAGTCAGTGATGCTGTTTCTCACATGATATATTTGTGAGATGTTATTATAGGCAAAACTGGTGCAGCAGATTATGTCAGTGGTTGCTGGCGTAGGGAAGTGGGAGCTCGCTGCACAGGGCACGAGGCACCTTGAAGTAAACATTGGTAGAGAGTGAGGGAATAGTAGTAGTTGCAGTTAACTTTTGCTGAGGAATGAGGGATGTGGTTGCTTATCTGTTGCAATGCTCTCTATCTTGTTTGGTTGATAGTTATTCAAAATTCATCTTACTAAAACTTCCTATGTTTCATTGCATATGAATCTTATCTCTATAATTTGACTTATTTAAGAAAAATACTGATAAGAAAGATACTGAGAAATGAGGTCATTATCTCTGGTTTATAGATCATAAGAGTTCTGATGCCTGTGGATATGTAAGCAAGCATTATAGTCCTGGCCAGTATTATTACTACAGAGTCCAATATAGGGACAGTGTAAAATTCTGCCTTGACTTGGTGGGTGAAAGGGAAAGTGTCCTGGATATTGTGTCATAGAAGCTGAACCTGAGCTGAAGCTTTTTTGGCCAGATGTATAAGTAGACAGACAAGGAGAAAGGAAGGTTCAGAAAGCTGGTGTGAGGACAGAGATGAGAGGGTGTTGCTGGAAGAACTGGAAAAAAAAAAAAGTTGAAAATGGGAGCTACTCAAGTGTTTGGAGCAGGGTGTGTGTGTGTGTGTGTGTGTGTGTGTGTGTGTGTGTGTGTGTGTATAATGGGGTTAGGGCAGGTTAGCAAACTCAGATAATTAGAATCTTGATGGCTTTGATTATATCCTAAAAGGTCTTAATTTTTAGAAGGTCACTTTGGCTCTCAGTTCAAAACCATTAAGGGTGTAGAATTACATAGCTTAAACTGCTGATTTGTTGCAGCCTAGAGCCAACAGAGAGGGGATCGCAGTTGAAGGATTGCCCAGATCAGAATGGGCTGTGCACAAGTATGTTGGGGATTACTTTGATTGTTAGCTGACATAGAGGGTCCACCTCCCCACCCCCACCCCCGTGGATAGCACCCTAACCTGGGCAGGAGGTACTGGACTGTATTAGAAAGCTGCTGAGGATGAGCCTCCTGGCTAGAGAGCTAGCACACAGCTAAAAGGCTTATGTGAACTCGTGGTGATAAATCATGAGTTGTAGCCAAAGAGAAGTTGAGTTGGAGTTTGTGTTTGACTTTAGGTAGGTGTTTTCGGTAGGAATTATGTATGTGGGATGCTCCTAAGAGGCGAGAATGAGCAGGGCTACTCCATGGGAGAATCTAAAGATAGGGCCTAGGAAAGAAACATGATGAGAAAAACTATCCTATAGATTGTGGCAAGGAGTGATGATTGGTAAAGCTAAGCTTGTAGGTAGCTTGTAATTAGAATCTTAAAAAATAAGTGAGACAGCCAGCTATTGGATGGAACACAGGGTCCCCAATGGAGGAGCTAGAGAAAGTACCCAAGGAGCTGAAGGGGGCTGCAACCCTGTAGGTGGAACAACAATATGAACTAACCAGTACCCCCTGAGCTCGTGTCTCTAGCTGCATATGTAGCAGAAGATGGCCTAATCGGCCATCACTGGGAAGAGAGGCCGCTTGGTCTTGCAAACTTTATATGACCCAGCACAAGGCAAGGCCTGGGCCAAGTAGTGGGAGTGGGTGGGTAGGGGAGCAGGGGTGGGGGTGGGGGTATAGGGAACTTTCGGGATAGCATTTGAAATGTAAATAAAGAAAATAATAATAATAAATAAATAAATAAATAAGTGAGAAACTTCGCTTGGTGTATGGTACGCTTATTTTAGCATTGGCTCATTTACCTTTCTCTTTTTTCTTTTGTATTTTAAGACAGGGGTTTGTAACTTTGGTTGGCCCCTAAACTGCAAAACCAGTGACTTTGAATTCATGGTCCTCAAATGTTGAAATTACAGGCATGTGTCACCATGTCTGACATTTAACTTCTGTCAGCTTTTGGGTTGTGGCTGGGAGGCACTGAAGGAGTGGGTTCTAAGTTCACATCACCCGTGCTGGCCTCGGATTTGCATCCCTCTTACCACTACCTCCTGAATCTGGAAGTATAACAGGCATGGAATTACTTTTCCCAGTGTAGTCTTTCTTTTCTTAGAAAATAATACACTAGAAGAAATACTTGGGGGAAAAAATGCCCTTCACTCCCTACCCTTTTATGTACATGAAAGTAATTTTGGGACACTTTTTAAAAAATTTTTATTAAAGTAAATTATAAATTATGACTTTATATTTTTCATTCTGAAAGCTGTGTCTTCTACTAGAGGTGATGGTAATCCAACAGTGAGAGCTCATGGTTAATAAGATACTTGATTCTTTACATGTGACATGAAAGCATTGCTTAGTTGCTTTAACAAGTGGTATTGCTAATAGATTGAATTTTTTCACTTACTTGTAAGAAGTGCTTTGATTTAATGATATTCATTTACTGATAACCCATCTAGATACATTGCAGACACTCAGTGAATATTCTAATTAATGCAATTATAATCTCTAGAAGGAGAACCTAAGAATGTAGCTCAGTGGTAGAACACAGAAAGTCCTGGCTTTGGCCCTTAGAATGTGGTAGGGATTGTACGTGTGAAGTAATAAAAAGACACCTCCACACCTCAAATGAATGGATTTCTAAAGGGAGTCTTCCTTCGTATCCTGTAAAAGTGCAATTAAATCTACTTTGCCATGCTTTCAATTTGGAAGATAATGAGAGTAAACACGGCATCCCTCCGTCTGGGAGAGGTTGTTTGAGTCAGGAAGATAAGGATGTGTACACAATGGCTAGTGCACATTAGGAGAGATGGAAATGTAATGGATCAAGGATCTGTTTGTAACTTCACTGTGGTCTTTACTCTCACTTGGGTAGATGTGCAGGGCAGTCGTGGTGCAGCATCTGTCACTTTCTGCAGTGTGCGTTCTTCAGCTGCCTTGACTGTATAAGTAGCTCAACTCTGTTCTATTACTGCCCTCCCTTGTCTCCTGAGTTCCTATCATTGAGATTTCAAAGCCTTCCTAGATTGAGCTGGGTCTTCTGGTTCCAAAGGCCACACATTTGTGATTGCTAGTGTCGGTTATAGGTGTCATACATGTGATATGCTTAGGAACATACAAGAGGTAACTTCACAGATGAGGATTATTGGGAACAGTACAGATTGTGTCAAATGGACAGTAATTGCTAAATTAATTTTTAAAATATTTGTAGCTATCACAATAATGAAATGTGTCATGCTGTGAACACTGGTGAGCAGGGAAATGTAGTTCTCCTGAGAAGCTAATTTATGTTTACTTACTCGTTTTGTGTGTGTGTTTCCTTTGGTAGAGTTTTCCAGAAAAGGACCTTCTACACTGTCCGTCCAAGGATGTGGTGGAAGCTCACTTTATGTCGTGTATGAAAGAAGCTGATGCTTTAAAGCACAAAAGTCAAGTGATCAACGAAATGCAGAAAAAAGACCACAAGCAGCTCTGGATGGGACTGCAGAATGGTAACTACACAGTGCCTGACTCCTGAGTTTGTAGTACACAGCCATAGCCCTGTGAGCAGGTCATGCTTTCGCTGTATGAGTTAGCCCTGGCCACCACGCCCAAACCCACACAGTATGTACTCCACTTCAGATCTGCACAGTCATCTCTTCCATTTCAGCTTGCAGTGTTGCTGTGTTTCTGATGCTCTCTCACAGCTGGTCACTTAGCTTATGATTTTAGAAAGAGTGCGCTCCTCATCCCTTAGGCATGGTTCTGTTTTGGATCATAGTTGGAAGATGAATGCATCCTGAAAGGTCTCTACTCACACCAGGGCTGCAGGTCTGGCCTCCTCTTCTTCACAGTAGTACATTTGCTTTGTGCTTGGCTTCTCCATTGCCATGCTGTGATTTCGACTCTGCTCCTAAGGCCGTAGCTTGGTTGTTAGAGTGCTTGCCTAGCCTTCAGAAGCCCCAGCTTGATCCTCAGCTTGGCATGAGCCTGCATAGTGGTGCGTGTACTCTGGAGGTGAAAACAAGTAGATCAGAATTGGCGGGTTATCAGCTACACAGCAAGTTCAAAGCCAGTCTTGGTACATGAGAAGAGGGGGGTTCAGAGAGGAAAAGAGAGAGGAAGGAAGGAAAGGGGGAAGAGAGAGAGTCAGTGAGGCAAATAGAGAGAGGGGAAAAAAATACTTCTGTTGGAATATGAGGTCATCTGCACTCCTATCTTTTGGAGATTTGTAGCCTCTTGCTTTTGCTTACAGTGATTGTCCTGAAATGCTTACAGGTTGGTTGTAGAGGCCTGACTCTACCTGGATCCAGGATGTATGATTAAGCAATACCAATTCCTTAATTATATTTTTCAGAGTTTAGCTACTGTGGCATATTAACCATAAATAATTATATAAGATACAATTTTGTTGCTAGCTTTATGTGTGTATATGTATATGCACATGCTATATATGTACATGTCTGCACATGCTATAAGTGCATGCTTATGCGGGCCAAAGGAAGGTGTCGGACCCCTAGGACTGAGGTTACCAGCTATGAGGAGCTGTTGGAAACTGAGCTGAGGGTGCTGGAGGTGAGCTTCGGTCCTCTGGAAGGACTTTAACCACTAAACCACCTTTCCTGCCTCTGTTGCTAGCATGTTAGTGTGCACATCATTACATACTGACGGAGGTGCTCTTGATGGGGGACAAACCATGTTACATCTTAGTGTCTATTGATTAGTTACTCTGCATTTGCCATTCACAACATAAACAGCAGGACATGTGGTGCTGCAGCTTCCTTGTGTGCTTTGGGGGGTAAGAGAATGGCGCAGACACTGCACGTGCAGCTGTGGTGTGCCCTGAGTAGCAGAGAGTGAGGACTGTTGACGTGACAGCAGGAGGAACTCATTCTGGAGAAGTCGTTAACATAGTGAGGGTAGCAGACAGGTCCCAGAGTAGTAAGACTGTTGATGCTCAGAGGTAATGCAAGAAATAAAAGTTACAGATAGGATGTTTAATTAGCAAATGTTTTGGTTCATATAGGTATAGCAAAGATGGTGTCACATAACTTTGCTGTGCTTTACAAGAAATGTAATGTGTACGTGTGGAGTGCGTGTGGAAGCAGTCACTTGTGCATGCCTCTGCAGAAGCAAAGGCTGGCTTTGGGTCTCTTTCTCCATTGCTCTTCACCTTACGTCCTCAGACAGGGCCTCACTGAGTTTAGAGCTCTCCATTTTAGGCACTAGCTGGCCAGCAAACCTGGGATCTGCCTGTCTCTCTGTCCTTAGGGGTGGACTTACAGGCTCACATTACCATGCCGGACTTTTGTATGTGGGTGCCAGGAACAGAATTCAGGTCCTCGTTCTTGAATAGCAAGCATTGTACAAAAGAGCCATCTCCTCTGTAATTTCTCTTTTGTTTTCTTTCTCTCTCTTTCTTTGTTTCTTTCCTATCTTTCTTCCTTCCTTTCTTTTTTGAGACAGATCCTCTCTGTTTATTTATACTCAGCCTTTTAACTTAGCTACTTATGAAATAGTATTGCATGTGTTATATGTGGTGTGTATGTGTGTGTGTGTGTGTGTGTGTGTGTGTATGGTGTGTGTGTGTGTATGGTATGTGTGGGGTGGGGTGTGTGTGTTCTGTGTGTGGGGTGTGTGTGTGTTGTATGTGTGTGGTGTGTATGTTGTGTGGGGGTGGGGTGTGTGTTCTTTGTGGGGTGTGTGTGTGTTGTATGTGTGTGGTGTGTGTGTTGTATGTGTATAGTGTGTATGTTGTGTGTGGGGTGTGTGTGTGTGTGTGTGTATGTGTGTGTGTGTGTGTGTGTGTGTGTGTATGTGTGTGTGTGTGTGTGTAGTGATACTGAAATAAGACCTCATGTCCAATCTGGTTTGAAACTTGACTATATAGCTAGGATGGCCCTGAACTCCTGGTCCTCCTGTTTCTACCCTCAAGGTCTGGGATTACTTGAAGTCAATTTTTTCTTTGATCTTTTCTCTTTCTGAGTCCCAGCTTCTATATGACATGGTCTCTTGCAGCTGGCCTCCACCCGTAAGTGTTGTGTTTACTGGCTTGTGCTGCTAACACAACTGAGTGGGCATTATACTTTGAGGTTATAAATCTTTTTAATTATGAGGTGACAATTTTTGATGGGAAAAAAGCATGTCAGTACTAGGTTATATATTCCAAATATGAAACTATGCAACAATTCCATGTAGCCCAAATCAAATGTAAACCTAACAGAAGGATGAGAATTATGATATACATCACAAAATATGTGCCTTACATACTGAGGTCACTGAAGTCACAACACTCTGAACTTTCCATAGAGTTTAGTAAATATCCAATAGGCACTGACTGAGCAGCAGTGCGGTGTCAGTGAGAAAGAACTTACGCTGGATCTTCTTCTTGGCCAAGGGCAAACACAAAGATACAAGACATGGGACTGCTGGGCAGTGGTGGTGCATGCTTTTAATCCTAGTACTCGGGAGGCAGAGGCAGGTGGATTTCTAAGTTCGAGGCCAGCCTGGTCTACAGAGTGAGTTCCAAGATAGCCAGGGCTATACAGAGTCTCAAAAAAACAAATAAAATAAAATAAGACATGGGACTGTCCTAACTACCCATGCACACTGGAAAGGTAACATGTGGCTCAAACATGGAAAGTACACTTGGTGGCAGGGAAGGCCTGCACATGCCTGTACCTGTACTCCAGGCACTTAGGAAGTTGAAGCAGGAGGTAGTGAGCCACAGGAGGGGGAGGGGGATGATGGCATCATTCTATGATTTTTATATCTTTCTCAAATTATTAGAATATTCTCTACATACAAAACACACACACACACACACACACACACACACACACACACACACGAGCACGCTATGAAGTAGAACATCAGAGATGGCAGGCTGGCTCAGTGAGCAGACAGGCACTTGCCAACAAGCCTGCCAGCCAGCGCTCAGCCCTCCCACCCATGGAAGGAGAGAACTAGCTCCCGTGATTAGCCTCTCTCCATGCCATGGTGCCCATGGATAGGTAGACATAAAGTTGCTGAAGTTAACTGTGGAATGTTTGTGAACGCAGATGCTCCATTGTCTCTCTGTTTGGAAGACTGCCTCTCCTTTTCTGGCCATTGAACTTCTCGTGTCTTTACAGTTTCTGTATGGTCATCTTTTGTAGGAAGCCTTCTGTTTGTAGTTAGCAATGTGTATCTAACTTGTCCTGACATTGCAGAGAAGGTGTGGTCCTCTGGCACCTGGGGACACAGAGCCAGCTCCTGGACTGCAGGCAGCAGCGCAGGGCTCCTGCACTTGTGCCGCGGGCGCTGCCCTGTGCATGCCTTTTGTTTTCTGGTGTTCCTGCACTGCTCTTTTCTTTTCTTTTCTTTTCTTTTCTTTTCTTTTCTTTTCTTTTCTTTTCTTTTCTTTTCTTTTCTCTTTTCTTTTCTTTTCTTTTCTTTTCTTTTCAAAGATGTATTTATTTATTATCATAAGTACACTGTAGCTGTCTTCAGACACACCAGAAGAGGGCACCAGATCTCATTACGGATGGTTGTGAGCCACCATGTGGTTGCTGGGAACTGAACTCAGGACCTTCAGAAGAGCAGTCGGGTGCTCTTACCAACTGAGCCATCTCTCCAGCCCCCCCCCCCTTTTTTTTTTTTTTTTTTTTTTTTTTTTTTTTTGGTTTTTCGAGACAGGGGGGTTTCTCCGTATAGCTCTGGCTGTCCTGGAACTCACTCTGTAGACCAGGCTGGCCTCGAACTCAGAAATCCGCCTGCCTCTGCCTCCCGAGTGCTGCCCCCCCCTTTTTTAAAGATTTATTTATTATAGCACTGCTGTTTTCTATCATGTGCTACAGAATGCTCAAGGGGTTGGCATATATCTTGCACTTTTATCCTCAAAACGTGGTGTTACTTACAGAGGAAAAGACATAAGTTTTGATTTACTTTTTTTTTTATCTTTCTCACATGACCAGGAAGTACTATTAAAGTGTTTCATAAATAGTGTAATATTCTTAGTTTAAATTATTTATGGAAATGGCTTTTTATATTTAAGGGCTTTTTTTTTTTTTTTTGGTGACAAGGTCCTGATTGTGAGGTCATAGAGCTGTTGTCATCTTTGTGTAGATGTAGTTGTAAATTTGTCCAAATTCAAGCAAAGCAGGTGGGCCACTGTTCCATTCAGAGCTGCACCTGGAGAACAATGAGGCTAAGCACAAGTTTCAGCGAGTTTTGAATACTTTCAAATGCTAATTTTAATCTCAAAGCTCTCTGAAGGAGAAATAAGAAAACCTCATGAAACCAAGAAAACTCATTTAAGGCATAATGTGCCTTTCAGTTTTTTATAGGGTTTCAGTTTAGATACGAGAATGTGCCACCTCTCTGAAACAGTTAATGGTGACAAACAGAAAAGAAAGTAGCATTTTTATTTATGGGACAGTTGTCAATTCATGTGGAGGATTTCTGTTCAGCGTCACACTGTATGGGGAGATTTGAGGAAATCACTAAAAGATTACAAGAATGGTACAAGGCTTAGCTTTTATCCACTCTTCTCTGAGTGTAGCTACTCCTTTTTCTGTTTGGGTTTTTGAGACAAGTTGTTCAGGCTAGACAAATGTTTAGTCCCCTGCCTCAGCTTCTAAGTGATGGGATGTGGGTGTGCATTACCATGGCCAGAGTGAATCAACACTTACAAAAAAAAAAAAGATTTAAAGTTCCATACACTTGCAGATAAAAGTAAGATTTAGCTGTTAAATACACTTAAAATTTCCATTACTTATAAAATGTCGTTAGACTTTTTAATTAGCTTACAGTGTGCTGTTTACCACACACACTCACCACTTGATTGTTTTTCCTTTGTTGAGACAGGGTTCTAGTATATTCTGACTTCAACTTAGGATCCTTCTGCCTCAGTCTCTCAAATGTTGGGATGGCATGCATGTGCAAACACTCGACTCGTTTGCCATTTTTAACATAAAACTGGTTTTAAGAGGAAATAGGAATTTTGCAAGTAGACTTGTGCTCTTGCATTAAGGTGGCTAGGGATAGAAGACTTCTGCAAAGGTGAGGTGAGCTCTAAAGGGTGAGAAGAGCCAGCTTGTATTACAGAGCCATGTTTCAAAATACAAGGCAAGAAAGCTTGGTTTAGTCTTAGTCTCTGCACACTTTTACAACAAGGGCGCCAGAGGCCCGAAACAGTAAATACCGACTTTATATATCTCTGGAGACTGCAGTAGTGTGAGGCAAGACACCTTCAGACCCAGTGTCTGCACAGGGGAGGGTTTCCCTGGATCCTCACGAGTGAAAGCGCCCTGGGTCTCATTTATAAGGGCACTAGTCCCACTGGTAAAGGCTCAGCATTAGACAACATTGTCTCTAAACTTCTTGGCCACTCAATACCATAAAGCCTATGGACCGTGACTGTGGTGAGGTGGAGGGGGTGATGATTTAGTTCACAGCAGGTACGTTCCAAACCTCACAGAGAACTGATGTCTTAGATATAGTGTCACAGGAGGAAAGGACGAGTCAGTGTTTTGGAGGAATGGGAAAGAATCTATCATGTGGGTTCTTGTAGGCCAAGGCTAAAATGGGAAGGTTTGAGGGCAATGGGAAGAGCCAGTGAAGGAGGGGTTTTGCCCAAAGAGTGCTGAAGCAGCACCTGGCTGCTGAATATCGGGTGGGGAGGAGAGGCAGGAGCAGAAGCGGGGAATGTGGTGACCAACAGTGGATAGAAAGACAGAACTCTGTGCTTGAAGGTCATTTTGAAGGTAGAATTGACAAAACCGTTTTATTAGATTGAGTATAGTGACGAAATGCTTATTATGGGATCCTGATGGTGTTCTATGCACTGAACTGTGAAATACTAGATACAGAGAAAATAAGTATGGTGTTGGGAGCAAAGCAGACTTATCTTATGGCTCAAAGTTTGAGCTGTGCGAGGCAGCCACATGGAAGTAGACTAAGTTGTTGGTAGAAGTACTTAGTGTGTGAGACAGTGGATGGAGAAAGTGCAGTAGACCAGGCTCTAACGCTGCACCGTCTAAACTCTCACACTGTCCCATTTCACAGGCAGTGCCTATTTGATAATTATCTTTCGCCTGTCATAATTTCTGGTTGCAGACCAGTGAATAAGTTAGCCTACATGTATCGTTGAAGAGTCTACAGCATAGTGAGAAAATTGTTTCAAGTTTTAGCTTCCCGGAATGTTCACTTAGGTTTCATTACAGAATAGACAAGTGGTTTATTCTCTATATGTGTTTTTAAATTTTTAAATTAATTTTGAAGTTGACTAAATTTTGAGGCAGCATTTAAAAAAAATTATTTAGCTCTGACTAGCTTGGAACTCTGTAGATTAAGCTGGCCTCAAACTCACAGAAATCCACCTGCCTCTCTGCCTCCCAAGTTCTCCAATTAAAGGTCTGTGCCACCATGTTCAGCACTCACTATATACACTTCTATCTTATCTATCTATCTATCTATCTATCTATCTATCTATCTATCTATCTATCTATCTACCTACCTACCTATCTACCTACCTAAAATTAATGGTGTGTGTGTGTGTGTGTGTGTGTTAAATCGGTCTTCCATTTTCTTTTCTGTAGTGGAGGGAACCTGGGGAGATAGCTCAGTGGATGTCCTCAGCATCTTTGTAAATATGAGGGCAGGGGATTGTTGGCCTGCCTGTAATCTCAGCACCCAGGAGGTGGGAAACAAAGACAGTCCATCATCTAGAAAAGCTTGCTACCTAGACTACCTAAAGCAGAGGGTTCTGGGTACTTGGAAAGACCCTTCCTCAGTAAACAAAATAGAGAGTGATTGAGAAGTCACCCAGCATCAACTTCTGGCCTCTGCACAAATGTACATATAGGTATACATGCATATGAATATGCACACATGCAGAAAAGGGTGATATGAATTTTATAAGTGAATGCATTTGTGTTTTAATGAGAAGATAGTTTGTTAGGCTTCTGAAGAAAGATTGCTCATGAAATTTAAATAAATAAATACAAGCAGTATTTGAATTATAGCCTCCTAGAATACAAACATAGTTAAGAAAAAACATCTAGGCAGTTATTTCAGAATGTCAAACAGATTATACTCGTGTTAATTTGTCAGAAGGTATCTAACAGCCTGGGAATCTTTGTACATCCTAGAGATTGGCTATCAGTGCACTTCCGTTAGGAGATCTAGTTGACATGTGTATAAGTCTGTGTTTAGGCTGATACACTGATTAACTTGAAGATAGATATATTAAGGGAGTATTTAGTTTCATTGAAATAAAAAGGATTAGTTTTATAGGCATATCAACGTTTAATTTTTATCATTATCCTTTTGAAATGTAATTTCATATTTGTTAGTCCTTTATTTTAAATTTGCTCTGCTTAAGAAATTTTTTACATTTTTGTAAGTTCTAAGATTGTTGTCTTTCATTTTAATATATTTGGGGAAGTTCATGAAGCATCTTATAAATATATTGATTGATCCATTATCTAAAAAGGAAATCTGAACCCATGTTTTTGTTTTGTGATGTGGTTTTGTCCCTTTGTTCTCCCCTTTCCTTCCCTTCTCCCCTCCCCTCACTTCTGCATGGGCGGGGTTTTGCTGCCTCCAGATGCACCCTAGACTGACCTGTAACTTACTGTGTGCCCAGCTGACCTTGAACTCTTGGTGACATTCCTGCCTTAGCCTCCTAAGCTCTGCGATGGTAGGCTAGAACCATCTAAATACACAGGCATATATTGTTTAACATACTTGCAAAGGAATCTTTGTATTGGAATGTAAATTAATTCATGACTCTCTTTCAGAGAACAGAAATGAATACTGCTGCTTTTCCCTTAAAAGAGCAGGAAGCACTTACTAGATGTCACAGAGCCATTCACTCCCTCTCTGTACTATGCACTTCAGTGTTGCTTTCAGCTACCACTGCTGTCCTGACAGGTATACATGGTTATGTTAGGGCCGTCACATTTATAGTTTCTCTTCTAGTTCTGTAGCTCAGCACTTGGTCTATACGTGCAGTCATTAGAGTGATCTGTTCGGCTCATTCTTGGAGCTAGCTGTATTCTTTTAAATGTTAATTTAGTGTTTTACTTTTTGAGATGGGATCACATAAGTTACCTGGCTTTGCCTGGTGCTTCTGATCCTCCTGCACCATTTTCCTAAGTCTGTAATTAAGGGCCAAAACAGTGGGCTTTAAGTCCTTTTTATTTTTTTTATTTTTTTAAAAGATTTATTTATTTATTATATGTAAGTACACTGTAGCTGTCTTCAGACACTCCAGAAGAGGGAGTCAGATCTCGTTACAAGATGGTTGTGAGCCACCATGTGGTTGCTGGGATTTGAACTCAGGACCTTCGGAAGAGCAGTCGGGTGCTCTTACCCTCTGAGCCATCTCACCAGCCCTTTATGTCCTTTTTAAACCAGAGGAATTTAATATATAAACAGACATTTAACCTGCTCTTATAAAAGTTCATTCTTCTAACCTTCTGGTTGTAAACTTAATCATGTTTAGTTGGGATATGATTTTCTATTTGCTCAAATCACCATTAAATGACAAATTGTATTAAGATCAATCCTGCTTACGTGTTTTGGGTTGTTTATTTGTTTGTTTTGGCGGTACCGGTGACTGAACCCTGGGCAGAGAGTGAGTGAGTTAAGAGTTAGAGTTTCTGGCCATTCTAGCCATTCTCCTGTCTCATCCTCCCATCTCCCCATTGGTAGAGTGGGGTACATGTTCCTGTGCTACTGCTCTTATGGGGTTCTGAGGATCTGACCACCATCATCCAGGCTTGCCCAGCAAGTAGGCTGTCTCCCCATCTTCTTCTACTGCTTATATTTAAAAAGCAAATAAAAATGTGTGTGCTTGTGACATGACCTCAGCTATGCACCTCTGGCCGGCTGGCCCGGAATTTACTATGTAAGCGAGTTACATAGTTCCTCTGCCTCCCAAGTGCTGAGATTAAAGGCATGTGCTTAAATTATTGTTAGTTCTATGTACTTACATGTATTTGCATGTGAGTATCCTCAGAAGCCAGAGCTGTCTGACCCCCCAGGAGCTGGAGTTACAGATGGCCGTCACTCCTTTGTTGTAGTGCTGTGAACAGACCCTTGCTTTCCTAGAAGAGCAGTACACGCTCTTAACTGCTGAGCCATCTCCAGCCCAGTCTTGCACTTTTGAAGCAACTTGTCTTCTGAATATTTCCTTTGGAGTCCTGTCAATTCTTCCAGAGTTCTCTCCTTCCTCTTTCTTAGTCTAGTTCTGCTTATCTTTTTTGAAGATGAGGATGTTTTTCTTTTTGAGACAGTCTCACTATATAGCTCTGGCTGGATGTCCTGAAAATCAATATGTAGCCAAGGCTGCCCTTAAACTCACAGAGCTCTGCCTGCCTTTGCCCCCCAATGCTGGGATTAAATTCATGTGCCACTACACCCAGGTTTAGTTCTATGTAGCTTTGTGGGAGTTTTCTGTTTGGTTGGTTGGTTGGTTGGTTGGTTGGTTGATTTTAATTCTGAAGAGACCAGAAAAGGGCAGCTTACAGATGATTGTTAGCCACCATGTGAATGCAAGGAATCGAATAATTATCTTCTGTCTCTCCAGCTTCCCACACTGCACACTGGGAAACAGACTTTCCTCACAAATATCTGAGTTTCATTTACTAGTCTCTACCTCATTCAGTTATCTTTGTGGGATCTACATGGTCAGATAACATTTTTTTGTTCAACATTAAGTAGTTAATGCTATTTAATGTGTTAACTATCTCTAGATGTTGCATAAGGTTTTAAACAAAAGTGATAAATTGTTTGTACTGGGAATTTCATGAGTTCAAACCCCTGTCCCCAACCATGTCTTCATTCTTATTGTCTCTCATGCTTACTGTCTCTCCACCTTTTACAGTTAAGTCTCCATTAGTTCCTGTGGTGACAGTGAACTGTGACTTCAGAATTCTACATATTAAAAAATGTTTCTTAAACTGAAGAAATAAACACTAGTTACTTGTATCTTATTGTATGACTTTATTACTTTAGAAACTATAGAGAATTCACAATTTTTTTTTGTATAAATCATATTTACATGTTATTAAACTATGACTGTATTTAACTAGGACTCAAAGAATTGCCAGATTTCTGGACACTAGAAATGGCAAATGTGTAGTTATAGAAGAATGAATAAATGTGTGAATTTCAGATACAGCAAAATGAGATGCATTCTGTACTTGTTTTGTGTTTTTTAAAACAGTTTTCTGCAGCTCCTACTACTAAGTAAGTGCATAATAATTTGAGAGATTACACTCTTCATACTTTGTCCAAATTGAAAACTTTTTGAGTCTACTGGTCTTCTGACTCTTGTTTTTAATTGTTCTGCAGAGACTATGTCAAACCCTGACCTCTGTGAGTCCTGATGGCTGTCTTCCCCGACAGAGTTCTAGTTCAAATAGCAGTTTCCATGCAGTCCTCTGGGATCCAAGTGAATTCTTGGGCTTCCCTCTTAGCTCTTGCCTTTGTCATCTTTAGGGTATTAAAATATCCCACCATGTGTTAAATTGAAGTAAATATCTGCAGGTCTAATTCTAGATTTCAGTCCCATGGACATGGTAAAACCTTGAAGATTTTGTGGAATCTGTAGGCAGGTGTTTACTGATAACTCCTTAGATGTTGCCCTGTAGAAATATTTGTCTGCATTCACTTAGTGCTTTTAAAGGTGGTTTGATATATAATTTTCATAATCTCATTTTTCACATACTTTGTGAAGCATAAGCAATAATTGCCTGCCTTCAGTAAGGAGCAGAACAAAAGAGAGGTGTGTTGTAGGAAATGGAAAGAGAAAAGACAAGAGAACTGAGGCAAAGGAAAGATCTTATATTCTAATGAGCGCCATCACTGTCTTTAGTCCTATTGTTTCCATGTGCCATGTTCAAGAGAATATACCATGAGGTTCAGATATTTGAGTTGTAAGTGAATAATATGGGAAATATTAGGTTTGTCTCAAATTTTATTAACCTCATTTTTCCATTAGGATTCTGATTAAAATTTCTTTTAGGGTTTATCATATATATCACTTAATATTAAAATTTGCTGAATTAAGGACTAGAGGGATGACTCCGTGGTTCCCTGTACCGACGTGTGAGCTCACAATCATCTGTATCTCCAGATATCCACATGCAGATGCCTGTGGAAGCCAGAGATGTTGGACAGTAGGTAGCTGTGGGCCTTGCCACCTGATGTGCATCTCTCCAGCCCCCATCTGATTTTCCACTCCGGTGCTATTTGGCGCTTCTCTTTGATGCTGCTTTCCACCAGCAAAACATCTGTGTGCTTTTTCAGTTTAGGACCACTTGTCTTAGCCCTCTCTGCCATTTGAGGAAATGGGGTCTGGGTAAGCAGAGAAGACCTGAGCCACCAAGCACTAGTAGTGCAAATAAAAGGGCCGGTAAGACACTTTAGAATTTGTGTGTGAAGTGAAGGAGAAAGCCTCTTTGTTTTTAGATGCAGAGTAGTTGAGCAACCCCACTTTCCACACTCTTTTTGTCTGCTGTTTCCGTTCTTTCGTGGTACTGAATGTTAGATCATGAACTGTTTGTAAATTAGGAACATCTTTTAAAGGGATATTTTCTTGCTGCCAGTATGGACATATTAAATGAAGTACCAATAGAAGGGGATTTTCCTAGAGGTTATTATAATTAATAAAATTATGTAATGTCTTAGACCTGGATACTCTTACATGCATTATCTTGTGATTCCTTATAAAGATTAAGTAGACGTTATCAACTGTGCAAATAAGGAAATGAACTTAACTATTAAAGAGGTGGGACCAGGAATTTTAGCCTAGATTGCCTCTGATTCCAAAATGAAGGCATATTGCATTACATCTGGAGGCTATTAACTCTGGCTACATATTGGAGTCATCTGGAGAGCTTTGAAAAGAACTGGTGCCAGTAAGTGAGGCACTGTAATTGATGTAGGGAGCGTCCCATGCACTGGTGCTCTTCAATGCTTCCTAGGTGATCCCAGTGAGGAGGTAGCCCAAGAAGGATTACAGCTCATCCTACAGCTTCCCTGGCCGCTAGTGTGCCTTTGCTTGCAAACATTTGTCAACAATCATCAGTGTTTCTTAACTGACATTCTCTTACTTAACATAAAGAATTTGTATTAGATAAAAAGAAGGTATCTTATATAATAAACACTGAAAAGATTTTACTGACTAGGGCTGTACAGGTGACCTGGAAGTTAGGAGTACTGGTTGTTCTTCCAGAGAACCAGGGTTCAATTCCCAGCATCACATGGTGGCTCACAACCATCAGTAATTCCTATTCTAGGGGACCCTACACTCTCTTCTGTCCTCTGAAGATGCCAGACATGCACATGGTGTCCACATGAACATGTAGCCAAACTCCCATACGCATAAAATGAAGTAAAAACAAATTTTAAAAGTTAGAGTGACCATAGTATGGGATATCTTTACCTTTAGTCTTTACAAAACTTAAAGTAAATTTCCGATTTTGTCTTTAAGTTGCCTCCTGAGTGAATGAAGTGTTTGATTCATTGTTCAGTTTGTTTCTGGACCTCATCTCAGGATGTGACACACTCATTGAGACTAAGAGAAAGAACACTTTCTCAACACATGTTGGATCAAGTCATGAGATTCAGTCTGTACTTTGAACAGGAACACATTTAGATAATCAGAGTTGGCTCCATTAGTCTTTTTAGGAACCTTTATTTATTTATTTGTTTGTTTGTTTATTTCCTTCCCTGACTGCCTCCCTCCCCCCCCCCCCCCCCCCCCCCCCCCCCCCCCCTTCTTTCTTTCTTTCTTGGCTAGGCATGGTAGCCAATTTCATTTAATCCCAGCATTCCTGCACATATCTACATACATACCCATAAACATAGACTTAAAAAACAATAAGCTAGCCAGGTATGGTGGCACATGCCCTTAAAACAGCACTCAGGAGGCAGAAGCAGGTGTGTGTCTGAGTTCGAGGCCAGCCTGGTCTACAGTGAGTTCCAGGACATTCAGGTCTACAGAGAAACCCTGCCTCCCAAAAATAAATAAATAAATAAAACCATAAATTGAGTAAATAGGTGAATAAGTACTAAGTTGTGAGGCAGGGATGATGGTTGTCATGAGAACTGTCTTCCATATGCTTCATCTTTGAACACTTGGTTCCCAGTTGGTGGCACTTTTTGGGGATGGTTAGGTGGTTCAATCCTGCTGGAGGAAGCATGTTGCTGGGGACAGACAGATGTTAAGATCATGTAGCCTCACCCAGATTCCAGTTGCTCTCTCTGCTTCGTGCTTGCCTTTGAAGATTTGAGCTCTTCACTGACATGTGGCTACTGACTGCCATGCCTCCTCCTCATAATGGACTCTCGCCCCCTGGAACCATAAGCTCAGAGACACTCCTTCTTCTGTAAGTCATTTCTGGTCATAGTGTTTCATCACCAGAGCAGAAAAGCAACTACTCACTACACAGGCTCTCATGCGCAATCCTAGGGCCTGGACCAGGCTGGTCTTAGACTCCCCAGTCCCTCATTTCTACCTCCTAAATGCTGCATTAAACCACACTTGGCTGGTTTATTTGTCAAATTACGTGTATGTTTGTAGGTCTGCATGTGGGTATGTGCATTTGAGTTCCAGTGCCCATAGAAGCCAGAAAAGGGTGTTGGATGCCCTCCACCTAACATTCAGGTGGTAAGTTCTGGGAGTGGAATTGCGGTTCTCTGGAAGGACAGTATGCACTTCTTACCACAGAGATTATGGGAAGATGTGACTCTGGGTGAAGACCGTTCTTTCAAGTGTTGTAATGTGAACACACAAGAGCAACAACATATGTTACTAGCCTGTGATGAAAGTTTTGATGTTTGAATCCTCAGTTTTCCAGTAAACTTGAAAGAAATACTTTTTAATAAGCACACTTGCTGTTCTTCTGAAGGTCATAGTAAACATGAAATAAACTGAGTATCTGTCTGATTAGTTTTTCTTTCAGTGCTATCATGATGAATATGTGTTCTCACCATTTGTACTTTGTAGATGAAACTGAAGGACAATTGTAAAAGCACCGTGCTTGGGCCTGGGGAGATGGCTCAGTGGGCAAGAGCTTGCTCTGTAAATACCAGGTCTTGAGTTCGAATCCTAAGAACCCACGTTAAAAACAAAAACAAAGAAAACTTGCCTACAACCCCATTGAGGGGTGGAAAGAGGGGTGCAGAGACGAGAGACCTGTCAGGGCTTATGACCTCTGAAGGAGCTCTAGGTTCAGTGAGAGGCCCTGTCTTAAGAATAAGGGCAAGAAGTACTTGCTGATAGAAGCCTGATATGGCTCTCTTCTGAGAGGCTCTGCCAGAGCCTGACAAACACAGAGGAGGAAACTCAAAACCAACCATTGGACTGAGCTCTGGATTCTCCCCAGTGGAGGAGTTGGAAAAGGGACTGAAGAAGCTGAGGGGGTTTGCATCCTCATGGAGGGAGTAGCAGTGTCAACAGACCAGATCCCCCTGGAGCTCCTGAGGACTGGACAACCAACCAAAGAATACACATGGAGGGACCCATGGCACTGGCCACATATGTGGCAGAGGATGGCCTTGTTGGACATCAGTGGGAGGAGAGGCCCGAGGGTCTGATGGTGTTTAATGTCCCAGTGTAGGGGAATGCCAGGGCAGAAGGATGGTAGTGGGTGTGTTGGGGAGCACCCTCATAGATGCAGGGGGAGGTGGGATAGGGTAGAGGGTTTCCAAAGGGGAGAACTGGAAAGAAAACATTTGAAATGTAAATGAAGAAAATATCCAAGAAAAACAAAAGATACAATGGAGAGGGTTCCCGCAGGGTGCCAGGATGTAAGAACACATGTGCCATGTCTCACACAACACACCTCAGTTGTCCACTGGCTACAGTCAGGCATGAACCACCATGCAGGGTTCACGAACAGATAATGTTCTGGATAAGCGCTTCTTTCTGGGTGCTTTGTTTTGGTTTTGGGTTTTTTTAGTTTTAAACTCTGGCAGGTGTCTGCAAGGACCGTCATTACAAACGTCCAGTGTAAAAACACCTGGTTACACCTTCTCATAGTGCTGCTGTTCTTTGACTTTTATTCATATCTTTTAATAACTATAAAAATAACTCTAGCTGGGTGTGGTGGCACATATCTGTAATCCTAGCACCTGGAGGCAGAACCTGGAGTGTTGGTGTAAGTTAAAGCCCAACTGGCCTGCCAGTGATTTCCAGGACAGCCTACAGTACAGACTGGATGCCTGACAATAATAATAATAATAATAATAATAATAATAATAATAATAATAATACTATTATTAATTATTATTATTATTATTATTATTATTATTTAAAAAGTCTGTTCTTGGTCATAGTTCTTTTAGTACTGCTTGGAAAATATATATTTTATAAGAATGTTTAAGAGTAATTAATACAGATTCTTTGTGGGTTTAGTTTTTCATTACATTTAATATGTGTGTGTGCGTGCATGTGTGTTAGAAGGAAGAGGACAACCTGCAGGAGTTGGATTTTCTCCACAGTGTGAGTCCCAGGATCGAGCTCAGGTTGTCAGTATTGGTGACAACATCAGCCCTGCTCAGGAGATAGAAACCACACAGTAGACTGAATGGGTAAATGTTTAAGTCTTACAGAGAGTGACTGTTAGTTATGAGGAAGCTCTATGTGCTACTTAGGGCTGAAAGAAGAAAAGCTACACGTGGGGTTCAGCCTCAGTTGGGGAGTGTAGTTAACACGCTGAGTTAGAGAAGCTCATCCCTGTATCCAGGCCCAAGTGAATCTGGAACCCACAAGTAGCTGAGTAACAGTAAGGACCCAGAAGGCCCTTTCGGGCCTCCACTGTTTACAGAAGCTTTCCGTGTGCTGATGTCTGTGTCCCTGAGAAGACTGCACAGCTGGCCGTATGGCAGGAGTGACATCTCCTTTACTGTCCTTAGCATAGTGACTCTCATCCATCTTGTAGCCATTGGGAACTACAGAAGAGCCTTTTGCTTTGCAATCTCAGCACACTTTGCTGAGAAGTCTTGTTAAGTGATTGGTGTTGTAAAGACTCAGCCATATTGTAGTGCATAAGGTGAAGGGTGAATTGGAAGCTAGGGTGGGTGGGGCTCCTTTCTCTTAGTTTGCTTATCATCTTTCAGTACCCTGTGACTGTTTTCCTTCCATCTGCATTTTGGGTCAACATAGTTACTTGGCAGAGCTGTCCTATGTATTGTAGTGTGTAGCAGTTTTCCTGGCTTCCATCCACTAATCTCTAGGCATACAGACAAGTTTTGACATGTCTCCAGACAGTTACCCAATCTCTCCTGCAGTCTTAAATCTTCTGCAGTTGAGAGTTAGTCTGTTTTCTGGTTGTTTTTCTCTCTCCCTCTCCCTCCTGTGGGAATCCTCCGAGTAAATCTGTGTTAATGAAGATTTGCTTTGGGGGTTGAGTCAGGATCTTGGTATTCTAGCTGCCCTGGATCAAGGTAGCCACAATCCTGTAGTGATGATCCTCATGCCTTTGTCTCGAGCTCTGCTGGAGGGCTTTTTGTTTGTTTGTGACAGGGTCTCAAGTAGCCTAGGATGCCCTCAAACACACTATGTAGCCAAGGCTAGCCTTGAACTCTTGATCATCCTGCCTCTACCTCCCATGAGTTTTGATTATGGAAGTGTGCCATCATACCTGGAAGCCACAGTAAGGGGAGTAGTTCTGTCCCCAAAAGTTGTTGTCTGACCTCACATGTGCAGTGTGGCATATGTGCCTATATTTATATATACACACATTGTATCATACACAATAATAAATTAAAACAAATTAAAACTGAACATTTTCCCAGAGAACTCTCCAGGTACATAAATGGCCTGCAAGCACATGAATAGATACTTAGTTATTAGAGAAATGCAAATCCCAACCATATTCCATTCCTGTCTTGTACTGACTAAGATGTCCACATAAAAAACAAAAATGGCCAGACATGGTGGCACACACCTTTAATCCCAGCACTTGGGAGACAGAAACAGGTGGCAGTCTATGAGTTTGAAGCAAGCCAAAGCTGCATAGTGAGACTGTCTCAAAAAAACAAGCAGGGCAAAAGTGACTAGTGCTTGTAGTGGCAAACATGGATTTCAGCTCCTTGTTGACCTTGCTAGTAGGAACGGAAAATGGCTTAGTCACTTTTGAAAATAGTTTGGCAGTTCCTTAGAACATTTACCAAGTGACAGTTAAATGGCTTTGCCATAAGACATAGAGATTTCACTCTTAGGTCCACCAAGAGGATTGAAAACATTCATACAAAACATGCACACTGATATTCTTAGTAATGTGACTTATGGTAGCCAAAAGTAGACCTGACTCAAATTTTGTAAGTTAACACAATTTTGTAACTCCGAACCACTGAATGCTTACTGCATCATAAAAATAACTGAAACTTTTAAGACTACATATTATAAGAACAAACTTGGAAAACATCATACTGTGTATATGTGTGCACATACACATGCACAGAGCAAATGTAAAAGACCACATACTGTATGATTGCGTTTGCAAAAAAAAAAAAAAAAAAAAAAGCCCTTTGAACATACTTAGAAAAGAGCTAGACTCTTCAGCCTATGGTCTGCAAACTATAGCTTAGTGATGTTTTAATTAACCTAAAAAAAACCTTTAAAGTGTAATCAGTATGAAATTGAGCTGCAGTTGACATTTCACACATGCACGTTCTAGATATTGTTTCCCACCCTCCCTCCCCCATGTGTTGTGAATTGAGTCCAGGGCTTTGTACAGGTTAGGCAAGCCAATTCAACCAGGGGATTCCATCCATCCCTGCTTGACAGCCCCCAACCCCGTATGTGTGAGTGCACGTGGAGAGCTCAGGAATGCCTCGAGACAACGTCCTTCATTGCCTTTAGAGTGCCAGTTAGGCCAAGTGCCTGGCTCGGGCACAGGCAGTGTCTCTTTCTCTCTAGTGCTGGGATTAAAGTGGGCACCACCGCACCTGGCATTTTTGCATAGGTTCCAGGAGGCTGAACTCAGGTTCTAGTGCTTTCAAGGCAGTTCTACACAGACTTCGCCCCAGCACCAGGTTCCACATTTCTTTAAGCTCTTCTACACTGTTGCTTGTATAAGTGCTGACTAATGTTTAAATTGTGCACGTTTGTTCTTACATAGAGTAGCAGCAGAGGCTAGACCAGAGGCAATCTGTCTCTACTGCTGGCCTTTGCCGTGATAACAGAAGTAGTCCCATACCTGTTGAGGGTTATCTTGGGAGGAAAAAAAGATGTTAAAGATTAATTTCATAGCTTCCTTTTGTTAACATTAAGAGAAAAAATTGTAAAAAATGTCTTGATGCTTTTCACAAACTTCTTGTCAAGACTTTACTGTCTTTTTATGAGCTAATCTGTTATGATGTTCATTCTTAATAACAGAATTTATATCATTTCAGACAGATTTGACCAGTTTTGGGCCATCAACCGGAAACTCATGGAATATCCTCCAGAAGAAAATGGATTTCGTTATATCCCTTTTAGAATATATCAGGTAGGAAGTAACATTACGAAAAAATGTTTTTGAAAGCTTTAGACGTCATCTTGAAGCACTGTGTCTAAAACCCTTCTGTCTGAATGGAAACCTACTAGCATCTGGGTTTGCATCTAGGGTTTCCGTCTTTTGCTGGTAGTAGAATTGGAGGTTATGTTGCAGACTTATAGTTGCGACTGGTTATGTCCAGTGTTCTTGCTCATTCAGGTGCATGCTACAGTTTACTTGTAACCCTAAGATAACACATGAAGCATGTTTGAAGACAGTTTCACTGAGAGTTTCAAGTAGCACAGACTGGTCTGGAACTTACCAAGTGAAGGCTGGCCTTGAACATGTACCTCTGCCTCTTAAGTACTGCAACTGTACCTGTGGTCTACACTGGGAACCCAGAACTTTGTGCATGTTAGGCAAATATTTTGTCAGTTGAACTGCATTCCAAGCCCCAAGGCCTTTTTTACTAGGTGTTGAGACAGGGTCTCCCACAGCAACCCAGCTGGCCTTGGACTCTCCTACCATAGCCTCCTCAGTGCTGGAATTATGTGGGTGCGAAAGTGGTAGAAATGTTTAGTTTGCCTGATGTGCATTTCCTACACAACACAAAGCCACACCGACAGCACGGTAAGCAAGCCGCACTTCCTTTTCATACTGATTTAGTACTGTTCTTACTCTTTTTGTTTTTACTGAGTTGTTGTTGAAGATGGGTCCTGGGCACCCTGCTGTTTCTGACAGAAGCATACATATGTCAGGTCTGGGTTTTGTTAAACTGTGATGAAGTCTCATAGAGATCACTTATCTCCCCAAGGAGTGTGGTATTTGCTAACTCAGTGTTTGCTCCTGCACCTGAGGAGAGTGAGTCTAGATGGGGAGTCATCAGGGCTATAGACAGTGTCTGGTAGTCAGGCTTACAGCAAGCTGACACAAGGTAAAGATAGGATTTTGCTTGGTGTGTGGCCAGTGATAAATAAGCCTTGAGGGCCTGCAGGGGTAGCTCAGTACTAGAGTGCCCCGTACTAGCAAACACGAGGTAGGCCTTGGATTCAGTTGCTGACACTGTAAAAGTTGTATTGTTTGTATTTTAGGAGGCAGGATACCTACTCTAATGACAAATCATTTAATAGCAGAAGTTGAAAGCACGAGTTAGCATTGCAGGTGTTATTTCCAAGGCTTATACATTTGCAAAAACAGAGTTCTGTTCATGCTCAATCCAGTGTCTAAAAATGCCCTGCACGTAACTCTGTTAACTCTTATTTTCATTTTCTTATGCCATGAGCTCTCTAGTAACTTACTGTCAGGTATTCCACAGCCTCACACAGTGTCTAGATTGTGAAATAAAATTTAATTTAAGAATTATAGTTGCCCCAATAGTGCAGGTGTCTGAGAAGGGGCCTTGCTTCCTTTTTTATTTTCAGGGACAATTGTGAGATCAGGTTATTATCTCATGCTTTGGTATTACCACCTAGAAGAATCAGGTGGAGAAGGTGTGGAGAGCGTATGTGTGGGGAATAGAGAAGAGATTGTCGTTTTGTTTTGGAGAAAGGGTTTGCTTTGTAGACTAGCCTGACCTGGAACTCACAGGTTTTCATATGGTAGCTTTTCAGGTGTGCATTACCACCCCGACTTGAGAGAATGGTTTTTATATAATTCTGTCATCAGATAGAAAGTGGGAACTTAGAGAACTCTCAGAACTGGCTTCACTAGGCCTGGATGCCAGATGGGGGTTCTGTGAGAGCCAAGCTTCCTGCAGGCCTTTCCTGTGTGGGGGAGGGAAGGAGCAGGGCACTTTATTGTTTCTTAGTTGGTTACAAGCTTTTCTTCCTTTCCATTTTGGTTCTGGGTTGAATCTGAATAAATCTGAATCAAAAGTGTGGTATGTAAGTAAATACCAAAATTTTAGATTTATAGGTTTTTTTAAATTTATTATATCTTTGCTTTCTTCATTTTTTTCTTATATTTTTAAGTTTTCCTTTTATGTCCTGACCAAAGGAAAATGGGGCCTCCATTTCCTTTTCCTAATTATATTCTGGTAGTAGCATCAGGTTTTGGCTTCCACTTTCTAATGATTGTGATAGTCTCTTAGGTGAGCTGTTACTTATGTAGCATTTTGATTAACTCTTATAATGAGCATCACACACACACACACACACACACACACACAACTATGTAAGAATATTTAAAGAAAGCCCAGAAGCCCATGTTTAATAGACAAAGAATAATTTTTGCTAAGGTATTAGATCACACTGAAGAAACTCATGTCACTTCCCCAGGAGAGTTCAAAGGAAATGTAGAATTAGCAACCAGACCCAGGTCTGATAATGTCAACAACTTATTTTTTGTTTATAAGTTAAGCTTATCATATTTATATAACATAGTTATCACAATGAATGAGACAACCTGAATGTAGCTTGGCCAGATGAATCAATAAGAATCTAAAATTCCATGACTGATATTCCTCATACATTGGACTTCTGCAGAGATGGCAAGCGCTGCTTTCCATATGCAGTAGTGTTCATCATGGACTCAGAATGAGTACCATCAAGTGACAGAATTTTAGTGGTAAAAGTCAGATTCCTCCAGAATTCTCTAGCGGTGTTACCCACCATTTCTCTGTCATTTACATAGTAGTCAGTGTGTGAGTTTCAGGTCTGTGTTCCTGAACTCCAGGTGCTTCAGTATGAGCCAGCGTTCTAGAAATGAGGCTGATGGCAAGAGTTGTTTCCACCATGTAGCCATGTGTTATTTAGAATTACGTACATAAGTAAGGAGATGGTGTTAGTGAGGTAACCTCCAGCAGGCTCTGTGAAGTGGCCACGGAAGGTCTGGACATTGGTGCTTATGTTGAAGTCTATAGACATCAGGGTTCGTGCCCTGCAGTTAGCATGTTGTGAGGATGCCATGCCTTTTCAGCATTTGTTTCTCCTGAGTGAGTTCACTAAGAGAGCTCAGACTCTCATTTGTCTTAAGCGGCATTGAAGAGTCAGGTGGATGGTATTGTATTCTATCAGCTACTGCTGCACTACACTGCTTACAAAATTTTCAATTAAAAAGTTAAAGGACACTAATGAGCTAAGTGTACAGGTAAGTGTCACTTCAGTGAAGAGGAGAAATAACTGCAGTAAGTCAGATGCCAGTAGGTGGCATAGGGTCTGCCTTCCGAAAGGACAGAAAAGGCCTACTTAAGGATATGAGGCATCCAGTATCGAGCATGGGGTGGGCGGCAGGGGCGGCAGGCTTAGCATAGGCAGAGGGACTTGAGAAGTACCTGTAGCCAGCTGAAGAAGACACTGATTTATAGGGATGCACATCAAGAAGAGTAAGGCCACAAAGGAAAAGGTTCCTGCATTGAGGATTTTCCTGTCAGATAAAGAATGGGGAGTCCTAAGGGGAATCTAATGGTCTGGACAACTGCCAGTCATTTAGTCACTTTGTGCTGTGGCTTGCTTGACACTCTTCTTAGGAAGAATTGAACAGTGTTATTTTAAGTTTTAAACAATAAAAAAAAGGTTGGAAAATGGTGCCTAGTTCCTAAGGACGCCTCAGATCATCTCTGCCTACCTTTATCAGGGTTAGGTTGTCTCTGCTTCGTACTCACCACAACTCTGACACCCCTCCCCCATCCCCCACACTGTTCAGTATGACACCATTTTATATATCACTAAAGCTTCATTGATGTCTTAACTTGATTGAGAGGTTTGCTTGCCAATTTTACTTAAGCAGATCTACTTATCTTCTATCGTGATGCAGTGAAACCTTTAAGAATGTAATAGTTAGCCGGGCGTAATGGCGCACGCCTTTAATCCCAGCGCTCGGGAGACAGAGGCAGGCAGATTTCTTGAGTTCGAGGTCAGCCTGGTCTACAGAGTGAGTTCCAGGACAGCCAGGGCTGTACAGAGAAACCCGAAAAAACAAAACAAACAAACAAATAAACAAAAAGAGTGTAATAGTTAAGGGATTTCATAGTACACGATTTTAGTCAGAAACTAGGTTGGCTGGGACTAACTTATACTTCCTAATCTGAGGAGGGGCCAGGTTTCAGGCATCAATGAATTTTCTGGAGTTCTTAACAAAAATGTGTGGCAAGTGATGACTCCCTCCCTGTGCACAGCTCAGGAGACCGTGCCACATAGACAAACAGAGTAACTCTGCAGAGAAACAGAAACGGTGCTCCTTTCTGGTCTCTTACTGCCTCGTATTTTAGTTGTTATTTTGCCATTACCTCTAGCAGAGATGCTAGAGACTAAGCAGAGGTCCTTACTGCTTAGTAAACTGAATGGTTTTTTAAAATTTAGTTTTAACTTATTTCCAAAGAATATAGATAATAATTTGTCACTTATTTTAACTGCTGGTGAGCTATAGTCACCAAGGGTAGCCGGTGAGCTGCCCTTTCCTGCAGGCCTCTTCTCCTTTATGTCAGAGTAATATGACTAGAATCACGCTACTAGAAGCTATTTCTGGATGGCTTCTATCACTTATTTAGCATTCAAGTTTACTCTTATTTTTGCTTATATTTGTTAAGACTTATTTTTGTGTGTGTGTGTTTGCTTGCATGTGTGTGTGCCATGTGCATACCTGGTGCTGTGTGAGGACAGAGAGGGCTTTGGGCCGTCTGGAGCTGGAGTTACGGGCAGTTGCAAACTACCACATAGGTGCTGGCAAGGGAACCCTGTTCCTCTGTAAGAGCAGACCAGCTCTCTAGCCCTACAAATTATTTTTATTTAATTTTAGCTTTCAATTTTCATTTAGCTGTGATTCGGCTTATGCTTTCTTTTGCTTGGTGGAGTGAGGGGGGCTCATGTAGCCTAGGCTAGCCTTGTTCTGCGTAGTTCAGGCTGCCCCTAAACTCACCTTTTTAAGAACTGTAATCACAGGCTCAGCTCTATTTCTTTATCTTCATAATCTCTATTATTTCGTAAAATACACTTTCCTACTTCTTTAATTATTTTCACATTGTTTTTGTTTTTTTATTTCATTATATTAAAAAATAGTTCTGTAAAAGTCCCTCTCTAGCTTGCTCAAGTCCAGCGTGTGTGGTTTTACAGTTGTCAGCCTACTTCCTTATTTCCTTGCTCGGGTTATAATTTGTATTGTCATCTGACAATTTCAAAAGATTCTTTAAATGCCTAGAATAATACATCTCCCTGTTCTCATGTGTGCGCGTGCGTGGGTGTGCCTATGTTGCATGACTAAAGTATTCAAACAACCTGTGTATAAGCTGGCTTTCCTTTTATATGAAGATAAAGTCACCACACAGGTGAGTGCAGTTCTGTTCCATGTCTGTTTCTTCCAGATTACCATGGATGTATGGGGCTTTTATGCCAGTTCAGTTTCTTATTTCTAGATTTTCCTATTCAATTTTTTCAACTAACTTGTTTGCTATTGCTCTTGTCTTCTAGTAGCTATGAAGTTTTAAAACTTTTCTTTCACTGAGTAAGCTTGATGTCTGGCCAGATAAATCCTAGGACATACAAATGACAGTTTTCTGAGAAAGAACTCAGCTCCACTGTGGCCCTTCCTCTAGTGACAATGCTGCCGTGATCCCACGCCGAGGATGTGCATGGCCCACTGGGAAGCTTTGGCCTGAGGTAGAATCTCAGAAAGCTAAAGTGGGATGACGTCTCTGGAAACATGTTCCCTGAGCTATTGCAAGAGCAAGTTAATGTTAAGAAACACTGGTTAGTGTTTTAGTTTCTTCTCTTGTTGTGTGAAGAACCCTGACAGAAGCATCTTTTGGGAAAGAGGAAGGCTTCTTCAGACTCGCAGTTCTAGGGTTCAGTGCTTCATGGTGGGAAAGTGAAGGCAGCTGATTGCATCACACCCACAGTCAGGGATAGAGCCATGAACTTGTACTGCTGCTCCCACCTCAGTTAGAGCAATGAACGCAAACCCCACAGGCGCGCCCCAAGGCCAGTCTCCATGGCAGTGGCCCATATTAAGCACGTCAGTGTTCTCCTTGCTTGGTGGAGAGGTCATATGATAGGCTAACACTCCATTACTGAAGAAGGCGACTCTACCTCCAAGGCTTGATGAATGGATTTTGTAGAAATTTGGAGAAAACAATAAAGATGAAGTGTTTCCTAGAGCTTTTCTTGTTCATGTCTGACTGGAGTGAGGAGTTATTTTAAGACAGTGTCTCACTGTAGCCCTGACCAGCCCATAACTTGCTGTGTGATGGCATTGAGCTCTGTCTCTGGAATTGAAGGTGTACATGCCTGGGTGCTGCCTCTGTTGTTAATGATTTCTAAAGTGCAAAAGGTTCCACTGAGTACTCATCACCTTAAGGATAAGAGAGGTGGCTCAGCGGTTAAGAGCACTGTTGCTCTTCCAGAGGTCCTGAGTTCAATTCCCAACAACCACATGGTGGCTCACAACCATCTGTAATGGGATCTGATGCCGTCTTCAGGTGTGTCTGAAGACAGTCACAGTGTACCTACATACATGAAGTAAATGACTAAATCTTTAAAAAAAAAAAAAAAAAACCGAAAAAGAAAAGAATAAGAGCCTGTCATGTTAGATGCTCAGGGGTTGCCTTCTCTACCAACTTGCAGCTTATAGCTAATGCCCCTACCCTGGACAATCTGAAAGGGTAACCCTGTAGCATGGAGCATGGCCAGGGTTAAAATGGAGAGGCTTCAAGCCATCCAGATCTGGGATTTCAGACTTGGAAAGGAAGTCCCAGGACGGAGCAACCAGCTCTTCCCAAGCTGGTTCACAGTCCTATGGGGTCACATGTCAGAGAGCCTGCATACCAGATATTTACATACTGTTTATAACAGTAGCAAAATTACAGTTAGGAACTAGCAATGAAATGATTGAATGGTTGGGGTCACCACAACATGAGGAACTGTATGTATTACAGGGTTGCAGCATTAGGAAGGCTGGGAAGCACTTGGACACTTATGTCTCATTGCTGGATCTTCTTCATCTAAAAAATATGATTGCAGTACTTTGTAATTGTGGAGATCAAATGTGTCTGGTTCACTGTAGATGTTTAGGAGTGCTTGGTATGAAAGAGGTAAAGATGCTATCTAATCAGCTGGGCACTGGGCAAGTTGAGTTACCTTTTTTTTTTTTTTTTTTTTTTTTTTTAAATAAAAGTTTTATTGGAGAAAAATAGACCCACCACACATACACAGGGAAGAGCACAAAAATTCAACCGATTCAGAGCAACTGAAACTCATAATAACCCGATGGAGTTTGCCATTACTTGTCAGTTTCATAAACAGTTTCCCTTAGTAGTCTGGCTTGTTTTTCAGCTGAAACACCGTCAAGTTTTCAAAGAATTAAGAACTTCAGGACAGGCACCCACTTTCAAGATAATGAAGGTGGTATCAAGAGTGTCCTAGTAGGAACAAACCTACCTACAAATTATTTAAAGAGTAACTAGTGAGTGGTGTAATAGACTCCATATCCCAGAGACCCCACACAGGGATGAATTACAACACTGATGTTGATGATCCAGTAAACATGACAGCCACGTTCCTTGTCAGAAGAGCTCCTGTAAGGAAATTAGGGAGGAGCTGGAAAAAATACACGAAATAGCTGCTCAGAAAGAACTGGGAAGTTAATTCTAAATACTATACATAGTCAAACAGCATGCAAGTTGATGCATTAGAGAGAAACAGGCAACTTAAAAAATACAGATAGCTAGCCACAGGTTTTTGAGAATTCAAGAAAACAATAGCAGACATAAGAGCCCCCAAATCTTCTGAGCTGAAAGTATGCCTAATTGTGCCATAAAGACAAAGATATATGCTAGTAGAGAAAGCATTGAAGAAGTTCTAATTTAAACGAAAACACAAAAACAGTCTGCTTCTCTGCCACAATCAATTTCCTTCATGGAGAGAAAGCAAGAAGCAAGGCAGAACCTCTGGTGAGGAAGGAAAGTCTTTTACTCACAGTTTGAATTTGAAAAACAATACTTTTGTTATTTTCTGTGTGTGACCAATTTGGAGACACTTCCCTGAAAAGCAAGTGTCCAATAGCTATAAAGAACTCTTAAATTCAAGCAATTTAAAAAAAGGACTACAGAACTTTAAGTTTTCAATAGGGAGTGTGTAAGGAAGACAAGGGAGAATCATATGTTGAGTTTCTCCAAGACAGGAGGAGCATGACAGTTTAAAAAAAAAAAATTTAGTAGAAAAAAATGGAATGCAAATCCTAGGATACCTCTGACAATTGACAATCCACCCAAATTAAAGTCAACACGACCCAAACATTTAACAACCGAAACATAATGAAAAGCAGCTGGTAAATTTTTACTCCTGCAATTTACAAAACTTACTTGTTGATTTTGGTCTCCTGTGATTTTCATACTATATTCAGTTTTAATAAAAAGAACTGGGTTTTTCGCTCTTACTATGTTCTTGTAGTACAAGATCAGCAATTTTTCTATTTTAATAAGGTCCTGTTAATCAGCACAGTGAATTTGGGGCTAAGTCTTATGTACACATCCCAGAGTCATAATGGGAAACCTTTAGGATATGAATATATAAGGTACAATGGAAGGAACTGTCATCCTACTTGAAAAACTTGTTTCCAAATAAGATTCTTTCCCCTTCAGTGTAACAGAATGCCAACAACAATGAAAACTTACTTTTCTTTTCAAGGGAAATCACAAAATGGGTAAACAACTAAGTCAAGGGTGGTTTTTCTATTTGATAAATACATCCAGAACTCTGTACAGTAACTAAAATTTGCATGCAGTTTAAGTATCTTTAAATGACTTTTAGGCAAATAAACCTTTTGCTTTATTGATGATGTATAAGAATCACCCTCTGCCTTTTAATGGCCATAGGGATCTCTTCCCCAGTTCCAAAAGGAATCATGAAGACCAAGGTACTTTCTTAAAGAGTTTTCTGCACATCATACTAAATAACATGCATGGAGTTCAACAACACTCTTCTTAAAAGTCAAGTATTACTCTTTAAAATGGGTATGTTAACCACTGGGAAAAGTCCACGCAACTATTCCCATTACGCTGCTTCATTTGGTCATCAGAAGTATAAAAGAAGTCAAATAACATGAGATTCAACAGGTTAGTTTATCCATTGGCTACAGCATCATGACAACAAGTTCCAAGGCCAACATTCTATGCAATATAGTTGTACTGGTTTGGGTTTTCTTGATCTCTTTCCATGTAGTCCCGGTCAATGAGGGATTCTATTCTCCTCTTAAGATCAGCAGGATTAACTGGAAATTTTAGCTGATTGTAGACTTCTGAAACAAGAAGATTGTGGCTAAGTGTTTTTCTCGTCTTCATAATTCGGATGATCGCAGCATCAATTTGGTACTATCTATCTTGAAATACTCTTCTCCTTCATTAAACATTAGCAGCACCAGGGTTTGAAAAAGAGAGACCTGACGTTCTTTTTTGCCCTCTTTAAATTCAGCTTTTAGCACAGTGTCCCAGGGTTGACTGCCACTGGAGTTCCCTGCCACTGTGCTTGCCTAAGTAAAATGTCTTGGAATTTCCTGAAGCTTCACCATCTCTGGTGGCAAATGGACTTCCATAGGCACATATGTTGGCCAGTAACCCATTGTCAGGATATTAACAGTTAGTTCAATACTGAAGAATTGTCTGCCGTGTTTCTTTCCCTCCAAACTGTAGCTTTTTTGTTTTGTTTTTGAGACTGGTTCTTGCTCTGCAGCCAGGGTTGCCTTTGATCTCTCCTGCCTCAGCCTTCTTCAGTTCTGGGACCAAGTATGTGCCCCACCACACACAGCTGGCATATGGATGTTTGTTTTGTTGATAATTTGATATTACATATTAGCTATCTAGCATCTAAATCACATGGTACTGTTTAAAACTGGACTGTTTGCGGGGCTGGAGAGATGGCTCAGCGGTTAAGAGCACTGACTGCTCTTCTGACAGCTCTGAGTTCAGTTCCCAGCAACCACATGATGGCTCACAACCATCTGTTAATAAATCTTTAAAATAAAAGTACTGGACTGTTTTATTTTCTTACCTGGTTAACTTGTCAAAGAAATAGCCATCTTTAGCCTCCCCTCACCATCTCTTCTGGCTAATCTTTGCCAACCTTCCACCTGCGCAGTATCTTTGCTCTTTTATCTTAGGTATTTCTCCTTTGCCATGGCAGAAACTAGGAGTCTGACATCTTAACAATGATTTTGACATAAAACTAACTTGCCCGGTGTCCAACTGGTTACCTGCTGCACGACTGAACTCGGGCCTTCTTATCTTCAGCTTTCCCTTTGTCATGTGATACAGACAGTGGTTTTTATTATTTCCCCTAATTCATTCTGTTGAAGTGTGTGTAGATTTTCTGTATTTAGTAGACTGCTGAGGAAAAGGACTAACTTCCTTTGCATCTTGATAGCTGTTATAGACAGTGTCTTATTGTTAGGAGGGATTGAATAATGATTTTAGTGTCATTTTAAACATATCTGAATCTTATATTTTCTGTGTTCCTTGTAAAATAAGTAGGTAAATTGAGGCCTGCAGGGGGCAGTCCAACACAGCAGGTTTTTAATGTACTTAGTAATCTCAGATGGTTTAGAGTTAAATTACTTCCTATGGGGAAAAGTTTGTAAGGGAAGCAAATTATATATGAATAACAGTAATTGCTAACATTTATTTTGTATTTTTGAGGACCAGATACTGCTTTAACTATTCTACATGTGTTTATTCCCTTACGTTCTCATACTTTACATACAGATGAGACCATTAAGAGACACTTTGGTCCCTGGTACTCACTGGCTTCACCCATCTAGTGACTAGGAAGCCAGGGATTTGAGCAGAGCCTGCTCTCTTTCATCGGCTGTTGGTTCATTTCTTTTGTTTTCTTAGCCTGTCGTTGGTTCTGATTTGAAATTATGTTCAGTTTGTACACATATATCTTACCCCTCCCATTCTGTGACTCCCAGCCCTCAATCCCCTTTCTTCTAATAAAGTCACAAACAGTGTGAAGAAACTGAAGCAGAGCTAAAACCTTGGAACCCTTTCTTCATTTCAGAAAATTTTTATCTACCAAGTGGGCAACTTTTATTGATCCCATTAAGGTCAATTTTAGAAATAGAATGAGTACCATTACTTGTACCTATGTGTAAGACGATCTGTAGTAACCTTGAAGCATCAGTCATTAATATGTCATCTTAAAAGGAATTGTGAAGGAAGCTGTTTCAACAGTTTCACTAAGAATTTCTTGGTTTTCAGAAACAGTGATTGGGGATGAGGTGATTCATCAGGGAAAAGTACTTGCCATGTAAGCCTGCCAGCCCGAGATTGATCCCTGCAACCACCACGTACATGTCACAGCACACATGCACACACAACACACACACACACACACACAGTGCACACACAACGTACACGCACGCACAGCGCACACACATCCATGCTGTCAGTTACTGGTATGCCTTTCTCTTTTATCATGATAGATTCACCTCTCCTTTCTGAGAATTTGATTAGAATAGTAAGAACAAGGGCATTTAAAAAAATTGATTGGTGGTACTTATGTTAAACATAAGACACTTTAAAATGTTCTCACTGTCGAAAATAGAAGAGTGTGTAATATTTCCCACCACAAAACAGAAAGCTGTCACCTATCAGACCTGTAAAGACGTGTTGGTTCCTGATGTTTGATGTGACTCCTCAGCACTGTTGGTAAGTGTTGGTCTTACTGGTTCAGTTACTAAGTTCAGTTCTCCCATCATTCCCGGACATATGGGCTCCAGTTGCCTGAGTGGCCACTACTCTTAGTATGACCTTGACAGTAACAATCCTATCTTAAGGCACTTAACCTTAACATTCACAACTATCCCAGCTGGCCAGCCGGTTTCTTCATCACGTGGAACTTCCAGTCTTCTGAAACTGTACACAGTGCTAGCATCTGGGATGCTACTTCTGGGCCATCCTTCTGCCGGCTGATAGCTCTGTGCTGTGCTGTCAGAAATCTGCTTAATCACTTATTTGTTTCAGTAGGGAAAACTGCCTTCTAATTTTCTCCCTGTCCTTCTCATAAGTAATTTTCATACAGCATGCAGAGCACACACCTGTCTGCTGAGGACAGGTTACCAGGCTTTGATTCTTAGTAGTGGTTCCTGCTTTCGGGTAAATACGAGAGGTGCTTTCGGTAGAATTACTCAGACTTTAAAAATACCTATCTGCTAATACTTTCAAGTAGGTTGTATGTAAGGTGCTCATTTAGGAATACTAGAAGAGAAATCAACTTAAAGAGAACAAAGCAAGCTGAAAGTGTAGATCAGTGCTGTAGAGCATGTGCTTAGCACACCCAAGGACCAAGTTACTTCCCCAGTACCACTTACACACACACACACACACAAACACACACACACACACACACACACACACACTTGCAGACATGCAAAGTAAGCCAAAGTAACTTGTATTCTTTCTGATTGAGCATATATATATATATATATATATACACATACATATACATATGTGTGTGTCTTATAAAAATATATGACAGTGTTGTTGAGTCACATCCATTTAGAAATATTTGTATTCTTGAACAGTTACACATACACATATGCATATATATATATATATATATATATATATTACCTTGCTCTCCTCCTGTCCCACTCTGCTCACACAACCCCAGCATGTGTCCCTCCTACCCTGGTGTCCTCCCTGAGTCCAGTTTGTGCTGCATGCATCACACACCTGAAGAAAAGTGACCCCTTGTCCTAGTGCCCATCAGTGGCTAGTAGCTCCTCAGCTGGAGTGGAGCTGCACAGCCCTTCCCCATCCATGCTGGCTACACTGGTTAGGTTGATCTTTCGAATTGTGACTACACTGAAGTCAGAGTGCGCAGCTGTGTCATGCCCAGCGGCGTTTCCTCATCCTCTCTGCTTCTTAGCATTTTCCTGTCACTCTTCCAGGACGTTTCCTGGGGTTTCGGGAAGTAGATTTATAGGTGTGTCAGGGATGCACTGAATTCTCTGGCAGGCTGAAAGCAGCACTGATCTGTAGGTATTTACATAAATGTTTAGAAGGCAGTTTGACCACATGTTTGTTTAGCACAAACTGCGGTTGTGTTTTTCTCCTGTCCTGCTTAGGGTTTCTCCTGCAGTGGACAAACAACAGGACCATGCCCACATGGACAGTTCCACATCCCAGTCCATCATGGAAGGAGTGCAGGGATGTATCTACCTACACCAGTCACTAATCAAAAACATGCTACACAGGTTCCCCACAGGCCAGTGTGGCAGGGTCATTTTCTCAGCTGAGGTTCTCTCTTCACAACTTCTATATCCCCAGGGACTGTGACCTCCCTGCCTATGGATTTTTATCTAGGTTATAAACCAGCCATGGATCTCTCCTATGCACCAGGCCTCAGATACTGTCAGAAAGCAAGTGGTTACTCCTGTAGTAGTCAGACCACTGGTTAATATTTACAGGGGTTGTGCTTGTTGGTTTTCAAGGATTTTTAAGTTTGTTTTATGGTCCATGAAGATTGTTTACAGTACATATGCATGTGGCAAGAGCAAGATGTGTGCATAGATTATGTTGATCATGAATCAACTCCGACAGCCATACATGAAGCCATTACCTAGGCAGATGCTTCTTGGCAGTTTTGATGAGTTAGTATTTTAATTCTTCACAAGTAAATTTAGTCTGATATAAATATTCTATTGTATTATCTGAGTTTTATGCCTTGGAAGCTGAAATGTTTATAATGATGTAGAGAATAATATGTTCTTTTTTTTATTTTTTATTCACTATTTTCTTTATTTTTCCTGGTTTCCCCTCTGAAAACTTCCTATCCCCCCCCCCTCCTCCCACTGCTCACCAACCCACCCACTCCCACTTCCTGGCCCTGGCATTCTCCTATACTGGGGCATAGAACCTTCACAGGACCAAGGGCCTCTCCTCCCACTGATGACCAACTAGGCCGTCCTCTGCTACCTATGCAGCTGGAGCCATGAGTTCCACCATGTGTACTCTTTGGTTGGTGATTTAGTTCCAAGGAACCCTGGGGATACTGGTTAGTTCATATTGTTGTTCCTCCTATGGGGCTGCAAACCCCTTCAGCTCCTTGGGTACTTTCTCTGGCTCCTTCATTGGGGACCTGTGTTCAGTCCAATGAATGGCTGCGAGCAACCATTTCTGTATTTGTCAGGCACTGACAGAGCTTCCCAGGAGACAGCTTTATCAGGCTCCTGTCAGCAAGCTCTTGATGGCATCCACAATAGTGTCTGGGATTCCACTTCACACCAGTCAGAATGGTTAAGATCAAAAACTCAGGTGACAGCAGATGCTGGCAAGAATGTAGAGAAAGAGGAACATTCCTCCATTGCAGGTAGGATTGCAACCTGGTACAACCACTCTGGAAATCAGTCTGGCGGTTCCTCAGAAAATTGGACATAATACTACCTGAGGACCCAGCAATACCACTCCTGGG
>NC_034598.1:10602676-10631925 GCF_900095145.1 Mus pahari
ATGTTAGGGATTTGAACTCTGGTTTTCATGGCAGCCACCTTACCATCTGAGTTATCTCTCCAGCCCCAACTCTGTTATTTTTAAAGGGCAGTTTAGGTGACCAGTTTAAAAGGTTGGCGGTTTTCTGGCATGTTCTGATCTTTTTTTTTTTTTTTTTTTTTTTTAGATTTATTTTATTTATTATATGTAAGTACACTGTAGCTGTCTTCAGACACTTCAGAAGAGGGAGTAAGATCTTGTTAAGGATGGTTGTGAACCACCATGTGGTTGCTGGGATTTGAACTCTGCACCTTTGGAAGAGCAGGGTGCTCTTACCCGCTGAGCCATCTCACCAGTCCGTGATTTGAACTCTTTTTTATGTTGCTTTAGGAATGCTTAATGGACTAGAACTAACAAATTTACCTTCTTCCTGATTATACTGTTATGTTAAAGTTTTTAAATTTTTTACTTCCATGCCTTCTGTGTCTTATATATGGTGGATTAGTTTTATTGCTTTGGAGTGTTCTAACCACATTCATGTTATACACTATAGTTGTTGTTCATGTTTTGTATGGCCAGGAGCATTTCCCTTGACTGCAGTTAATTCTAGGGCAACTAAAATGTTTTGAATGAAGCATTATATTGTAAGTTGTAACAGCATGCTCTTCTCTTCTCTAATGTGGTAATTATTCAGGAAGCTATGCTTAGCTCAGCCACATTGTATCCTCTCAGGCTCCCTAGCACAGCCTCCAGTTCTTAGTTGGGCAAATTGTTACTTAAATTATAGAAGAGTTACATCAGTCTGGTTTGGTTTGGTTTGGTTTGGTTTGGTTTGGTTTGGTTTGGTTTTGGAAGACTGGTATCTCCACGTAGGGATGTCCAGACCCACTATATAGACCAGGCTGTGTCTTAAACTCACACAGAGAGATCTGCGTGTCTCTGCCTCTCCACTTCTGAGAATAAAGGCAAGCATCACTATATCTACTTATCTGCATCTATGATGTTCATGATCCTGCCAGAATCCTGTTTAAAGTTCATAATGTCCTGCCTTAGCCTCACCTGTGCTGCTCTAAGTGCTTCTTCAGCGTTGTCATCAGTACTACAAAGGAGTACTTCTACATGGGAAAACCTCCTCTAGGGATAGGAAAGAAAAGGGAGCTGAATAGAAATAGCAGGAGACTCGTTAAAATACGTCATTTACCAGGGTGTGGTGGACTATGCCTATAATCCCAGTGCTTAGGAGGCTGCGGCAGGAGGATTATAACAAGCTAATGAGTTTATTTCTTGGTCCTGGTTTATTGTGTCCCAACAGACAGCCCAACAAAGAGGATGATTTTAATTTAGCCATGCCACAGAGGAGCTAGTGCTTCACAGCAAACGGGAGCATGTGATTGAGTGTCTCCGTAGACACAGCATTGGCCTAGAGCATCTAGATTCTAAGTCTACACCTGCTGGCTTTTGAGGTGATGTGGTGCAACCTCCCATGGGCTATGCTGATCCAAAAGGATTTTAGCAGCCAGTGGGTAGTAGAGCACACCTTTAACCCCAGCACTCTGGAGGCAGAGGCAGACAGATCTCTGTGAGGTATAAGCCAGCCTGGTCTACAGAGTGGGTAAACGGACAGACAGGGCTACACAGAGAAACCCTGGTTTAAGGGAGAAAACAAAACAAAAACTAAAGGAAAAGAATAAGCCTTTCTCTCTCCACCCTGTACTGGATGGGTGATTGACAATTACCAGGAGCCTTTTGAGGACTCCCTGGGTGACCTCTTGTGACCCGCTGCATGGAATTCCTTGTAGATGGCTAGGAGGAAGCCCTCGCCACTGCCATAGAGAATTTTGGACCAGATCCCCCTGAAGAACACCTTTCCATGTTCATCTTTGAAGATCTTTCTACAGCAGTCCAGGCTACCTCCACTTTCCCTTCACTCTGCAGCACAACTTGACCCTGCATCTTGTTGCAGTCACCATCTCCATGACCAGCTCCCCACAGTGTGGTCTATGTATTCTTAGGTTTGGGAGCATGCTCTGAGTGGTATCATAGTTAACATTGATGCCCTAGATGAGTACACTGAAGCTCTCCTACAAGTTACCAATGCTGTCTGACTTGCTGATCACCAAGCAGTTGCTCAGGCCTTTGATCTGACCCTCAGTGCCAGATTTGCCCACTTTGGCCTACATGCAGATCCAGGTGACAAAGCACTGGGAAGAGACTCCAGTTTCCAGGCTTCCATGCAACCCAAGAAGACGTGCTGTACTTACCCTTGAATGCTGAGGTGAGAGTTTGCATGAGGAGGCAGTGGAGGAGATTGGCTAGGTCTCTGCAACAGGACAAGCACTCCCTGCACGGTGGGCTTTTGTGTATCAGCCTTGACCGGCTTGCTGATGTGTCGCACCCAACAGTGGCAGCATCAATAGGAGTTAGGACAGCTGGAGCAGAGGTAAACCCCATTCTGTGCACCTACCTGGAAGTGACCCCAGAGCTGGGGGGGGGGGGGGGAGCAGGGATTCCTTACTTGTTCAAGGTCATATCATAAAACCCATTCATGGTGACTAGGTTTTATAAAAGTACTTCGGTTGACCACAGAAGACACTCAAGATCATGAATAAATGAACAGATCACACAGATGGAAGGTGACACTGGGGATAGAGAGGTAGCTCAGAGATTAAGACCTCTTATAGACAGGACCTGAGTTAGGCTCCCAGCACCCACTGGAGCAGCTCGTAAGCACCTTTCATTGTAGCTCCAGGGGACCTGGCACCTGTTGGTACGCATGTACTCACAGTGACCCTGTTTGCAGCATGCATTTAGTAAGCATTCATCTTTAAGCTAACATCTTGTGCTTTAAAACCTTTCCAGCTGTGTTTTAATTATCAGGTCATAAAAAATTAAATGAGTTTTGGCAATCAGGCAAAGTTTTCTTCCATTCTAATTGAGAATCGCTAGGCTGTTCTGTTGGGGAACTGTGAAATGCTCTGAACTATAAGGATAAGAATAGTTTTCTAACCCTTGTTTGGGTGCTCTTGACCTTTTTAAAAAATATATAATTTTTTGGAGGAACTCATAGTCTCTCACAAAGCTTGAGGCTTCCCCAAGAGGACACACCACTCCTATCAGGTTGTATGAGTAAGAATTAAAAAGAATTAAAAGCTCAAACAAAAGCTTTTGTGTATGGCAGGCAGCAGTGTCTGGCTCTTTCTTGTCCTAACTACCCCTGAGTGTGCAGTAGTTTTTTTTTTTTTTTTTTAAGATTTATTTATTTATTATATGTAAGTACACTGTAGCTGTCTTCAGACACTCCAGAAGAGGGCTTCAGATCTTGTTACAGATGGTTATGAGCCACCATGTGGTTGCTGGGATTTGAACTCTGGACCTTCGGAAGAGCAGTCGGGTGCTCTTACCCACTGAGCCATCTCACCAGCCCAGTGCAGTAGTTTTATTGAGTTATCAGTCTAGTAGCATACATGTCTCTCACTTAGATGGTGACAGAGTCAGGCAGCTGCCACTGTACAGAGTCTCAGGAGTACTTATTCACCCCCACTTACTGAAGCCATAGCTCGGTTTCTGGCTTTGTGCTTTTTGCCCATTCCAAACATTGTAAGAAACTAGGGTGTTATAATACACAGTGCTTTGTATCTGGTGCCTTCACTTGCTTATGTCCCAGGCTCCTGCTTGTTGTAGATCATGATTGCTCAACTAGAGTAATGGGGGGTGGAGGGTCCAGCGTGCAGCTGCTGCCCATTGATAAGCATTTGGATTGTCTCTGTCTGGGGCTGTTCTGACTGTATGCTGTAGCGAGGATGAATGCTGCTCTTCAGCTCTTCATGGTGATCGCTTATGTTAGTTTTTCTTCTGTGGGTATTTAAAGAGTACAGTTGACAGGCTATATGCTGATTGTTTGTTTAGTGTTTCCAAGTATTGCCGGTGTATTTTCCAAAGCATCTTCGCCATTTTCCTGCCCACTGTGAATGAGGCTGCCAGCATCCTTGCCAGTGCTTGCTCAGACTTACCATTTTTAGTCCAGCGTATTATGCATGATCATGATATATATATGTGTGATTATGTACATGTCAACACATCACACCATGCACATGTGGAACTTAGAGGCAAACTGTCAGTAATTGAAGCATGATATAGCCTTATGTGTTCCTATTGTAGCTACCATATAATTGACACAAAGACTGATTAAGTTTATTCACAAGTGTTGAGCACTGTGCCTGCTCAGACACTCAGGAATTCTAACCCTCTAAGCTGTCTACTTCCCAGCCACATGGTCTTTACCTTCGTCCGAGTTCTACTCCACGTGTGTCCTCATGGCAAAAGCCTTGGCAGTCTGCTCATCACAGCGCTTCCTGGACCCTCGGCCTCACTACCACCTCCTTTCTTCCTCTTCCTACTCCTTTCCGACCCTCTCCCTGGGATCAGAAGTTCAGCCATAGGCTGATGGGCTCTTTATTAACCAATCCTAGATCGCTGGGGAGCCTTCTTTATGTGAGCCACACTGATCCGGGAGATGGGCCAGTTCCCATGACGGTGCCAGCAGCTGGACTGGCTCCAGATCTCTGGCCTCAGAGGTCAGTGTCTGAATACGCAGTGCACAAGACCAACCCCATCAACTTTGTGGAGTCGTGTCTCTCCCTCATGTGGGTTCTGGGGATAGAACTCAAGTCATTCGGATTGCACAACAAGCCTACGGAGCCGGCCTGCCAGCCCCTTTGGTCATTTTTAAATGAGACCGTCTCGCTATTGTTCTGAGAGTGCTTCCTGTATGCTAGGTCTTATCAGACATATGATGCAGATATGCCCTCTTATTCTGGGGGGTTTCTTTTTATTTTCTTGATGGTGTCATTTGAAGTGCAGACTCTTCGGTCTTTGGTTTAATCTTTGTTGTTGCTCATGTTTTTACCTTGTCATTGCTGAGAAAGCCTGACCTAACCTTGTTAATCCAAGGCCACAGGCTTCTTCCTTGGTTTTCTTCTAAGAGTTTTGTGCTTTTACTTCATGGCTTTTCTCGTGTTTCATAATAGTCAAGTGCTTTATTTTTAAACTTGCTGTCCTGTTGATTATATCAGCAGTCAGATCTATGAATTACCACTTTTATTTGCTGCTTCAAAAATTTGGACAAGAATTTTCATATAGTCTGTTGAAAATTTTTCATATAGTCCACTGAAAATTATATACATCAGCAAAAAATAATGATATCCCCATATGATAAACTTCAGCACTCACTGTAAAACTGGTGGAGCATGAATGGAGGGTGGGCGTGGAAGCCGTTCTGCTTCTGTGCAGTCACGGGTTCTTGGCCACGCTTAGACTCAGCTTGTCTCCTGGGGAAGATATTTGACTGGCCTTCAGATCAGCCCTACTTCTGAGATCAGCATAGCTGCTTTCACTCAGACATTTCCTCTTACTGCTTTATTTGTACAAATTGGAAATGCTTCTAATTTATTTTACGTTAATGTCTGTAAAGATAAAAGTTCATGCAAAACTAGCCTTTGACTTTTTAAAAAAAAATAAGTTAATTACAGGATTCTTGTATTCATCTAACTTTTTAGTGTGGCTTTCAAGACAATTAGCAAACATGTTAAGCTATTAAGTAGAATGAAACTTTATGATTCTTAGTATAATTGTTTTGGAGAGAGATCTTTAGTATATTAAGATAACTATTTCTAGAATTCTTAACAGTACTGTCTTTACTTGAGTCTTCTATAGCCATGCTACTAGGAATTTCATATAAAAAAATTAAACTGGGGCTAGGGAGCTCGCCCAGTACTTGATCCATTAATATGAGAACCTGAGTTCAGACCCCTAGCACCCACATAAGCCACATGTGACTGTGTGCTGCTCTAAACCCATTGAGCCCCTGAGGTCACTGGCCAGCTTAGCCAGCTGAAGCAGGGACTGACCCTGTCAGTGAAAGACCCTGTCTCAAACAGTAAGGTGAGGCTGGAGAGATGGCTCAGTGGTTAAGAGCACTGGCTGCTCTTCCAGAGGGCCTGAGTTTATTTCCAGCACTGACATGGCAGCTAACAACCATCTGTAACTCCAGTCTCAGGGGATCCAGTGCCCTTGTCTGACCTCCATGGGAACCAGACATGTACATGGTACACAGTCATGCATACAGGCAAAAGACATAAAATTAAATGAATTAAACTTTAAATTGTAAAACATAGAGTGAAGTTATTAGAAAAGGAAAAGAACAAGATGTTAGCCCCTGGCCTATGTGTACACACAAATACACTGCACATACACACAAACAGTAAAGCAAGTATTTTCAAGCAGTCCTGTGTTCTATCAGAAGGCTCAGCTTCATAGATTCCTGTCTTCCGTAGTCCACCATGCTACTCTGTACCACATATTTTATAGTAAAAGGATGTGAGGAGTACACAAACTATTAACTACATTTGCTTTAACTATTATGTGGCAAAATATATTTGGCATTGTCTAGACAGAATTACAATGTAATAATTTCAATGAGACAAAACACACTTTAAGCCAGATGTGAGGATGTATTTGGTTGTATGTGTGTCGCTTAATCATAGTCTCAATTAAGACTCTGCTGCTTTGGAGATTAAGTGTTCCTGGCTGTAATAATGACAGCTTCAAATCTAATTATTATTTCTTGATGTCGTCGGGAATATTGAGAGGGGCCTGCAGAGTATTTTAGCCAGCCCACTCAAATTTCCCTCCATAAGGGATGAAAGGCTTGCGCCACCCACACCCCTATCCTCCCCCCCACCTTCCCCAGAGACTAGACTGTAAAATCCTCAGCATTGTTTAAACCACTCTGTTATTTTTATTGAATGCATCTTGTAATTGTGTGTATTCTTAAGCTAATTTAAATATGAACCTGGTTCTGAAAAGCATGTGATGCACAATTTGACATGCATGAATTTATCTGCAGTCACGTGTGCTGTGACAGTTTGAAGTCTACATCAGGTTACTGTTGGTAAACTGACAGTGCGCCTGTGTAATGCGCTTTCTTTGACTTTTGAATTAATAAAGTATCAAAGGAAATTAAAGCAGACTGTTAATTACTTTTGATTCTCTCTGTAATTGTTTCTATAACAACTACTGTTCCCTTTTATTTAACAGTGCTTTAAAAGTTAGGAGTGAAAAGAATTAGCCTTTGTTACCACATACTGCATTGCTCAGTCTACATTTTAGGAATTATCTATCTTATTATTATGTCATAATAATTAATCATAGGTAACATTTCCCAGCTTATCAGATTGAGAAGAGGACTCTAGTGTTGGATTTCTCTTAGTGCTTTGTGTTAGGCTTGGGATTCCAGTCACACTTGTCTATTCTGCTGTGCTGTCTACACTGCCCTTAGCTGGGGTTTGTTAGCCACTAATTCCTAACAAGTGCCGCTACTCCAGGTTCCCATGAAGGCCGAAATGTGATGATCTCTTTCTTCACTGAAGAACAAAACAAGCTCTGTTATGAGTCGGAAGCTGGAGGCCACCTGGGTTTCTCCTTGGTTTTCATCGTCTTTTCAAATGATGTTTTAAGTTGACATTGGATGTGCTGTGCACTTACTGCTTTCACTTTATACCTGCTAGGGTGTCTTTCACTCTTAGAACTTTACCTTATGTAACTTGTTAGGGTTTGGGGGGTTTTTGGTTTGTTTTTGATGGTTTTTTTTTTTCTCTATTTTTGTTCTTGTTGGTGAGAAGTCTGGGTTTGATTTGCTTGTGTCTAATGGCCCAGCCCTGCTCATGGTAGGCAAGTGCTTTATCACTGAGCTGTGCGTGACCCAAGCCCTGAGAGTGAAGCTTTGTGTTCTGGCTTTCTGATATTTCCTCACAGCACCCAGTGTGCGTTTCTGCTCTCGTTTACTACTGTATTCCAATCACTTGCGTGTGTGCAATCTATCCATCCATGAGTCGGTGTGAGGATGCCCTCCTGAGTACAGGGCAGGTCTTCAATGAGCATTCCTGATACAGGACACTCGGGATCCTAGGTGAGCCAGGCTCCTACTTGAACATTTCTCCCTGTTCTTCACTCACACTTTTGTTACAAACACTCTTTTAAGCTATTTTTAAAAAGAGGAAACATCACTGTCCTCCGCAGTTCTCCTTATGCCAATCATTGTGATGTCCTCACCATTATGAATGGAATAGAAGTAGCTATGGTTTACTATGGAGTCTTTCATTGGCATAGGAAAAAACTCACTGCTAGCAAGGAGATCTGGTGACCTAGCAATTGTCAAGGCTTTTAATTTGGGAAAGTATCATTTGTGCAGAATTGAGTTGTTTTTTTGTTTGATTGTTTGTTTTTTAAGGATTTTTAATTTAAAACATAGTTATTCTAATATCTGAGTGATGTTAAACCTTCAGGGGACCACTGCTAGGAAATTCTGCCCAGCCTTTAATAAGTCAGCCCCTTTCATCATTAGGTTATGCCTAATAAAAGTCTTAAGTAGAAGTCTTTCTAAAACACTGTTCTTTCTTTCCTTTGAATTAAAGCTGTTTCTAAGTTTTGTTGTCCTGAAGCATTATTGTTGTACAACAGAATTTTTCCTGGGAAGACACAACACACAGGCATATTCACCTCAGAGAGGGATTTAATAGCAGACTGAAATATGGACACCACAAAAGTCCAAGTTTATGAACCAGTAGGTTTATTGGGGTTACTTATAGAAGTATGGGTGAGGGTCTACTCACTGGAGCAGAAATGGCTCTAAAACAGCTACATCACCAATGCCTTCCTAGCATGAATGACAGGTCACAAAAGCTAGGAACCTGGAACACACTGTACAGCCTGCAGAGAACTCAGCAGATTGCAGAGTGTCCTTTCCAAGTTCCTCAGTTAGTCTAAACCCTTCCAGGCAACCGGTCTGGTCTCAGAGTCATCTTTGCCCCTTAGCTTGTCTGACTGTCTATGTAGCTCAGCTTCCCTTCAAGGAGAGGACTCTTAGCTTTTATTCTTTACAGTGGCAGGAGAGGCCTAGTGAATCTGGTCAGTTTCGGAGACTTCCTGAAGCTATTTTGAATTGTCTTTCTTCCTGCAGGGTTTTGCCCTTATCTGTACACAGCCATGTGTGCTTGTAATGTAGTTGCTTTTGGAGAAGTTGGGTCATTGTGTCCATAGTTCTATAAGAAGGATAACTAGCTAGTTCTTCATCACATCAGAGTCTATACTCTTTGACAGTACCTTAAAAATCAAGAATAGATGCCTGAGACTCAGACTTGATCATAGTTTGTGAGAGTGTCTCTTATACTGTTTATGTGTTTTCTAATCTCTAAATTACCAGTGTGAGCCTAGGGAACTGGCTGCAGTGAACTGGAGTTGTTCTGTCCGGCACTGATGCAGTGCTGACTGATGGCCTCTGCTGTGTTTGGTAGCCTTTCTCTTTTGCATTCTCTCTGTGATGGATGCAAACAGCACTTCCCTTTGGAGAACTGTCTTGGTCACCATTTTATGGTGTTGAGTTAAGGTATGCTACTGTGGAAAGTTTTATTGTTACTGTTCCTGGGATAATGAAAACAGGAGCTATCCTGAGAAAGAACAGGGCATGGAATAGGGCATGTGTTTTTCAATACTGGAATTAGAATTTCCTTTTTAACATGTAACCATCACTATTTGGCTTTTCCTGTGTAGCCTGTGGTTTTTAAGTAAGTTTTGTAACTCAGCTACCTCCCGTTTCTGCTGCTAATTAGGTATGAGTGACAACAGGATGCTGTAGAACTCACTGTGGCATTGCTATTCAACTCCAGCTTGCTTCTCCTGGTTGGAATGCAGTGCTACTGTCCCACCAAAGCCTGTTACACCCTCACCTTCAGTAGTCCCCTACCTAGGCTGTCCCCATGCTGCTTTCCATTAGTGTGGAGAGAGAAAAGGCCTCTTTCATCAGGTCACTTCCCTTACTAAAGGTCTTAAAAGCCTCTTGGTGACCTGGAAGACAGACAGCCTTAAGTGGGTGGTGGCGATGTTAAGGGATTGCCCTAGTCCCTTTTCATTTCTTCTGGGGCTTCCCTAACTTTATTATCTTTGTGTAGTTGATCAGTTACCTAGACATGATAGGTTGGGTTTTGTTTTGTTTTTTAATGTGTATACTAAACTATAGGCTTTATAAATAAAAAGATAACAATAAATTTTAACTGTGGGCAAGTTAGTGAAGAAAGCCAAATTATTTCTGATAAGTGTTGCTGAGCTATTGTTTTGCACAATTTGTTTTTATTATTGCTACAAATTCTCAGCCGTGTTGTTCACATACAGTTTTTAGCATTTATTGTATATCCCTTAAATTGCTCACATTTACATGTTTTTTTTTTCCCCTCGTGTTTTAGTTTCTGTTACTTCTTTCAAAAATGTTAGCTGTTTCAAAAAGACTAAGAACTTCCTCTGATTAAAAGCATAATATTAAAAGGATATTTGAAATAATATTCTTAGATTAGGCATATTTTTGTTCTTAGACATTTTGTGACTTTTCATACCAGGAGGCTTAAAATTAAAACTTAACCTCATAAAATGGACTAACAGTTGAGGCAAAAAGAAATAATTTTCATTTCTTAATTTGTACTTGGCAGTCCAACACACAAAAGAAATGGGGGTGTTGCATACCAGCTGCAATACCAACACTCACAAGTGACATGGGGGGCAGGGTGGAAGTTCCAGGCCAGCCGGCGCTACTGGATTGCAGAGCTTCTGTACTCTGGTCACTGATGAAGGGAAAATAGTCTTAAAGTGAGCAGAGGAGTGCGCCTCTGAGGAGTCAAGTCTGTCACGGTGACTGTGCTGACGCCTTGTTGTTGAGGGGTAACTAGTAACTGTCCTGATGCCTTGCTGCCCTGTGAACCTACCACTCTAACAGTAGACTCTTTAGAGAAATTTCTTTTTTAGTACAATAGTTAATCAGGGTTCTTTGGGGGGCTTGTTTTTTAAAGCTATTTTTACTTATACTTGAACAATTTCATATGAATGCAGTTACCTTGATCATACTTAAACCAAATCCCAATATTTCCATTTCCTTCCATGTCTTCTTTTCGTTGTTGTCCTCCTTCTCTTCCTCCTCCTTCCTCTTCTTCTTTTTCCCCTTCCTCTTCTTCTTCTTTCTCCTCTTCCTCCTCCTCCTCCTTCAGTAACTCCCTCAGTCCGATGAATACTGCCTATGTGCACATAGGTGTGGGGTTACCCACTGAGGCATGGACAACCTCCCATCAAGCACACACTCGAAGAATAATGAGTCTCTTTGAACAGCCAGCAACTGTCAATAACTCCTCAGCTCTGGGTAGGAATCACTGAGCTGCTCCCTCCCCTATCCGTGCTGTAAAGTTGACTGGTTTGGACTTGTCCAGGTAACCATAGCTGATGTACATTCCTGAGTACACTGTCCATGTCACATCCAGAGGACAGCATTTCACCACACTCCTACATTGTCTGATCCTGAAATTCTTTCTGCCCTCCACCACCCCCAAAATACATACTTCTGTGAGTTGTGAGCCTTGCGAGTAAGGGTTGATAATAGACTGCCTCTTTAGGGACGGACATCAGTAGCTTACTCTCAGGGCTTGGACCAGTTATGCGTCTCTGTATCACTGCCTACTGCAAGAAGCTTCTCTGAGCAGCATTTATCCATAGGTGTAAATACAAGCTCGTAGAAACCAGGTCAGCAGTGTGGCTGTTTAGCACAACAACCGTAGTGGGTTCTCCACTAGGGCTGGTAGCCTCCCCAGCCAGGGAATATTAACCAGGTTTACAGGGCATGCCTCGGGTTTAATCACAAAGACTCCCGTAAAAGTCAATGCCAGTATTTCAACCTCTTGGGCATATCTTATATGGCAGGTCAGTGTTGCTGCAGGGACCACCACTGGGTAATGCTATTGATGGTTTTTCTCCCCCAGTGGCCTGTGTAGCGCCTTCCAGCACTAGGAAAGCTAGCCAGCAGAGAGGAATTTCCAGGTCAGTTCCAAATTGATTTCTCTATGTCCTATGACTAGAATGTGCAGTGTCTTTAGCAATATAGCCTTACTATCTAGTTATGGTGGGCAACCAAGAGCAATGGCAGGACCTTGTGTTGTTTGGGTAGTCTGTGGGGCCTTCTTAACCAATAACTTGCAGGGAGATATCCCATACCTAGTACTGAAATCCTTACCTCTATCAAACCTTGGATTCTTGATGTGAATTCATTGTTATCAAATGTCTGTTGCCCTACTTAACTCTCTTACAATAGACTCATTTCAAAACCTTCTTTTTAAAGATTTTTTAAAAATTTAAAAATGTGTGTGAATGTTTTGCCCGTGTGTATGTGTATATGCTACATATATACCTGGTTCTCATGGATGCCAGAAAAGATGGTAATTCCCCTGGAATTCCCTGGAACAAGAGTGACAGATGGTTGTGAGCCACCCTTTGGGTGCTATGACCCAAACCTCGGTTCTTTGTAAGAGCAGCCAGTACTCTTAACCCCTGAGTCATATCTCTAGCCCCTTGAAAAACCTCGAGCTAGGGACTGTTTCTGTATTTGATGTTTGTGTTATATCACTTAGAGTGTCTGATATTCCATACTTGCACGAATTTGACCAGCATTTATGCTAACCTTTGCCCCAGTGACCTCACGTCCGTGATCCTTACAGTTATTATCGGCGTTCATGGTTGCTCCACATGAGAAGACCCTGATGCCAGCTTCATGTTTGTGACCTGCGGATCTGTAGTCAGCAGCAGCAGCAACAAAGACTGACTTGCTTGGGTCTTTATTTTCCCTGTAGACCACGACTGAGAGGCCTTTCATTCAGAAGCTGTTCCGGCCTGTTGCCGCAGATGGACAGCTGCACACACTCGGAGATCTCCTCAGAGAAGTCTGTCCTTCCGCAGTTGCTCCTGAAGGTAAGGTGCTTAGCAGCTGCGACACATGGCTGCCGTTTTCTCTTCTAAACCTTTGGTTTCTGAGGTTAAATCAGGATTCTATATTGGCACATTTTAGGAAGAATTTTCCTTACCTTTTAAGGGAAAATCTTTTGTTTTATAGCACTTGTCACAAAACACAAAGTCACTTCTGTCTGGCAAAATAAAGTATACTGTGCTCTGGGCTTTGTAGGTACCACTCTCATGAGTCTGTATATTTGAAAATCAGTACACAAAAACATGTATTTGAGATGCTTTGCACTAAAAGTATTTCAAATTTCTTTCAGAAGTTGAAATATTTGCATACATGTAATGAATTATTCGGGGGATAGAATACAAGCTTAAATATCAAATTTGTGCACACATATCCACCTACCTATACGCACAGCCTAAAGGTGATTTCCGTGGTATTTTTAGTGTGCTTGCATTTTTATGTGAGCTGTCACGTGTGGTCAGCCGTGGAGTTTTCCACATGTGCTAAACATGCCAGTGCTAAAGTCGGTGTGGGCATTTCAGACTTCCGCCTGAGAGCTGCTGTAAATGTGTACATGCATACACACATGCACATGGACGTGTGTGCAGGTGTCCTGCTGCTTTTCGCAGCCAGCCATTGCCCATTAACTCAGTAGTTTGCAGTTCCAGCCTCGTGGTCTATTACAATGCCCATCACTGATTACTTTTGTAAGAGGAATCGTTAGCCGTGTAGACCGTGTTCATTCACACACCTAGCTGCCTTTCTCACTTAGACCTAGTAGAGAGGAGGTAAGGAATTATTAAACATGAAAGCTATACTTCAGTAGTTTCTTATCTAAGGAAGTGGTTTTCCTAAGAAATAGAATTAGAGCCAGTGTGGGCATGGAGACAGGACTAAATCAGAAGGAGTTAAAAAGCACATCATGAACCCAGCACAGAATTCCTGAAGACAGACAAGATTTATTGGTTTCAGAGGGTCACTTGCCTCACCTTAGCACCTAGACTACATATCAGAGCATCTCATGGTAAGTGTTCACTGGCCATTGGAATTCCTGAATTCTTTGTGTAAGGCTTACCTCAAGTGTATTATTTATGACAACTAATTTGGGGTAGCACTAAGCTTTGGTCTGGCCTTGGTCACAGTCCCACCTCACTATTTTATAATGTTAGCTTTCACTAAAGGCTTCCTGCCATTCAGTATAGTTAATATCTCGGCAGCTTTTTAAAGTGAACTCTACAGAGCTCGTGTCAGAATTTGGAATAGAATGTTTTTGTCCCCTCAGAGTGTTTCCTTCTGACACTTGGAGCTGATTGTTAGCTGTAAGCAGCCATTCCTCAACTGTCTGTCTCTATGATTTGCCTTTTAAAGAACACTTCCTATAAATTGAATCACATGATGAGTAGGCTTATAACCCAGCAGAATGGGTTTGTGCTTGTGTGTCTCGATGGCTTCTTTTGTTGAGGACTACTCCTGCTTAGGTGGGACGTCACAGCGAATTCTTTCCACCTTTTTACCTTGCTGATCAATTCAGCTGTGAACATTGGCATGGATCTTTCCAGGAACATCTTTTCACTTCCAGGGTAAACTCCCAGGGGTGTGATGACTGGGACCAGCAGCCGTCTGCTGGCCTGCTGTCTCTTCCCTGCCTCCCCCCACGGGACTCAGGAAGGCTTCAGTTTCTTCACACCGGTGACATGTTTCAGAGTGATCCTGATGACTGTGTGTCGGCATCTCACAGTGATGGCTCTCACTTCCCTCATTTGAATTTCCCTCCTGATAACTCTGTCTGCTGTGTTTATTTGTGTAAGGAAGGCAGGCTATCTGGTGTGCTGAGTAAGCCATGGCTGCCGGCTGCAGAGCCGCAGCTTCTGGTCACATGCCCTTATTTTCACTCCCAGGTGCCTTGAAGTGGCCCCCATTTTATTGCTTTCCCAATATTCTGTTTTGAGAAATATTTGTATATTCTGGAAGAACTTTGGAGATTTTTTCCCCCCAAATCTATGGTCTGTCTTTTCATTTTCTTCTGACGGCTAAATAATAGAATTCTGATGGAATTCTATTCAGTTTTTAATGGGTTGTGTTTAAGGCTTTTTTTTTTTTAATGTCTTCTAGTAAATAGATAATATATTTGTGTGCTTATAAAATAAAGTTGGTGTGAAGGAGCTCAGAGCAGTCTTCCATTTGGAGGTACAGTGGCATTTCCCCATGCATCTAATTCCTGTCACCTCAGGTTTTGGAAATTGGGAACCTTCGTTGGTTCATGAATACTGTTCCCGCACTAGTTAGAGGATGGCAGTCCTGTGAGTTTCTTCACCATATCCCAGGTTGTGGAACAGAAACTCATTTCCTCATTTGAACTGTGGTAAGGCCTACAGTTCCCTGCCCATGTTCTCTGTAAACAGCCCTCTTTCCTTGACTAGCTCGAAGCTGGTCTACAACTCACTGTACAGACCACAGCCATCCTCCTGTCTCTGCTTCGCAGGTGCTGGCCTTACAGACATGTGCTGCCGTGCTTAGTCATAATCTATTTCAAGAAATAAGTCATTTTAGGTGTATTTCTTTAAATGGCCCTGTGGGATACTTGATTACTGAGTGTGAGACCATCACATTAAACCCAGTCTCCAAAGTCTGTAATGAGTGGCCTATGTTTGCTGCAGGGTAGGTACACTTGTGCTTTGTTTAGTGAAAGTAGCTTTAATAGTTCCTTTTAACCCGAGCACGAGAGCTTGGAATTTTGATTTCTTTTACTGACTTGCTGTATGAGGTCATCTACTTGCTGGTTGTCAGTTTCTGGCTATTAGGAGTGTTTGAGGAAGGTTTCAAGTGAGGCGTTGGGGGAGTCAGAAACACCTTTGCATCTGTACAGAGCTGTGGAGGTAGAACCTTTGGGTTCAGTTAGCCCAGGCTTTGCATCCCTAGACATTCCAATATCTCCTGGCTATTCAGTTGGGGGATGAGATTAAGAACTGCAGCCTTCAAAAGTTTTGCCTTCTCATCTGGTTCTCTCCTCTCTCTCTCTCTCTCTCTCTCTCTCTCTCTCTGTGTGTGTGTGTGTGTGTGTTCATTCATACACAAAGAGACAGACAGACAGACACACAGACACAGACAGACCTTGAGTGCGCCAAGAGGTCAGGTCAGAGGACAACTTTGAGGATCTCCTACTATGGGCTCTGGAGATCAAACGCACAGACATAACATGGGAGCATCCATGTTTCATTGACAGTAAATAGATAGTCCCAGTATGCAGTGTTAAGTTTCATACCATGAAGTTGGGCACGTCCTCAATTCTGTCTTTTTCTTTGGAAAACTTTTATCTTTGCCTCTTTTCATTTCATATTTATTTTTTTGAAAAAAAAAATCATTTAAAATCTGTGGAGAGTAATCAGAAGCTTCCAGTCTCCGAGTGAAGAGCTACCCTGTGCAGATACCTGTACACTGTCAGAGTGGAGCATTTTAACATACCTGCACTCAAGCTAAAAGTGAAGGACTTGAAACGTGGATGTGTATGGATAAGAACTAGCTGTCATCACATGATAAAAAGAGAAAGTACTCAAAGGACCCATGTGGCACCATGTCTTGCTTCTGTGATAAGTGAACAGAACGTGGAGGAATATATCTTCCGTCATGGCGATAGTAGAATGTGTTGTTACGGCAGCGAAGCTGGGATCCTGGGAGTCCTGCAGTGAGCTGCTTTGTTCTGTTCCTTCTGATCTGGAAGTAGTTACGGGAATTAGCCAGGATGGAAGGAAGAAACCAAAGGTCAGCACAGGTATGTGGTGCCTGTGGTTCCAGTGGAATTAGAATGACTCAGAGATATGCTTTTCTGTTCTCGGCCCACAGTTACACACCTTCCCCTCTCAGTATACTACAACAGCAGTATCAGGAAGCCAGGCCCAGCCTCATGCTTCCATCAGGCTGGGCACCTGCTGTCAGCCTCCAATCCGAGTCCAATCCCTGAGAGCCACATGGTGGAAGGCAGAAATAAACTAAATGTTAATATTTAAAAAGTCAAAAAACATATGTTTAATTTTTATTTAGAACAATATAAAATGCCTATAAATTTTGCTGAGTCATATTTTATTTCCCAATGTTCCAATATAATTATAAAAACCTCGTAAGCTACATAGTGTAACTTCGTATAACAAGCCTGCATTCTTTTTATTTTTCAACATTGTATTTTTATTTGGGAATTTTACACAATGCATGTTTATCGCACTCACTTCTCGGGCCTTCCAAGTCCACCACCACTCTTGTTCCCTCCCCCAAAATAGAAGGGAAAAATATGTGCAGTCCAATTTGGGTTACCCACACACTTACAGGAGCATGGTCAAACTCTTAGTGGCCAGAGTCTTAAAGATAACCCTGCGTGTGTCCCCCTCCTCCACATGGCAGAAGCTGTCAGCTGTGAAGAGGCACACTTCAGCATCCCCATCACAATTTTTAAGGGATTTCTTCAATGGCTTCCTGTCTAGACTGACAAACCTTCATTCTTGTTTTTAGAATTTCCTTCAAAGTTTCATTGATTAATTATTTGTGTTGAACTATTTTCTCATGGTTTTATATTCAGTATTACACAAACAGCAAGGTGTAAAGAAAGACTTGGTCCATGACAGGCTAGTCCTAGGGTCCTCCAGCTCTCCTGAGAGGTAGATAGCTGAGCAAGCGCTCTGTTTGCCCTGTCCAGTTCCTCCCGATGGCCGCTGCACTCCTTACTCCGTGATGCCCTAGGGTCCTTTATAACTGTTGACTTCTGGGTTCCATGTGATGGCTTAATTTTATCTCACTCATTCACTCTCTCAGAGCTGTATATCTTGTCTTGCTGCTCTCAGTTATGAAGGATACATTGTGTGCTCTGTAGAAAGCTTTGGCCAGGTGGAATGGGCAGAAAGTTGTACAGCTGTCGGATGACCCACACTGAGGATGTGCTGTGCATAGTGAGGGAAGAGTAAAGATGGAGTCTTAATGAAGACGAACAGAAGGCAGACAGCTGGGAAGGGGAGGGCTCAGGCCACACCTCACATGCCGCTGTGAAGCCCTCACCAGCTGCTTTTGTGTGCTGTGGAGCCTAAAGGCTCCTGTCACTCTGTTTGAGAGACTTCTTCTGCCTTCAGATATGCCTGAAATTGACATAAGCTCAGAAACAGTGTAAAGTCACTGTGGAACACAGTGAAATTGAGGCTGGAGACTTGGAATGTCCAACTTAGGTGGTCTAACTTCAAAATTATTTTCTTTGTGCAGGTCGTGTGTGTGTGTGTGTGTGTGTGTGTGTGTGTGTGTGTCACAATTTTACTATTTGTTGACTCTCTGTAACTTGCTGTGTAGACCATGCTAGTTTGGAACTCATTCAACTGCCTCTGCCTTCCTTGCAAATGCTGGGGTTGAAAGTGTATGCCACCATGCCTTGCAGTTATCTTATTTTTAATAGGCTTTATGAGAAAACCATAGAAGTTCAAAAAATAGAACTTTAGTGAATTCATATTTTTCCTTATTCGACATGGTTTCTGTACAGTCATTCTCCGTATAGAGTGTTGATTTCAGACACAGCAGCTGGGGTGGGAACACAAACCCCGGAAGTATCCTCCGGTGGTAGACAGGATTAAAGTTCCCTATGGCTGTCTGAGAGCGTGAGCTGTCACTGCATTTAGCAGTCACATGGTCGCTGGGCCACTGCTCCCACAGGAGCAAGCATGGGAATGTGTGAGCACACGTCAGAACTGCAGCCCCACCCCCTCAGATAGTGTGGAAGGATGAGGTGGTGGCTTTATCACTCTAGTCCCTTTCTCGCCACAGACTGAACTAATGTCTGTCTATGCTTTCCTGCCATTTGAATTGGACAATCATTAAAATTTTAACGGATCTAGGTGTCTGAGTTTATGAAATAAGTCAGTTTCCTGTTGCATTCTGTAGAATGTCAGACATTTCCTATGTGAGACTTTAGAGTCTTATATTTTTCTAAGGTTTTCGGTTAACCTGGTATTTCTTTTGTATAGGTTTGCTAATATATTTTTACAAACAAAATTTTACCAGAAACTTAGAAAGGCCAATTATACCTTCACTTATGGCAAGACTTCCATTGGATTGACTGTTTTAGAAACTAGTTTCTAGATGGGATTAGACATGCCAGAAGTGTAAGTCCCGGGAGGAAAGAGAAGCAAGGTTGGCCACAGCGCCACCATCACTTTATGCCCCGGAGCAGGCTTGATTGTCATCATATAACTTGCTGAGGCATAGAGGCCCAGAAGTAGGTTGTAGAGTCTGTTGGTACTAACGGAGCGTTTGCCATTCAAGAGGACTACTGTAGTGGGAACCCTTCTTTGTAGTTTCTTCCCAGCCCGGTTTTTGTTGTTCTCTATTCTTGATTGCATTTCTATTTTATGGAAGAAACACTGTCTACAGTGGGAAGTCTAAAAGCAACTTAGATGTTGGCCCTCGGTGAGCAAAGATCTACTATGATCCTTGTTAAGGTTCAGCCTAAACTTGGTAATTATAGTTTACTAAATTTATCACACACTGTAAATGTAAATGAGTCTTGAATGCTTTCCTCTCTCTCCATCCTCATGCCTTGTCCAGCACACAGGCACTTCTGACTAATCTTGCTGATACAGAATCTCTTCAGATCTACATCCATTGATATGTCTTTTGTAATATCAAAGAACTAAAATGATTATTTTCTTTCTCTACTAATGGAGATGACGTGATACTGGAGCCAACAAAAGATGCCTCTGATTTCCCTTCCATAATTATTTTTTTTTTTATCTTAATCTCAAGAAGCTAAATGATGAGTTAACCTGGATTTTCCAGAAGTGGGAAGCACAGGCTTGTGCAGCACTTACTCTGTTACTGGCACTAGAGAATGAAGTTGCATGTGCACACACTTCTGTGCTCCCCAGCCCTATCACGTGGTGCAGCTACTCTGCCAATCACATGTACTGTCTGTCAACAACAAGCTCAAAGCTACTTGGTCCTTTTATGCAGTCACAACAGTAGTATCTTGGATGAGGAAAAGGCTCAGCAGGTAAAGATGCCTGGTGATGGGAGTTCAGAACCCAAAATGGAAAGAGAAGTCATTTTACAGTTACCCTCTGCCTGCTACACATGTGCTGTGGCGCATGCACATATGCACATACAATGCACAAAAAGCAATAACGTTTTTAAAGAAAATATTTTGAACCCTCCAGTTTTTTAATTGTATCCATTTTTTTAGGTGAGCAAGGCTTAATGTTTAACTTTTACCTTTTTAAACTTTATGGTCATAAGGCTCCTAATCAGTTTGTTTAAATCATCTAAACAGTCACTATCTACCTTTTCTATTATGGCTAATTATATGGTTTTAATTTTAAATTTTGGTTTATGTCTTTCTCACTAAGAAATATAATGGCTATAAGCAAAAGTCAAGCGAACGCACGTGGTTAAAAGTTGATGATACCATCTGAAGAGCCAAGGCTCTGAAAGTATTTTAGAAATAAAATATTAAATATGCTAGGTAGTTTGTACATGAAAAAGGGATATGTAGACTGTGAGTGGCTCCTTATAGCTGGCACTGAGTTAGCATAGACCCGGAAGATGTTAATGGAGTGCTGTAAAAGGCTTGTAGCTCTCTGATAAACAGTGCTCCTTCTGTTTGTGATCACGGATGAAAGCCAGTGCTCAGGAATGCTCGTTTTCACTGCTGCAGTGTGTAGTGTGCTCTTAAGATGAAGATCTCATTCCCCAGGAAGCATTTCTGCATAAGATTAATTGCCCTTTTAAAATCAGTGTTTGATGTATTCCTTTGGCCATATCCTGGCTTGCTTTAACCCCCGACCTGACCTCCCTGACTGTTGCCACCGCGGCCAGCCGAGTCAGAGCATGATGTATGCGCTTCAGATTTCAGCCTGGGTTGTCTCATGGCAGTGGCTTCAGGGACCACATTTTATTCATGAACATATCTGAGGAATTTGTCAGATTAGAGAAAAATTGTTCAGACTAGTTAGTGGTAATCAAAAAGCTTGTCTCTTTATATATTGGTCTTAAAACTTTCTTACAATTATTAAATTATTTTTAACAAAATTTGTTCTTGAATCATAAAATAACCCCGAAGCTGCAGTAGTGAGATTGGATGTCAGTTCACTTGATCTGAGCTTTCTGTTCCATACTTAGAGGTGTAAACCTCAAAAGAGATTAATCCAATTGAAACTTCTCATTCAAGGCTATGTTCCTTTCATCCTTTCCTTTAGCATCCTTTGTAAACTAGGATTCCAATTGTGTCTGTCAATCAGAAAGAAACTGCAAGATGTCCCAAGAAGCTGAGGCAACCTGGACCTGAGCACGCTGTCCCCAGCAGGCCACGATCACTGGGGAGCTCTCAGGAAGCAGGGTGAAGGGTAGGACAGTCTTTATGAGAGCACCATTGTTCCTGGTTTATTGTTCTGTTGACCTGGGGTTTGTTGTGTGGATTGAAGGGAGATTTGGTTTGTTTTGTTTGTTGTTTGTTGTTTGTTTGTTTGTTTGTTTTTGTTTGGTTTGGGTTTCTTGCTGCTGGAGGTGGGGGAGGCAGGGGGTGTTTGTTTGTTTTTTTTTTTTTTTTTTTTTTTTTTTTGAGACAGGCTTTCTCTGTGTAGCACTGTAGACCAAGCTGGCCTTGAACTCCTCCATCTGACTACTGGGTTTAAAGGGTACCACCACTTCCCTGGTGTTGGTTTCTTGTTATTGTTGATGTTGTTGTTTTAATCTTCTTAAAAAGAATCGTAAAGTCTTTTAAACAATATTATCATCTTAAGTCAGGACTCTCTTGACTTTAAGGTGAGGTATTTCACTAGATTTTTATATTGAATATATTTTATGGCTTTTGAATTTTTTTGAATGTCATATAATTTGTATATTACTGAGTCTGGGGTTTTGTTGGCCCTCCCCATTTTTTTGAACCGTGCCACAGAATACTTAGAGGCTAAGTTCTTATAACCTCTTGACTGCCAATCACATGATTATTTTATAGATCTTGGTGGATATCTACTACCAAAAGAATTAACTTCTTACCATTCTCGAGAGCATATTCCTCCCCTTCTCTGATCCCCTTTCTCAACCTGCTCTCCCACTGACTCCCTCCACCCTCATGGTCTTCTGTAGTCCTGCCTGGCCTGGAATTTGCAGTGGGACCTTGAACTCTGGTTCTTTTGTTTCTACCCCTGAATTTCTGGAATTCTGAGTGTGCTGCTACAGCTGACTTGGGTCGTGCCAGAGATTATACCTAGGGCATTGTGCACACTTAGCAACCTCTCTACTGCATGAACTCTATCTAGCTCAGAGCTCAGTTTCATTTTCTAGCAGGTATGTTTCATAACCTGGAAGGGTGGAGAAATGAACTAACTTCATTGCTGTGTCCAAACCCTCTTGCAGCTTCAACTGGGCTTGCTGCTGCTGCTGCTGCTGCTGCTGCCGCCGCCGCCTCCTCTTCCTCTTCCTCCTCCTCCTCCTCCTCCTCCTCCTCTTCTTCTTCTTTGGATTTGTTTGTTTGTTTATTGTATGTGAATACACTGTAGCTGTCTTCAGACACACCAAACCAGGGCATCAGATCACATGGCAGATGGTTGTGAGCCACCATGTGGTTGCTGGGAATTGAATTCAGGACCTTTAGAAGAGCAGTCAGTGCTCTTTATCACTGAGCCATCTCACCAGCCCCTGGGCTCCCTTCTTCAATTCTTCTTTTATTCTTCGAGGAGCCCTAGAGATGAGTGTTTATTCACTCTCTAAGATGAGGAATTGGAGATTCATTCAGCTAAGGATTCTAAGCTAGTAAATGTTGATGGCCACATCTGGAGGAAAGACTTTGCTGCTGTGGTGTGAGAGTGGGATCTGACTAGACTTGGGAGGACTGCTAGGACTATAGAGGAGAGGTTTGCAGCCTGTGACACGCACCTCATGGAGACCTAGGTAGTCTTGGGTTCTGAGCACCAGACAGGACTTGGAATATGTCTCAGTCATCCGTCAGCCTCCTCAGGAAATGGGAAGGCAGGGTGTGATGGCTTCTCTTGACGTGTGCAGCACCCCTGAGAATACATGTCACTGAGGTTCAGTGAGGAGGGCAGCAGAGGACTGGCCAGCCTGTTTGTTTATCCTCCATTAGCCTTCCTCATGCTGTGGTGGTGGGTCAGATTGTGAACGAGGACCCTATGAAACCTTCACTTCCTATAAAAGGAAATCTCAGAGAAATGAGGTTGGTCATCCATTCCCAGGGTGGGAATTCAAAGGTTTGAACTCCTAGTGTGTCTGTCAGTAACACCTGTCTGCATGATTGGCCTTTCTCCTTTATGCCTGATTTATATTATTGTGTGCATTTATTCTTGTTGTACATATATCTGTATACTGGCAACATTCCTTATGAATGCCAGTACTTTTCATTAGCAACCTAACCAATAGGAGTTTTCCTTTTTTGTTTGTTTCTGTGTACTTTTACCATTCTCACAGAGCCAAAACATCTCATGCACGCGCGCACAGACACAGACACACACACACACACACACACACACACACACACACACACACAGAGTTCATTTTTGTTTTTAGTCTGTGCATGTATTGGCAAGGTGGTAAGTACAGAGTGTTGGAACCAAACCCAGGCCCCTGGTATAAGAGCAGAGCCAGTCCTGAGCCTTGGGGTACTCTTTCCAAACTGAATATTTTCCTTAAAATACAACCATATTAACACTATTCACTTTAAAGGAGTCTGGTTTTTACTGTGTAGACAGATAATACTGTATGTATATTTCTCAGAACTGGCCGTCTGAACCTGCATACATTAAGGAGATGGGTGCATGAAACCTCAGTGCTACAGGTGACCCCTTCCTGTGTTAACATACCCCAGAACTCTGTCCTGGAAGGTTCATCCTGCAGCATTGTTGGGGTCAGAGCCTTTGAAAGGGCTGCAGCCTTCTCTCTTGTCCACCACTTGCTGGTATCTCGATCTTCAGTGTGGCCTCAGAACTGTGGGAAATGACGGTTCTTCATGAGTGGTTTGTGCTGGGGGAGTGTCTAAAAGCAGCTCAGCCTGAGACTGAACTGGACTGAGCTCCAGTCTCGGGGCAGGAATATTGGGACTACTGATAAATCTGACTACAAAGTACCTAAGAGTTCGATTTTATTTTTAAATTTTGCTAACTATACTATAGTTCCGTAAAAATATATATATATATATATATATATATATATATAAAATTCACATCACAAATGGAAAGTTATGGCAGAATCAGAGTTCCCAGCCAAAGTGACATGTGAATGGTCACAGCTGCTTCTCTTGATTACTGTCTTAAATGCTTGCCTAGTTTACAGGTTCTCCTGGGGGAGCTTCTCCTGGGGAGACAGCTGCCTTCTGCTCATCGAAGGTAGTGTAGCTTGGTGAGCCAGTGGGATTACAGTGAGAACATCATCTAAAAGTCCTCAGGGAGGGGCCTGGTCTGGGAAGATATCTCAGCAGTACAGGCGCTGACAGTCCCAGAGGACACCCCTCCACACACACTGTCTTGGAAACTCCAGTGGGGGCCGGAGTACAGCTTTGATGGTAGCGCTTGCTACCCTGTGAGCCCTGATTTAGTCACCTGACAACAAAAGGCAAAGTCCCAGTGGGAGTGCAGTGTCCTCAGTCAGGACTTACTTGGGACACCTCGAGTCTCGCTGAGAAACAGGCATGTCTGCCAAACTCGTGTAGCGTAGCACACTCACCGAGGGCTTCTTTTCTGTTGTAAGAGGAAATATGAATTAATTCAACGCTCCTCCTTTTGTTAGTGTAGGTAACTGACAGATACCCAGCCCTGCTTTGTTGTTTTTTATGGAAGCTTAAAATAAGGTGAGAACATGTGCATTTAGTATCCATCTGGAACTACCTTGAACCTTTAACCTTTGCCTCACTAGCTCCCAAAGTTCCGCAGTCACACACTGCCTGATACCAGGGGTGACCGTCAGACCCTGTTTGAAAGGTGTTCTGCCAGACCTCTGCAGCTGTAAAACTGCATTGCATAATGACAGTGTTGCTGTACCATGCTAGCTGCTAGGACATCCATGAACAACAGGAGCATTGCTTACAGTTGCCAGGGAATTCCTGCCCCATCCCAAGAATCCTCTGCTTAGTTACTTTTAGAAAGAAGTCGGAAAACAAAGCAAAGGAGAAATACTGATGAAGTGTTGGATCGACACGTGCTGTGACGACTGCTTCACGTCGTCATCTTGTCCTTGCTTTCTTCTCCTTTGTTTACAGATGGGATCCTACTTAGTCGATGAGTAAGAGTATCAAGAGAACCATACACTGGAATGTTTTCAGATAGTGTAAGAGCTGTTCTCTGGACTCCGCCTCCCATGTGCTCAGATTTCAAACAAGGCCACCAGCCAGGCCTTAGCTCACACCTTCAGTTGTTCTGAAGCGAGGTAGGCACAGGAGGGCCCAAGTTAGGTGTCCAAGATTAGCACACATTCATGCAAGAGTTCAGAGTGACCCCAGCTTGCAGGCTGGAGAAGCAGAACATGCCTGCCCAGCACCCGACGGCACGCACGACGAGGCACGTTTGATGCAGTTAGAGTGCTTCTCATGTTCTCTGGCTTGCACCAGGGACACCGACTCCATCTGCTCTAACGGGATTGGTCACCTGCCTTGTCAGGCACATGTTCAGCAGTGACTGGGACACACTCAGTGAATGGAGCTGGTGTTTTGTGCTGCTTCAGGACCTCTGCTGAGAATGAGTAGTGACTTGTTAGGTTTTGCTCTCTCAGAAAGGGTGACTGGCTTGAGAACCTGTACACAGAAGGAACTTTTACTCTCACCACGCTTTCGGTTTTTGACTCAGTTCTAAGTAGGAGGAAATTCTGAGAATATTAAAATAGCTCAAAGAAATATATAATAAGAATATTAAGAGAACCATACTAGAAACGTTTTCAGATATTCTAAGAAATCACTCTGGAGAACTCGTGTTCATCCATCTTAACACTGGTTTTTAAGTCTCCTCAAGATTAGAGGCGCAGTCTTCTGTGCTGTGCCAGCTCTGTCTTCTGTCTGTAGATGCTCCTGGCCAGCATTCTGAAGCCATTCTTTGTATTAATGCTGTGATTATAGCTGTATAAAGTAATGTGTGCATAGATGCAACAAAGCTGGCTAGAGGGCTGGAGAGGTGGCTCGGCCTTTAAGGGTGTGCTGTTCCCAGGTCACATCCCAGCACCCATGTTGGGCAGCTCATAACAGCCTGTAACTCCAGGTCCAGAGATCCAACACCCTCATCTGACCGCTAGACACCCTACTCCTGCACATACCCATTCAGACTCAGATACACGTGCATTAACTAAGTAATAGAAGTAGAGGGTTTTGTTTGGGTTTTTTGTTTGTTTTTTTGTTTGTTTGTTTTAAGATAACTTAGGGGAGGGAACGCAAGAGAGGCGATCTTTAGATTCCAGGGTCCTCAGGCAGTGGTCTTTCCCCAGAGTTAAGCTGAACTGTGACGGGGCTAAGGGCAAACGGTGTTTGGTTGTGTTTGAGGTCGGTAACTGGTACCATGCTTACCAGGTCTTTAATTTTCAAGGTCTCTGTTGACTGTAGTGCTTCCATGTCTGCTGTTGCTCTCTCCCTGCCTACCCACCTTTCAGCCTCTGTAGGAAGGCTGAATATCTCTCTGAAGGTTCTGCTTTCATGTGGAGCCAGGCCGTCCCAGCCCTTAGAGCAGTGAAGAGCACTTGGAGTAGAAGAGATACACACACTAGCAGCGGCTCTAGTGGTCCAGTCCACCCGAGCTTGCCCTGTTGTTCCCCTTGGTTCCCAGCATGCTGAGGGTTGCCATTGTGTTTTGAAGACGTTGTTAGGGAGTTGTGCCGCAGGGTGACAAATGTCCTTTCCTTTTTGATTATTTTTTGTTTGGTGGGGGGAATGTTGCAGAGGTGTTCTTTACATCAGGGTTTTGTTTGTTTTGCTTTTTTAATGTTAACTCAGTTTGAATTTAAAGGCATTAATTGCAGCATCCTTTAAACTTGTATTATGTTTGAATTCATTTTAGTGTAGAGATGGTTGCCCACATTTCTTGGTATGAGTATGGAGGTCAGACGACAACTTGGGGACTAGGTTCTCAGTTCCTACCATGGGTGTTACCGATCAAACTCGAAGCCATCTGGCTATCCAGCGAGTGCTTCTCTCAATTGAGAACTTCTCTACAACCAGCCCTATAGTTCTATTTTAATTAGCAAGCAAATATTAGTAAAACCTGGTGAGGCTTTGGGATTCTTAATGAAGAATCTTTAAGTCAGATTATTGGTTCTCTGTGATCCCAGCTTTAATTGTGCTTTTTTTTTTAAATTACTTCCAACAGTGTGGGAAATACTTGAGCCCATTTCAGAGAATCAGCAAAGCTCACAGCTGTTAAACATCCTCTCAAATTCTGGTCTGATTCTGGATCATTTCTGCTCTATATTTTTAAGGGTGTGTTGTGTGGCCTTCCACAGAGTTGCCATTTTAACAGCCGTCTGTGGTGGTTTTAACTGTGTACCTAGAGTATTTTGGTCAGTGGGTTCACCCTGCTGTTTTCTCCAGCATGGTTTCACTAACGTCAATCTCAGGCAAGCACAGTAATTAAGAAAGAACAAACACTTTCGCAGAGCAACAGAATTTTTATCAGAATTCACTGCAGCCCTCAGGTTTCTGTTTAGGATGAGACATTTTGCAACATTTAAACTTTCTCCTTGTCTTCATTTCCTGTTGAGGGGATAAAACAAGTTTGAAATCCATTTACTTCTCTAAGGAACCTGAAAAGGCATGTCCTCCTCTTTTCTCTGTGGTTTTTACTAGTGGATTTCTTTCTTGGAACAGATGGAGAGAAGAAGAACCAAGTGGTGATTCACGGGATCGAGCCAATGCTGGAGACCCCTCTGCAGTGGCTGAGCGAGCATCTGAGCTACCCAGATAACTTTCTTCATATTAGCATTGTGCCCCCGCCAACAGACTGAGGGCATGTCCTCCTCACTAGGTGGAACCACCTTGAGACACCGAGGCGTGACACCCTAACTTTCTTCATATTAGCATTGTCCCCCAGCCAACAGATTGAGGGCATGTCCTCCTCGCTAGATGGAACCACCTTGAGACAACGAGGCGTGACACCCTTGCTTCAGTCAGGTTCGGTGGAGGCGACAGAAACCTGGGCTGCTGCAAGCCAAGGAGGAGAAGATTCCATGAGAGATAGGGCACCCGGGCAGGGCTGAGTGTGCACCACTGCTTTGCTGAGACCGACAGGACCACTGCAGCCTCCTCTTCTCGTGAAATGCAATGCAGCTGAAGCCTTTGCTCAATGAAAAAAACAAAAACAAAAACAAAACAAAAAAAAAACAATGGAAATGTGCCACAGTTTGTATTTCTGATTAACAAATAAGTGGGGTATTTCCTAAGGTGACCATGGTTGAACCTTAGGCAGGAGAGTGGAAACATTGGTTGAATTTTCAATAGAATTAGACTTAAGAAAGTAAAAGAGAAATTCTGTTATTAATAACTTGCAGTAATTTTTTTGTAAAAGATCAAATTACAGTAAACCCATCTTTCCTTAATGAGAATTTCCTGTTTACAGTCAGTCTATTGGTATGCAAACAATCTTGTAACTTTGATAATGAACAGTGAGAGATTTTTAAATAAAGCCTCTAACTATGTTTTGTCATTTAATAACATACAGTTTATTACTTTTCAAGGACCTCCTGAATCTTATAGAGTAAGCCACTTTCTCTTCTGTGTTCCCATTTCTCACTGGCACAGCAAGGGTTCGGGGCATAGGGCAATTTGTCTCAGGAGCTATCACAGGATTTATTACTGTGATGTGAAAAATCTGTCTTCTATATACTAAAGGTATAAATAATACTGTGTTTGCTGTTATGTTGGTCCCTGTAAGCCTGTCACATCATAGTATGCCAAGTTATCTAAGATAATTTTTTAATATTTTGAATCTCCTGTTCCTTTCCAGTGTTTTTGTTTGTTTTGGTTTTGGTTTTTGTTGTTTGGCTCCTGGATTCCTATGTCGCTGTGGCCCCTGGCAGCCAGTCTTTAAAGCCTGAAGGTGACCTGTCTCTAGACTGCAGTAGCTTTTCCTTATCATTACCAAAAACATCCAGAGGTTACTGGAACTCCTACCACAGTAAGGGAAGTCTGCTGCACTCTCTTGATGGCTGCTTGGAGACTCCTGCTGTTGATTTGTGAGCTAGCTTGCTGTCCACATTGAATGTCAACCCATCTGATTATGCTAAAAGATGATAATGGTTCTAGATTCAATAATAAAGATGAATGTTTTCTTATAAAAAAAATTATGTGGTGGCTCAAGTGAGGTCCTGAAAGTGTTCCTTCCTCCTTTCTCCCTCCCCTGCCCTCTCCCCTGCCCCCCTGGCCCCCTGCCCTCTCCCCTGGCCCCCTGCCTTCTCCCCTGGCCCCCTGGCCCCCTGCCCTCTCCCCTGGCCCCCTGCCCTCTCCCCT
>NC_034598.1:10631954-10654373 GCF_900095145.1 Mus pahari
CCCTCTCCCTTGCTCTCTCCCCTAGCCCCCTGCCCTCTCCCCCTGCCCTCCCTAGCTTTTGATCTTCACTGATTTACAGCACATTTTTTCACAAAAATGAGATAAAGTTGGCCAAATAGCAAATATCCTAGAATGGAAGTTGTAAGCACAATAATATAAGAAATAACACTGAGGATCAATCACAGAAAAAAAGTAGAAGCAAGCAAGAAAACATTGCCTGACAAAACAGAGTGCCCTTTCAGTAAGGGCGGGGAAAAGAGCACTGTCAGTTACATGAGGAAAACTCACTGACTTGTGTCTTTGCACATTGGTCTGGATATGAGTGTTCGTCTGCCCAGTGTGGGGATTTTCCCCTTTGGAGTTTTGACAAAGTGAGGAGAGGTCACTGAAGGATCGGATGCCAGGGAGGGCGTGTGAGGTGTGGTCAGAAGGGTAACCATGGCGACTTTTGGGTGACACTGGGGTCAGGGATTCCAGGGAGTTGGGAGCTCTTGACCTCCGCTTGTAGATTAACAGAGTAAATCCCACCCCCCACTGCTGGCCAGCCTGCCTTGTTCCTGCTGCCATGAGCATCTGAAACCTGGTGAGCTAAGGGGCTGGCCCAGTGACCAGAGACAGAAGAAAGCTAGGAATTAGTGCTGGCTACAATACCTAGTTTTTATTTGAACATTTAAGTCTTATGGCCTACTAAAAAGCTAGGTAAATACGTTTGCCTTCCTAGGAGTTGGAAGTGAAATATTTATAGAGCAAGTTTGGGATTCCCTCATCTTCAGACTACAAGTTTTGACAGAGAAGATGCAGGATGAGGGCTAATGGAGAATGAACGGGCTACAGGTCCAGCAGGTGGCTCACTCTGAGAATGAAAAAAAAAAAAAAAAAGTAAGTTCTTGGCCTTGCTGACAGGGAAGGAATTCAGAACATAAGCTGCCACTTAGCTATCATAGTGCTCCTCGAAACTTGCATGACCTTGCTGCGACTAGGGAGCTTGTTGGAACCCAGCCCAGTGATAAGGATTCCTAAGAATTCAGTCTTAACGTTTAACAGTTAGCTTTTGGGAAGGGAGAAGCATACGTGCATGCCACAGCAGGAGTGGGAGCTGGCTGGCTCTCTCCTTCCACTCTTGGTCCCAGAGATAGAACTCAGGGTGGCAGTCTTGGTGGTAAGTACCCTTAACCACTTAGCCACATCTTGCTGGCCCACCAATAACTCTTAATAGTTATCTTTCTATGGTATGCTTGTTTAAAAATCTGTTCGGATAACCTATCTTCTAGTTTTCAAAAATGCAGTACATGTGGCTTGTGCTAGAGAATGCAGATTACATTTTCTCAGACTGTTGATGCTTTAGCTCTGAGAGGAGTCGGGTCTCCCATTACTTGTGGCACCGTAATTCAAATAGCAGGATAAAATCCCTGGGTATGAAGGGAGAAAAATCAAATATGATCATATTTGAAACTGGACTCATTTTTATACAACCACAATGACAGAGTTGTTCTCAATACAAGTTCTATTCCTCTGGTGGTTTTTTTTTTTGTTATTGTTGTTGTTCTGTTCTGTTTTTTGAGACAGGGTTACTCTTTGTATCCCTGACTATCTTGTAACTCACTCTGTAGACCAGGATGACCTCAAACTCAGATCCACTCACCTCTGCCTCTGAGGAATGGGATTAAAAGTGTGAACCACCACCACCTGGCCTTCTTTGTTTTCAGATCTATTCATCTGGCCTGAGAATGCACCAGAAGAAGGTGGAGGAAAAAGAGGCGTGTATCTTGTTCAGATTATTGGAGAGCAAATGGCACCCTGTAATTACAGGTCGTATTTTGAGATACAGAAGTGACAGGCAGGTAGTGTGAGCTGCACTTTAGAGCTTCGATGGCTTTTTAGGCCAGCACGTGTGGTGGGGATGCTCTTTCCAGCTGGGCAGCAGTGGGAGTCCCCAGGTCAGGCAGTCCTGAGAGCTAACATAACATTCTTCAGTGTGCTGTGTTGTAAAGCCACCAAGTTCACATGTGTGTGAATCAAGTGTTCTGCTGTGGCGTTGGTCTTGAACTCTGTGTAGCTGAGAGTTCCCTGGAACTTCTGTTTCTCTGCCTTTACCTCCTAAGTGCTAGCACTACAGGTGAGCATTACCCCATATGTTTTTCAAATGTGGTTTTTTGTAGGGTATTTTTCAGCTTGCCCATCTGAACCAGAGAGCAGCCATAAAAGCTTTTCATCATGCTCCTTCATAGGACTGACAGATCCTTCAGACTCAAATACAAATTATATTTGCTTCTCTGGATGTACTAGGAAATGTACTAATGTCTAGTACTACAGTCACACAGTCTGTGTTTACATAATGAAGGGACTCACTAGATTCTTGGGTTTTTAATACTGAGCCATTTTAATCTTATTTGTGTTAAAGTGATAACAGATAAAGGTAAGTCTGGGAATTTGGGACATTTCAGTGTGCTCTGACACATCCTCTGACCCTCTAAAAGGGCTTGTTGTATAGCTTTCTCCTACCCTCAGTCACAGAGCCAAAAACCTGTCCATAAAAAGGCATAATTAATGGCTAATGACATTTTTAAGTAGGTCTTGTGTTCCTGTCAGAGTTACCAGCTACAAAAATAGGACAGACCCTGTCATTTAGAAATCAGTGTACAAAGTTCAGTTGGTTGGGGTTGGCATCACCAGTGGAGACCTGCTTACTCAAATCTGCTCTCAGTAGGAACCACCATGGACCGGGTCCTTGCGTCAGCCCACATTCATTTTAGCTGTAGCATCGACCGCAGGACAGGCCTGTTTCAGCCTCCCTTTGTGCAGCACCTCAGCTGCTGTTCTCAGCCAGCATCTGGAGGTCTGCATCAGTCCCGCCCTTTTCATCAGCATCTGGAGGTCTGCATCAGTCCCGCCCTTTTCATCAGCATCTGGAGGTCTGCANCGCCCTTTTCATCAGCATCTGGAGGTCTGCATCAGTCCCGCCCTTTTCATCAGCATCTGGAGGTCTGCATCAGTCCCGCCCTTTTCATCAGCATCGAGTGCTTAATGCTGAGCTTTGCTGGGGGCCTTGCTTCTGAAAATGAGAGTTGTAGAATCCCACCTCTCCCTAACTCCTGGAGCTGGAGCAAGCCATTGGGTCCTGCTGACTTAAGTTTAGTGTGAATCTTAATCCCCTCCCCAGGTACCAGCAGCTCTGACTGTCCAATAGGAACTCGGGTCTCTGAGTCATCTCCAAGCTGATGATTTCTAGTTGCTCGTTTCTTCATCGGAGGTGTCCCATTTTGTCAGTGTCACTTCCAAAATAATTTACTAGGTTTATAGTGAATATCTGCTGTCTGCCAAGTACTCGGGAATTTAGAGCCAACCCCTTTGCAGTCTCTGAGCATGAGAAAGGAATGGTATCAAGAGCATTGGCTTTCAGGCTCTAGTGTATACAACAGGTACCTTTGACCTCTAGCTGGCTCTGTCTGGACTTGCCTCTGGTGGGAGTGGAGATCCTGGGGCTGTCACTGGAGGCTTTTGTCTACCTGGCTCTGACTTGTTACTTTTCTGTTGATGGCTTTTTTTTTTTTTTTTTCCCTGAGACAGGGTTTCTCTGGGTAGCCCTGGCTGTCCTGGAACTCACTCTGTAGACCAGGCTGGCTTTGAACTCAGAAACCCACCTGTCTCTGCCTCCCCAGTGCTGGGATTAAAGGCGTGCACCACCACCGCCTGGCATCGACTAACTCTTCGACAGAGATAGTAACTGTGATTGTAGACGTGTGGACTCCCTCTCATTTTGTGAAGATTTAGGGAAGCTTCTCATCCCATACCTACCAACCTTTTCCTGATTGATGTCTTACCCACATCTCCCACTAAATTGTCATCCTGCGCTTTGAACAGATAACACAGCAGTTGGGAGCACTGACTGCTCTTCCAGAGAACCCAGGTTCAGTTCCCAGTACCCACATGACAGCTTGTGGCTATCTATAGCTCCAGTTCCAGAGGATCTGACACCCTCACACAGACATACACATGTAGTCAAAACATCAATGCACATAAAAATAAATGTCATTTTTAAAAATACAAATATAAAATGTTATCCTGGTGCCTGCATTTCTCTAATCCAGGTCAGTGTTTTGAAGTTCACTGCTGTCTAAAGTCTTTCCTAGGTTTCAGGGATACTGATTCTCAAGTCTGCAGGTGTCACTAAGGCCTAGTTAGTGAGCCCATCAGCTTGGACTAATTGATTTGGGAGCAGGGCAGGGCCGTGTATGAGACAGTAAAAGTGAGACAAAGGAAAGATCAGGAATGGAGATAGCAGCCAGCACCTCAGATGCTGCAAGCCCAAGGATTAGGTGTATAACATCTTCCTTTCCTATCCGGGTCCCATGAGGTAGTGGACGTCAGCCTTGAAATCATGCCTCTCCTGCCCTGGCCTCCTGGGGGGCAGCACTCAGCAGCTGCATGTGACATAAGACCATTGCTGCAGTGGTACACCAGTTGCTGTTATGTGCTAGACAGACTGGAGTTTATAGATATCCATGCGACAAGCTCAGACATCTAGGAAAACGGTTGCAAAAGTTGTGCAGCAAACAAGAAAAGTGCCTGGGAAGGCAGCAGACAGAACGTAGCTGCAAGGAGATACTTTGAAGAAGCAATGAGAAAAGCTAGCCGGACTGCAGCAGGAGGGACTAGCTTTGGGCTGTGGGGTGACATTGGCGGGATTTGACTGGAGCACTTTGACAGCTGACCACACCTTGTTTCATTCTTCACTTTCTTTCTGCTCACCACACCCTGCAGCTTTGCTTAGGTCGGCCCCTTTTCAGTTTCCTTCCCTTCTCACCTTGAGTGTGGTGTCCCAGCGGTCACCCCAGGGCCTCTTCCTCTACCGTACTTGAACTCATCCCAACTCTTTTGTTGTTGTTGTTAATGTGTATGTGTGGGGCACGATGACTTATGCCTTTAATCCACTTGGAGCACTTGGAGGCAGACACTGGTACATCTGGGAGTTCAAGGCCAGCCTGAACTACATAGTTGCAGGAGAACCAGAGTTATATAGAGACCCTGTCTCAAAAAATAAAATAATAAAAAATAAATAAATAAACAAAGAAGTGTTTGTATATGCTTTTATGGAAATGCTGGAGCCCATGGGAACCAGATGGTGTCAGATACCCCAGAACTAGAGTTAGAGGAAGGTCTGAGCCACCCTGTAGGTGCTGGGAACTGAATCTAGGTCAACTAATAGAGCAGCCAAGGCTCTTACCTGCTGAGACATCTTCCCAGCTCCACAACTTAGGACATTTTAAACCCTTGTTATCACCAACAGCAACCTCTGCACTCAAAAGAATACTGAGCCACCTACTTGACATCTCCATCAGTTGAATAGCAATTCAAACTTGATCGTCAAAGCAGAATTCTTGACTCCCCTACCTCAGACCCCAACCTGTCCCGTTCTTCGTACCTACTCAGCTCTGTGGTCCTAAAATGTGTGTCACCATCAGCACCATGCTTACCCTGCTCACCCATACCGTGCCCATCAGTAAGTCTTGGAGAGTCTGTCGACCTTAAAGTAGAACACAACTATGAGAGTTTGTCACCCTGTCTGCTGAAACATAAGGCTCAGCAGCTACACCCCAGCTCGTCCAGTCTGCTGCAGTGGCCTTTTACCTGGTCACCCCATCTCCAGGCAATGCTCAGGGAAAGCTAAGTCACCCGTAGGTGAGTCGGAAACTATTTAGTACTCTCAAGTGTGTCCTGCGACGTGCAAGACATGGTCATGTGGAAGAGCATGCATGTATCACCTATCTGACCTAGAGTTGACTTTGGGCCTTCACCTCTTGCGTTCCCACTTGTGTTAGTTGCTCCACAGCTGTTCCTAACACAGTGTTGTGAACGGCACTTGGGGGTAGAGGCAGGCGGATCTCTGAGTTCAAGGCCAGCCTGGTCTACAGAGTGAGTTGTAGAAAAACCCTGTCTAGAAAACAAACAAAACAGAAACAAAGATTAATTGAGTAAATAAAAATGTTTGCTAGAGGTCTAGAGAGAGGGGCGGGTGCAAAAGGGACTGAATTTTCTGCATGGAGGGAACTTTAGTTGTATAGCAAAGTAGGTATCCGGGAAGGGAAGAAGGCAAATGCTGGAAAATAGTGCTGAAGAAAATTCACTACCTTCACAGAGGCCCAGGGTGATAATGGACCAGACCTTTGAATTTGGCAAGTAAATATTCAGAGACCCTCAAGAGAGCTGTTTTGACTTGAAAACTGTCAGGTTGCAGAGATTAAGGAAAAGAAATGAGATTTAGTGATTGAAAAAAAAGGAAGTCAGAACCAAGCTGTGGTGTCGCACCCTGAATCCCAGCACTCGGGAGACAGAGGCAGGAGGATCTCAGTGAGTCTGAGGCCAGCTACAGAGAGAGTTCCAGAACAGCCAGGGCTACAGAGAAACCCTGTGTTGAAACGGGAGAAGGAAAAGAAGAAGTTAGACTATAGCTGGGCCTGCCTTGGAGGAGAGGGAACTGAGTTTTAGGCAGCCAGGAGATGCAGTGCACTGTGGGAAAAAGGGAGGAGCCAGTGGGATTCCAGAGTGATGGTCCCACCCATGGGGTAGTGAATGGACTGGGAAGTGGAGGGGATGGGGGAGTTTCACAAAGGAGGGAGTGAACAATGATTCCTGCAGTCATTTCTAACAACTAAGACCGGTGGTCTGAAGAAGTCCCATTGGCCTTTGTCACTGAAGATGACGTCCAGTCTTCACCAGAAAGCATGAGCTGGATGGAAGCAGTTCCTGTCAGAGAAACCTCTGCGGGGTTTGTTGGCACGCAGCTTCCCATGGGTGAGGTGGGCCTGGGGTTCAGCACTTCTACCCAAATGAAGCTGGTGCTGTTTGTCTTAGCTCTTACCATCTTGGTTCTACAAGACATCCCCTCTTTTAATAATAGTTGCAAGATATGTTTCACATTTGGCATAACCTTACAGTGAAAACACACACACACACACAAAACCATACTATAAAAAGTATTTTTAGAGAATGCCTCAAGTCTTTGCTCTGGAATCTGAGAGACTAGGAAACCACCTAAAAGCAGCATGTGACCTTGATGAAATATTTCCCTGGCGTACAATACTTCGGTTATTTAAGGAGGGCAAATTTCAAATTTAAGGTCAGTTATTTTAGTTATTTACTAATATTGTATAGAGGGTTATTTGTTTTCGTGGGGTTTTTTGTCTGTTTTTGTTTCTGAGACAGGGTTTCTCTGTGTAGCCCTGGCTGTCCTGGAATCCATTCTGTAGACCAGGTTGGCCATGAACTCAGAGATCTACCACCTGCCTCTGCCTCTCAGTGCTGGGGTTAAAGGTATGTGCCACCTCTGCCCAGCTCTATGCTTTATTGTTAATGGTAAGAGATGGTTTTTAAAGGATGTACACTGAGCAAAGAAATGCTTGTTTCGTTGGCAGGGTACACGACACACACTGGCCTAGATATGTAACTCAGAGTAATCTTGAACCCCTGCAATGTTCCTGCCTCAGACTGAGCACAGGTATGTACACTGCCATGGCTAGCAAGAAATACTAACAGAAAATGACAGCGTGTGCTATTTACGAATCTAGGACATAATTGAAAAGTTATTCCTAATGTAGAACAGATGAGCTACACTGGACGTGTGGGGTTCCCATACCTCTCTGCCACTTCCTCTCCTTACATCATAAATTACTACTGTGTGTTTATCACAACGAACTGTTTTGATATATTATTGTTAACTAAAAGGCCCTATTTTATTCTGACTCATGTGTGTCTACAGCCCTAAGATATCACATTATATGGGAGTGTTTTTTCCTTATTATCTCTTACTTAGTCTTCAGAAATTTCAACAGATACACAATGCATATTGATTGTATCCACCTTCCTACCCTCCTCTCTTCCCCCAGGACCCCTAAGCCCACTTCCTTTCTAACTTAATGTCCTCTCTTTTATTAGTATTAGAACCTCCTGAGTCTAACTGACCGTGTACACATGAGTGTGGGGCCATGCACTGGAGTGACCCTCCCCCAGCAGCCCTCAACTGCCGATAGCTCCTCCATCTGCATGAGTTTTCTTATCTCCTTCATACCCTGTTGTGTGAAGGTTTCTAGTCTTCCATGTTCTCACTGATAGGAAGAATACTGGGCAGTTACATTGTGCACTGCTCTCTAGCTGAACTTTTCTGGTACTGGTTCTGGAAAGTAAAATACCCCAGCAAATGCTTTCTCACCCTGTCGTGCATCCAGCTACATACTGGCATGACATCATGGTGGGCTCAGCCTTGAACAGGGTTCTTTCTGTCTGCCAGCTCTTCCTACTCTGTCCTTACTTTGCATTGTCTGTGTCTCCCTCACCTCTGTTGCTTAAAAACCTGCATCTCCTCTCCTCAATGTGCAGAATCAACTCCACCTTCTTGCAGGTAATTATCAAGATAAATCATTTGAAATTCATTTGTAAGGAAATTTTGATCATCTGCATTCATTTATTTAAAAGACCATTTTTTATTTATATGAATATAAATGTAAATAACTAATGCTTCGTCTAACAGTCTGGTAGGTTTGTGTATCTTACTGCTCAGGCTACGACTCTGGACTCTGGGAGGTTTCCAGTTGGCTCCTGTCATGTACCCCTGTCCTTTTGTCTGTGAGCAGTTTCTTACTTTCTGGCATTTAATGGTGTCTTTCTTGCCTCAGCACTAAAATCCAGTACTTCTCCAGGAAACCCTGGTTTCTTTTATTGAGAAGGCTTATTTTTAAGTCCAGGCTGCCCACCCATCTACTCCCTCAGTGACAATTGCATTCTACTCGGATGCTGTCAGTGGACCAGAAGCTGAACACACAGTGGGCGAAGAAAGCAGAGAATATGCCTGCATTGGAAAGCTAACCTAGGGGCTGTGAGATAGACAAGGCACAGCTCTGAGCCAATTAATACATAATTATAACTTTGATATATTCTTTGAAGGGAAAGAAAGGGCCAACTGGCAGAGATTCAAAATATTCCAAGTCTGTGGTCTAGTTTAGATCGGGTGGTTAGAGAAAGTCCCGGTTAGTGGCTGACATGTAGGGAGAAGCTGGAAATGAGAAACAAAAAGTCATTTAAAGAGCAAATTAAGGAATATTTTGAGGCTAAAGGCTAGTAGGTCAGAATTGCTTCTCAAGGAAAGGATAGGGTTGGCAAAATAGCTCAGCGGGTAGTGGCACTTGCTGCTGAGCCTGAATTTGATCCCTGAGACTTACATATTGGAAAGAGAAAACCAGTTCCCACAAGTTGTCCTCTGACCTGCACATGCCCACCTACATACATATTTGAGCACACCCAGATACACATAGGTACAAAATAATTCATCTTAGTCACTTTATTATAATGAACTTATCAATGAAGACATCACACAGCTAGATTAAGGCAGTCAAACACTTGTCTGGTCCCAACCTCTGCATCACAGTGGATTGCTATTCTGCTAGAAAGTAATCTGAAGCCAGGGAGTCACATTGTCATTTGTCACTTTAACTCCAAATTATGTTTTTTTTTTATAGATTTACACCACCAAGAAAAATCTATAACAGAGTTGAAACTAGCAAAGCAATCATCAGCCTTATGCCTGCTTTCCTAGCTGACATGTCCCTTTGCCTGCATTCCAACCTTCCTTGTCACTGAGCATTGCCCTCTCTTCAGTCACCTTTCTAAACTTTCTCCCATACCCATCTCTTTACATAGAGCATGTCTATACTATAGCCTAGACTGCATATGAAGAAGAAGCTTTGCATCTGGGTACCATCACTTAGTACTACACATCCTAAGTCCATCCGTTTTCTGGCAAGTTTCATTTTTGCTTTGCAGATAAATGGTATTCTGTATTTGTACCATTCTTTACCATTTAAGTACATTTTCAAAATGAACAAAAATACCCAAAGTATTATCTTACAAAAGTCTTATTCTATGTATAGATATGTTAGTTAAAGGTGATGTCTTAGTTAGGGTCTTAGTTATTGCTGTGAACAGATACCATGACCAAGGCAACTCTTCTAAGAATAGCATTTAATTGGGGCTGGCTTACAGGTTCAGAGGTTCAGTCCATTATCATCAAGGGAGCATAGCAGCATCCAGGCAGGCATGGCACAGGAGGAGCTGAGAGCTCTACATCTTCATATGAAGGCCACTAGGAGATTAATGACTTCCAGACAGCTAGGACCAGGGTTTTAAAGCCTACACCCACAGTAACACACCTATTCCAAAAAGGCCACACTTACTCCAACAATGCCATACCTCCAAATAGTGCATTCTCTGGGTCAAGCATATTCAAACCACCACAGGTGATAAATTTCATGGTTGTTTCATTGTGTTCTAAAGAGATTATGGTTAAAAAACAGTAATCAAGATGGAAAGCCGCTACCGAGTTAGCGGTAAGACTAGACAGACCTCTCTGAAAGGAGAAGAGGTTTGTTTGAGAGTCTGGGAAAAAAAAAGCCAGTGTACTTCTGAGGAACATGGCTAAGGAGAAGTCACAAATGGAGGGAGACAGCAGCTACAGGGCCCAAGAGGCCACACCAGGATTTAAGTTGAGAAATAAAGAAAAGCCTTGGACCATCTTTAATATTGTTTTATGTTTTGTTTTGCTTATTTGTTGTTAATCAATGTTATAAGACAGGGTTTTTCTGTTTGGCTGTCCTGGAACTCACCATGTCGACTTGACTAGCCTTGAATTCACAGAGATCCACTACCCTTTGCCTCCTGAGTGCTAGGATAAGAGGCATGCACCACCATACCTAGCCAATTTTAGTACATTTCTTTTTACCTTCTTACTGATGGCTTGTGAGGTTTCACGTCATGGACCCCAGTCTTGCTCTTCTTCCTATCCCTTTGTTATCTTCCCTCAGCCCTTGCATCCTCCCCCTCAAAATAAGAGAAAACAAAAGACTCCTTTCAGATTACCTGTTGTTGCCGTGGGTCATGGAGATCCTGTAGCTTTTGGATCTGTAGGACTGACCCCTTCATGTGTTCCAACAGCTCATAGATGGGGTGGATGTTGCGGTGGCCAATTCATAGACCTGTATCCTGGTGATAGCTGAATTGGGCCACACCAGCTCTCCTGCTTCTACTGCCAGGTGAGCTCCCCAGCCCTACCCTGCCACTCATCTGTGCCCATGCCACCAGGGGCCAGCTCTACTGTGCTGCCCAGGCGAGGTATAGGGCCTGCCCTCCTGAACACTATAGCTGGCAAGGGCCAGGGCCAGTTTATTTCTTTTAAAATTTAAGTGTGTGTGTGTGTGTGTGTGTGTGTGTGTGTGTGTGTGTGTGTGTGTGTGATGGGTGTTGCCAGTTGGTTCACCATGTAAATCCCAGGGATGAAATTCTGGTCACTGTACTTCTTCAAGTGCCTTCACCTACTGAGCCATTTCACCTGCCCCAATTAGATGGCTTAGACAGAAATATGGATGTCTTAGATCTTTGCAGTTACTGTGTGAGAAACGAAAGACAGAGCAAAAGGCAAAGTAAGTGGCTTTTTATCACGGTCATGTGAGGAGTCACTGGGTCATATTCTTGATCTCTGAGCCACTTGAACATGTCTGGCGCATGACCAGCCTTGTGTGCTAAGCAGGCTCTGACTACTGAGCTAAACCTCTAACCCCAATAATTTTCATATGAATAGATTACACAGCTCTAGTGAAAAGGGAAAGAAACCAAGTCATACTTGAAAACAGTACGTCTTGCTGATAGACTAGGTGTGGAGATATTGAAGTGATTCCTTTATACATAACCAGTTATATTCATTTATGCTTTCTCTCCTTTGAGCTACAGGAGGAAGGTTCTTTCTCAACTGTGCTTTGTCAGTTATATTGGCCAGAAATGTAAACAACAGAATTTTCAAGAGAAACTAAGATTGAGTAAAATCTCAAAAAAAAAAAAACAAAAACAAAAACAAAAAAAACAGTTCTCTTCACAGATTTTTAAACCTATCTAAGTTATGATGTCAAATATCTAAATTTCTGGAAGAGTCCACCACTGGCAAAGAAGAGACCTAAACTCTTGGGACTCAAGGCTCTGTCTGGGATCTGGTAAGGAAATAATTGTTCCACAGATTTTATATTATGTGAAGAACTGAGTTGAAAGCATCCTACCTTGATGTTGCTCTTGTTACTGTTGGCGCCCAGCGTCTGCGGGTCTGTCTGTTCCCCTCTGTGAGTGACCCTTGCAGAGAACAGTGCCTTTACCTGTCACCGTGGTGGGACTTTAGGAAGAACATTGCTTTTGTCTGGGCTGGGCTGAGATGAGGCAGAGAACTGAGAAAGCCAGATCTCAGGAATAGAAAGATGGAGTCTCTGAGGTCTGAAGCATGAGAGGGATGTGTATGTCCCCAAAATAATGATATGTGTTGAAGGACTAGTTTCAGCCTGACTGGGAAACCCAGGCAGCAGCCAGATGTTACTGGCCTCTGGCAGTGTTTTTACTGGTAATCAGTTTTTGTATGACAGAAACTCCAAATTATCTAAGCAAACTAAGGGGTTGCTTTTACTCGTATTCTGAAAACTTGATATTGCCCTGGTCCTTAGGCACCATGTCTGTTTCATTCCTGAGCACTGCCACTCCTGTATGCATGGTTCTCAGGGGCACTTTTTGGCACAAATGATAGTTTAGGGAATGTGGACCTTGGATTCTCTGCTAGACCAGCAGAGAGAGAGAGAGAGAGAGAGAGAGAGAGAGAGAGAGAGAGAGAGAGAGAGAGAGAGATTTTATCTCCTCTAGCAATACAACTGAGACCCAGAGATGCTTGTTTGCAGAAAGGCTAGCACATGTTCTCTCAAACCTCATTGGTCAGAACTGAGCCAATCGCCTATCCTTATGCATTCTATGTTGAGCATCATCAATAGTTTCCCAAGGGAGGAAGTAAGGAGGAGTTTCTTTGGTGACATTAGGGAGAAGAGGGTACTGAGGAGACAACCTATGAGTTCCCACATACTGTACCACCTCCATTACTGTGTACAGGCCAAGTTAGATCAGGGGCAGTATAGACAGACAGAGGTGACCCTGTCTTTGTTTCTTTATGTGGGGAAGAGGAGCAGGTAGGTGTAGCCTAGACTACCCTTTACCTTAGGCTCTTCCTGGCTCTCCCAAGAGCCACTGGGATTATGGCATGGCCACCATTCCTGACGGTAGATCAGAATCTTTCTGTTCAGAGCCCCAGCTCTGCCTGCTTCTGGCTAAGTCACCTCTGCAAGTTCCAGTTTCTTCATCTGAAAAAAATATAAACGATGGCCAGACTTGGAGACTCATACCTGTAATTTTACCACTTGGAAGGCTGAGGCAGGAGGACTGCCATGAGCTCCAAACTAGCCTAGGGTACGGAGTAAGTACTTACCTACAAAGCAAAACAAACCAAAACCAAAAGTGTAAATGTCAGCCTTTGTGAAGATCAAACTCATGCATCAAAATGTATGTTTGACCCAGCACTTAGGTGGCAGAGGCAGGCAGGCAGATCTCTTGAGTTTCAAGGCCAGCCTGGTCTCCATAGGGAATTCTGGAGCAGCCAGAGCTATATTGTGAGATGGTCTACAAACCAAAACCAAAAAAATAAAAAAGTACTTAGAGGGGGCGAATAAGATTATATATTTGAAAAAATAAAAGTCAGATATGACGTATTTTTGTTGCGTATGAGGCACTGTGAACATTAGGAAGCTGGCTCTCTCAGTGTCAGGCAAGTTGGGGCCCATGCGGTGCCTTCATTGCAAGAAAGAGGGCTCATTGGTTCAGAACCAACCTTAGGCAGCAGGTGTTCAGGGCTAGGGTGGTAGAGTTTCAGCTTTGATTTTTTTCTATGAACTGGCTGGGTTATTAAAGTGTTGACCCTATTCTCTTGTTTAAGAACCGGTTTCATTTCTAATGACACAGCAACCATCGAGCCATTCCTTGATTTAGTCACTAGAACCAAAACTGAAGTGTGGCTGGTTTCGTGTTGTTTTTATAGCAGTTAGTACAGAGAACAACAGGCTCCTGTGAAAGCAGATGTATTTGCTATCTTTCTCCATCCACTGCCTCCCAGACTCACAGCCGGGCTCTGCCAGAGCCCGAGCCTCAGCTTCGGTTCTTGTGGAAGCTGCTACCTTGAGGACAAGAACCTGGCTGCTCTTTCCAGGGCTAGGGGCACCTCTATTTTTCTCCTCTCCCTCCTCTCCCTCCTTTCCCCCCTCCTCCTCTTCCTCTTCCTCCTCCTCTTTCTTCTTGAAAAGGAGCTTTGCATCTTCCCAGGCATTTTACAGTTTGGGACAGAGTATCAGAGAGAGACCCTTGTTGCCCATTTTGAACCCAAGAGGTTCTTCGTTTGATGGGCCTCTTTTAATATGAAGGTCTCATAACGCTGAACTACGCAAGAGTAGTTTTTAGTTCTCTTGTGGGAAATCATCATGTTAACTATAATGCTGAACTTCTCAGTGAAGTCATACTCTCCTCATAGAAGTCTTATCTTTGGCAGTGTTTCTAGAATCAGGTTTAAAAGTGAGTGTTTACAAATAAAGAAACAGCAGTGGGCTAAGGTTGAAGGTAAATTAGCAAAATGCTCACCCAGCACGTGACAGGCCTGGGGTTTGTCTCCAGCACTGACTAAACCAGGCATGGTGGTTCAAGCCTATAATTCTGGCATTTTGAAAGACTAGATGTTGAAGGCCATCCTTAGCTACAGACTGAGTTTGAGACCAGCCTCGGGGACATGGATCCTCTAAATTACTTAATTAATTAAATTTAATTAAAATTTAAAACCCCCAAACAAAACAAACAAAACCAAAACCAAACAACAACAAAAGCCAACCCATAAACATAAAGATAAACATTGATTCTTACATGTCTTCAGATTTAAGAATTACAGAACATAGAAAACTGAGCTAACTCTCGTGGAATAGTCAGGTTCCCTTGTATATAAAATGCAGTTAACAGGAAATGCCTCATAAGACGACAAAAGAGTTTATGTGATCAAGTAACATACAAAATGCTTGAGAAAGCACCTGGCACAGTTTGTACCCCGTAAATGCCAGTTGTCCTAGGCAGAGGGTGTAACTCGATCTGTGCTCGCTTGGCATTCATAAAGCTCTGGGCTCCATCCCCAGCACCACATAAAACAAGGCACTGTGGCTTCTACCTGTGATCCTGTTTTGGGAGGAGGAAGGATCAGTTCATAGTCAGCCCAAGCTACAGAGCAAGGTTGAGGTCAACTTGGCATACACGAGACTCTGTCTTGAAAAACCAAACAAATCCATAATGTTTGGTTGTCATTGTCCTCGCTTCATATTCTTGTCAACTGCGTATTGACTATCCTCACCTCACTCCCAACACACACTGACACACACACACAAACACACATACTGACACACATATATACATGCACACTGATACACAGACACAAATACACACACTGACACATACACAAACACACTCTCACATAGACACAGATACACACTCACAGACACACTGACACACACACACAAACACACATACTGACACACATATATACATGCACACTGATACACAGACACAAATACACACACTGACACATACACAAACACACTCTCACATAGACACAGATACACACTCACAGACACACTGACACACACACACTCACACAGAGACACACAAACACACTCTCACAAACACAGACACACACACCACCACCTCAGTCTCCTTCAGTACCTGCCTACCCTCCGTCATCTTCAGTTTTTCCTGTGACCTTTGATCTCAAGCTGTCTTCTGAAGTCTGTGTCTGTCCGACCTGACAGATGCGGCTAAGCCTGACCCTCTGGCACGCTGGCTGTGCCAGAGTCGTCTAGGCAATGTTTGTTGCCTTTTAATGACAAGCATAACCCCTAAGGAGTGCTAATTTTAATAGCTTTATAAAGGTCAACGCCAAACTTCTATTGAGCCAGCTCAAGTGACGGGGTTCTCCACTTTGGCTCTGCTATGCTGCTCTCAAGCCCACACAATGGACCTTCTTGGTCCAGTTGTCGATGTTTCCATAGTTGACCAAATTGTTTACCCTAATCCCCCACATTTAAGAAAATTCTGTGGCCTTGTCAAGAAAGCCATTGTCCATTTAATTTATTTTCTCTCTTTCATCTTCCCTTGGTATTTTCTGCCTGTGTTCACTGTCTACACAACAGCATGGCTGTTCAGCGCTCTCCATGTAAACCCTTTATCCCTCCCAGATTGCGGATTTCTGGAGACCAAAGCCAGAGCTTGGCACCACTCCTGAGGTGAAGGGCAGAACGGGCGCAGCCTGTCTGGGGACTCCCGAGAGGGTTCTGCAGAGCCCATGGCTCTCTACTTTTCTCCTCCGTTATCTCCAGAAAGCCTCTCAAGCCCCGTCCGTCTCAATTCGGGCCTTCTTCAACAAGCAGAGACAGACTTAAGGTGAGGGACGTCTCCGGCTGGCCCTGCAGCCAGGGTCTGAAAGTGACGTGTCAGGCAGGGGTTGGGGCATGGTTGGCCTCCACCCTCGGCTGGAAAAGGACATTTTTTTCAAGGAGAAGGTCTCATCTCTGTGTCTACCTCATCGCAATCCTCTTTGTCTGGTTTCTCCCTCCTACCCAGTCTCCTTTGCCCGCCTTCCCCTTTCCCTGACTGATTTCCAGGCTCCCCCCCTCCCCCAGCCTGTCTTCGTGCCTTCCTCCTTACACTCGCCTGATCCTCTGTGCGTCTGGTCGGTTTCTGTTCCCTCTTGTTCTTTTTCTTTCACTTTCCGCCGCCCACCCGTCATTTTTAACAGTGTCATCATGACTTACAGTGTGGGAACATGGAACTCAGCGTCTCCCACATTACACAGCCATCTCCGGATTCCATGTGACCAGCACTCTTGCCCTTCGCTATGAGGGCAGAATGATGCCCCACCACTTCCCAGCTGCCAAGGCCCAACTCTCTCTGAGTCCTCCCTGCTTCCTGCCCACTGCAGAGGAGGGCAAGGCTAGAGCGAGAGGACGGGGCAGATGCTCGCACAACTGCAAGCAGAGGTTTCTAGTACTGACATATATGACTATCTTCATAATTGACAGAGCTCAGCTGAAACATGCAAGTCAAACGAATAGCAGGGTCTCAGTCATACGCAGAAAACACCCTTCCCTTTTTCCTCCCTCAGCCCCACACACGCAGGCTTGTGCAATCAGTTCTTATATAAAGACCTGCTTGAAGTCAGGTCTGGGATTTCTCGGAGGCCTTATACCTCCCTTTCAAAGGTCGGGGTTCACGCAGAGCAGCTGAGTAACCTGGATGTTAAGAGTTGGGGAGGGGAGGCGCATCGAGGCTTCTGGGAATGGGACCTTCTTAGACTCTGTTTCACAATGCAAGGAATGTTTTGTATGTCTCACATGCAAACCAGGTTTGTTGATCTGAGTGGCAGTGTCCCTTTGCAACTGTGGCCAAGGATGGAAGTTAAGCCTCTCTCTGTCTCAGAGGCGGGGTTTCTGCCAAGCACTCCGTTTACTGCTGGTTTGCTACCTTAACCCTTGGCAGCAGCCCGGGGCTCTGTTGCAGCCAGCACCCAGCCAACGCAGTGAAAGTGATCTTTGCATTGAGCTGTCTGTCTGCCTGCAGGTCTCTGCAGGCATCTCCTGCCCTGGCCTGTCTGCAGAGCCAGAGAGGCTGGCTGACGGGAAAGTGAGCCAAGTCTCTTGGCAACTTTCCAAGTCCCAGAAAGGAACTGCACCTAATCCAGCATCCTCTTCCTTTTTTTTTTTTTCAGGTGCAAGTGGTTAAAACTCATAGTCATGGTTCCACTGAGTCAGGAAGCTTCACTCCCTACACAGCGGAGCCGGCACTGGGGCCCAGTTACAGGTGATTAAGCTGTTTAGAGCAGAATAGATGCTCAGAAAAGAGGCATCCAGCCACCTTCCTCTCTGTTCTGCTGTAGGATGCTGGACACAAAGACCCTCAGCATCTCCCACCCCCTCAGTCTCGAACTTGCCTAGAACCATGAGCAGAGACATATTCTGCTCATTATCAGGTACCAGGTCTGGTGTTCTGTGACAGTGGCAAGGGAAACGAAGCCACCTCCCGTGGGCGCACCCTCCCATGACACCTCAGAGGCCCGGTTCTGGTACTGAGAAAGTACTGGTGTTTATGGACTGTGCAGATATGGCCTGAAGAAAAGGGAGACCTCAGCAGAGGTCTTGCTACATAGGAATGCAGCTTCAAAACACAATTTGAAAAGAACCATTTCTAGGGACTGAAGAGGTGGCTCAGCAGTAAGAAGGCCCAGGTTCAATTCTCAGTGCCCACATGGCAGCTCACAACTGTTTATAACTCCAGGTCCAGGAGATCAAACACCCTTCCAAATACATAGTGTAGGCAAAACACCAATGCACATAAAATTAAAATAATTAAATAAGTAGATAAATAAATAAATAAGGAAAGAAGGAAGAAAATAAATCCAGGTGATGGTGGCACATGCCCTTAATCCCAGCACTCCGGAGGTAGAGGCAGGGGAATCTCTGTAAGTTTCAGAATAGCCAGAGCTGCACAGAGAAACCCTGACTCAAAGAAAGAAAGAAAGAAAGAAAGAAAGAAAGAAAGAAAGAAAGAAAGAAAGAAAGAAAGAAAGAAAGAGAAGAGAAAAGAAAAGAAAAGAAAAGAAAAGAAAAGAAAAGGAAAAAGAAAATGAAGGAAGAAGAAAAAAGAAGAGGGGAGGAAGAGGAGGAAGCCGAGGGGGAACTAGTCCTATAAAGCCGTAGCTTTCATCTGCATTCACTGAAAGGCAGCCATCTTCCACTCCAAGCTGTCTTACATCAGAACTAAATGTGTGATGCTGCCCAGACCGAGTGCTTACCTGAGGTTCCTTTTAACTGGATTTGAAAGTTTCAGAGCTGAACGTCCTAAGGGCTTTGCCCTAGACCTATGGATACACGTGGAAATGTAAGGGGAAAAAAATCCTTTAACTGTGTGTGTGTGTGTGTGTGTGTGTGTGTGTGTGTGTGTGTGTGTATATATATATATATATATATTATATACATATATGTGTGTATATGTGTATATATACATATGTACATATGTATATAATATATATTATATATAACATATATGTGTGTCATATATCTGTGTCATATATATGTATATGTATATATAATATACACATATATTTTTAATCTGAAAAAAAAGAAGAAATTGAGCTGTAATAGTAGAGGTAGGACTAGCAGTAACTATGACTAACACTATGCTCGTATGTGGTATGAGCAAATATAAACATCATACGCACACAGTGTCAGGTTTTTTAAATTCGATTGTATGACCGAGTACTTGGTGGAACTTCTGCTTCTGGCCAGGATGGGGAAATCGACCCAATGTGTCTTCCTTCCTGCAGTAACCTCCACGAGGAAAGCAGACAGAACGCAGAAAGCGCTTGTTTCCACAACAGCAGACCTCAGGCAGTACAGAGCAGTGCTCCCTGAGAACCGGGAAACAAACGTGGGGCCCCAGGCTTGCCTTCACCTGCTAGACTGCACTCGGGTTGCTTAAGTGGGATCTGTGTTTTGTTCTTAATGTTTGGCACCCTTTTTCTAACTGGGCTGTAAAGTCTTTGAGAACAGAGGCTCCCTGTCCTGGACAGCACACCCCTAGACTATGATGCAGTTGTCACATGTTGCTTGCTGCATAGACACTCACCGGATAAAAACCTGAGGCTCTCCTGGGGTGCAGTGTGGTGACTTCAGAACTGACGGGCTGTTGGAGCTCCGTGTCTGCTCCATAGATTGTGTAGTCCTCATCTCATAGCGAAAGGGACAGGTCCGAACAGCACAATGGCTTGTCAAAGTCACATGGCTCCCCACCAGTACTCAAGACGTTAGCAAGGCAGAGCCTCAAGCGGCACAGTACCTTTCTTTAGGGTGCTGGCTGCACTATCCACAGATCAACGGTATGGTATAGCACCACAAGTTCAGGAGCAGACAGGTCCTGAGAATTACTGTGGACAGGATGCTGTTAGAGTTTAGACCTAAGACACGTGTTGAAGGATTGGTCCCCAGGCTGTGGCATTGGGAGATAGTGACAGAGGTAGGGATCTGAGAAGTGAGGCCTAATGGGAGGTCTTTAGATAGCTGGGAGCGTGTGTTTGAAGGTGATGGTGGGATTCCATTCCTTCTGCCTTCTTATTTCCCTACCACGAGTGAACGGCTTTGTCTGCCATGGTGCCGTGATGTGCTTTCTTTCAACAAAAGCAACAGGGCCAGTAAGTTATAGACTGAAACGTGAAAGCTATGAGCATGACCCTGCGGGATGCATGGGAGCTGGACAGGGTGGGTTCAAAAAGAGAAGTTCATGTGGCAACCCTACCCACTGTCTCAACCCTTGGCTGGGCTCTCTCTGCAAGTCTACATAGAGAAGGAGCGCCCCAGGCCAGGCCAGCTTGCTTGTCAGAGCTGGAGCACCCTCAGACCGTAAGATGTGTTCTGGCACAGAAAGAACTGCCTGTTCCGTATGGAAAGTCACTGACAGTGTGTTCCCGTGAGGCTGAAGCAAAGTCTGTGGATCAGGTCTGAGCACTCTCTGAGGCCTGGTTCACATTTAGGCCTTCTCAGCCCCGCTACTGCTCAAAAGGGTTTATCCCAGCGTATGCTGGGAACTGAGAGCTGTCGTCAAACCCTTCCCTTTTGGGTTTATTCTGAATCCAAACCATTGCCAACTCCTCCACGTCCTTGAAAGGCAGCCTGGTTCTTTCTAAGCACTTTGTCAATGGCTCACAACCCCTAAGACATGTCTTGATGCTCTGAGATTCTGTCCTGTGCAGGGAGCAGAGTAATGCCACAGTGACGACCCAGCCAAGGTGTGGGGGACCTGGGGATGAAGTTTCTTGCTTGACTGTTGTTTCAAGATTTGTGTTTTTTATTTTACAGTGACATTTGGACTTTGCCTCACAAAAGAATCCAAAAAGTCTCAAAGCAAATGATGATTCAAATGTGGCTGTGGACGATCCTTGATCCTTGAAACCCCACACAATTCCTTTAGGAAGGAATCTAGCAAGAGAGCCCACAGCTTAAAGAGAGTCCTCTAAGCAAGAATTGCTCTTTGAGTCCTACCCTGCTGGCTCAGAGCCCAGCTTGCGAAGGGGTCTTTGGACAAACCTGACACCCAGGATTGAACCCAACTGGCTGTGCTTAGCTTAGCTGGGTTTTACTCCCCGGCACCAGCAGTGACTCATGGAGCAGAAGCCACTGTGCAGGAGAAAGTTGGGTTCCTGGCAGAGAGAAGGCTTTCTGTGCACCAAATAGACTGGGCAGTCCGGAGCTGCTGTTAGTCTCCAGTTTATAACCCAGGAAGAGGTAGCACCGAGTCACTGTCGTGCTCGTTTGTCTTTTTGTTTTGTTTTTAACTTGAAGTACTCAGGACTGAGCACTGGATTCGATCTAAATGACTGAAAAACAAACAAACTAGTTATTAATAATAAAGGCTTATGTATTTTATTCTCTCAGGTGCCGGCAGTCACAGGGCCAGTCAGAAGTACACTGGGCTCAAGATGTAAACGTGATGTCCCCTGGGTCAGCATGGAGCTCGGCACTGGACTCTGTGCTCTGGGGCAAATGAGCCCTGCTTTCTCCATGGGGCTCCTTCTGGGCTGCTCTTCTTATGGGTCTTAGCCTAAACCCATCTGCTCAACCCTTGCCTGTTTCAGTATCCCTGCACAGCGCTGTTGACCTTCCTGGAGGGCCTGTGGACTCCTCCCACCAGACCAAACTCACCCCAGCATGGCCACATATAGGTGGTTTTCTCTGCTCTTGGTGATCCCCTTATGTGCCACACACACACACACACACACACACACTATGGGTCAAAAGCCCAGCCCAGCAGGGGTTTATAGGTACCTTTTCTTTCCTGGAGAGTCTGCTGCCCACACTCATCTTTGCTTCCTTTAGACTGCCCAGCTTCTTCACCCACTCCCCAAACCCTCTTGAATCAGCTCGCTACCTCCCCTTACTGGCAAGTCTCCTTCAGGAATTCTAGGCCCCTCCCAAGTTTATAAGAATCCCCAAGGTTTCCCTAGTCACCAGACAGTCTTGTACATGCTGGAGAAATGCACTAACCTCTTCACTATTCCTGTACAGGGTTGGTTTGTCCACTCCTGTCCCTACAACTAATACATAAAGCGATGATAGAGCGTGGACCCATGCCTCCCCTGTGAACTTACTGTACCTGAAATGGGCTTTATTCCTGTGACTGGGTTGTATTTTACAGCATGTCTGACTACCCATAAGAAAAAGATACTGAACTGGGTGGTGGTAACTCACACTTTTAATCCTAGCACTCAGGAAGGCAGAAGCAGATGGGTCTCTTTGAGTTCAAGGCCAGTCTGGTCTACAAAGCTAGTTCTAGGGCAGCCAAGGCTACATAAAGAAACCCTGTCTCAAAAAAACAAAAAATTTTAAAAAGAAAGAAAAGAAAGGAAGGAAGGAAGGAAGGAAGGAAGGAAGGAGGGAGGGAGGGAGG
>NC_034598.1:10654382-10686156 GCF_900095145.1 Mus pahari
AGAGAGAGAGAGAGAGAGAGAGAGAGAGAGAGAGAGAGAGAGAGAGAGACTGTTCTGATGAGCCTGACCTAATTATACTGTGGACATCAGCCAGGAATGACAGGGAACCAAATTCTACAAACAAGAACTACAAGTGTGTTTCCTCCCCAATCCCTCCAGACGAACTCTCTGACCGTTTTATGGAAGAGAGGAGAGGACCAAGCCGTACTATGTCAGTCTGTGGACTTCATAGGACAGAGAACTAATACAAAGTGGTTTTGTTGCTGTTGTTGTTTTGATTTGTTTTGTGTGTGTGTGTGTGTGTGTGTGTGTGTGTGTGTTTAGGTCACTGGGTTACTGGTGATGAGTTGTGGATCAGTAATATCACTACACAATCGATCATACTGTAGTTATGAACTTTTCCTTTAGACAGAGTCTCACTGGACAGCCCAAGCTCACTTCCATCTTGTAATCCCCTCAGCTTTCTGAGGGCTGAAATTACCGATGTGTGTCACCTCATCCACCTGGTTTTTAAAACATTTTCCTGGTCCTTGAGTCTTAGTATGGCCTTGGTAGGCTACAGATTTCTAGCAAGTTGGAGGAAAGTTGGGTGTCACGAGGAGGTCTGGCTGAGGCTGAGTTGAACTGGGCCTTTCTGGGCCTGCTATTTTCTGCTTTCTCCTTCCTCAGGGGCTCCTCTCTTGCAGTAAGAGCAATGCATACAGGACCTCATGCAGAGGAGGAGATGGTGAGCAGAATGTTGGTAAAGAGCAAGAGAAAGGAAATCTGTGGAACCAGACCCTTGGGTGGAGAGGGCGGGGGGGGGCTCAATCTCCTTCAAAGCTTCTGAGGCTTGCTTCAGAGCAAAAACCAGAGAAAACAAAACAAACAAACAAAAAACAATGAGAGGGACCGTGCTGCAGGGTGTTGGCCATTTGACAGCATCGGGGATAGCATAGCCTAGTATGGAGAGACATTCTGGGTCTGCAGTGTGAAGGCTCTTGAATGAGAGGCAGTGTGAAGTGTGGAGTGATTTGGTTAGGAATGAGGGTCCGTGAAAGGCCTTGGGGCTGGAAGGATGCAATCGAGTGAACTTCCGTGAGGTAGACTGAAGAGAAGGCAAGAGGAGGCAGAGGTAGAGTGAAAGCAGTCAGGTTAGCTTTGGCAGTAGAAACAGAGAGACAAAGACACAGCGAGGTCACAGTCATGGCATACAGAGTTTTGAATGACAACATTAACATGGCTCCCAGCATCCCTCTCTCCCTCAGGATAGCCTTCCTCCTTTCTTCACCACAGTTCTGTCATTCCCACCCCAGAGACAAAAGTCACTGCATTTGGGGAGCTGAGAACAACTAATGCCAGATAATAACTGTTGAGCCTGTTGTTGTTGATAATGTTTGAGACAGGGTTTCTCTGTGTATCCCTGCTGTCCCAGAACACTCTGTAGGCCAGACCGGCCTCGACCTCAGAGATCGTCGGACTCTGCCTCCCGAGGGCTGGGACTAAAGGTGTGCGCTCTCACGCCTATGCTTCTAAGTCTTGTAAAGACTAAAGAATGGCCCAGCCTTTGATGGGAGAGGAACAGAGAAGAGCGTAGGGTCTTGTCTCCTTGGTTTTCGTTTTGTTTTGTTTTCATTTGAAGTACCCGGGTTTGATCCAGAGTACTGACTAAATAAATAAAATACATAATACATAAATATTAATAGTAAAAAGAGAAAGTCTATGTATTTTAATTATTTTCTCATTTATCAATAAGACTTCACCTCATCCTGTGTATACACACACACACACACACACACACACACACACACACTCAGCTGCAGCCTCTTATCCCCAGTTCAGAAAGCTTTTCCAGACTACAGACGGAGAAACAGTTACCCAGCCCACGTTCCTTAGTTGGGTTGTTCTTGTAACCACCTTGGTTGCCACAGAACAGTGCTTTGGCCTCTTTAGGGACTGACGCTCGCTGCCTCCCTTCCTGACGGACTGTCTAAGCTTTGGTTGGTACTTCCGAATCGTGACTTCACAGGGTAAAAGACATACAATGTCGCCTTTGTTCATCACCAGACCAGTCAAGGACAGAGCAGGGCTGCAGAGCCCTTCTTCCTCCTGCTCGGCCCTGGGTAAGCACGCGTCTTCCTCCCTTACTTTAAAGGCAGACAAATTGTTTTTATCATTTGCCAGCACAGCTGAGGATGATTAGTAATTAATCAAAAACACTGACTTTCAACTTCCCACGCTCTCCAGAGATGCTCCAGTGACAGCCTGCATCTGGACTTCAGGGCTAAAGTTTAGATGCAAGTGGGCACCGTGCAGCAAAGACTTTGGTTTTTTGTTTTTTTTTTCTGGTTTATTCTTCTTAAAACACAACTCTAGCTTAATCCCATTTAGGCAGTAAACTTGATTTTAAGGTGGTCTCATTTGGTGGGGGGTTCTCTTGGTCCCTTTATACAGCGTCCTTTGAAATCAGAAATGCTTTGTCAGGGTTTCACGCAAAGGAAAAATGAGTCGGGAGCCTATTTTCTGCTCATCAAAAGGTTGAGATGAAGCACACACACACACACGCACACACACACACACACACACACACACACACACACACACACGCCAGCATGTTCCGTGAGTAATGAACTGACCGCCCTCACCTTCTCTGCTTCCGATGAGACTCTCTGGTGTTATTGTCCAGTTCAGCGTCTCAGACATGACTACCTACAGGTTTCCAGGAGCAAACGTGAGGTGTTTCTTTTGAAAGGACCGTGACAAGCGATGGTCTGAGGTAGTCGGCTGAGGTTTGAGCCAGAGAGTCCATGCCTGTTTGTAAGACAGTGCTGTTCTATCTATGTGACCTTACTGTGGTTTTCAGTGCAAAAAAGAAAAAAGAGAGAAGGCAGAAGACGGCTCACCTCAAATTAAACCTCAAAGCAGAATGGCTGCTCGCTAAAACAGAGTTCTTTGTTGGTTTCAGCACTCAGGAGAGGCTACAATGAAAAAAAAAAATCCCACATTTTGGGGAGCCACACAGATTGACAAAGGATTTTTAAAAAAAAGAAAAGAAAAGAAAACATGGCATGGTTCCTTTTGTGAGAGCCCGTCCATCTGTGTGCTATGGAGATGTGTGTGTGTGTGTGTGTGTGTGTGTGTGTGTGTGTGTGTATTTCATTTGCATTTTTCCCTGGAGGCATGTACATGTAGGGGGAGCAAAAGAAGGTTAAAAACAAAACCAAAATGAAAAAACAAAAAGACTCACTTCCCACTTGTCCTTTGGTTCTTGTGGAATCTCTGGTCAAAGACAGAAGAGGAAGCTATTTATATTTGCCAAGATAAGAGTTGTGATAAGATCTTCAGATCACCTATAAAATTCATTAATTCAACAATAGCCCTCCCGGAGGACACCTGAGAATAACGGAGCTGAGTGCTGACCACCCTGCACTTTTTGTTTTGCTTTGCCTTAAAGAAGAGTAAAAGTCTTATGTTATCTCTAAGAACTAGTCAAAAATAACTCAGGAGATAAACCTAATGGAGCTACACCATCTCTCCATGCTATTAGACCAATGCAGGAGTTCACAATAGCAAGGCTCTGCCCACTGTTTAACTCCTGTAGCTAACTGCCCCACTCACTGAACCAGTGAGTCAGCCTACTTCTGGTTGGTCAGGTGAAAACTGGACTCCTCCCTTCTCAAGCTCATCAGAGTCCCTAGGACATTTTTTTTCTGCAGTTCTGAGTGGATGGGAAGAACAAACTGCAACTGATGACTTCCGGTCTTCAATCGTGAGCAACAGAAGGAGACTAAAACCAGCAAGCCCCCAAGTAATCCTGCTCGAATCCTGCAGGGTGGGGCCAGGGTGGGACTGGGTGGTAGGCTTTCTCACTGTCCTTCTCATGCATACACCAGCTCTCTGGCCTGCCTGCCTTTTCAGGCACAGGGCAGAGGAGACATCAGACCCAGGGTCCCAGATTCCCATGGGGGTGTGGTTATCTTAGGGTTTCTATTGTTGCCATAAACACCATGAATTTATAGAAACAAGGGTTCATTTCATCCTCCAGCTTACAGTCCATCATGGAGAGATGTCAGGGCAGGACCTCAAAGGCAGGAACCCGGAGGCAGAGATCATGGAGGTGTGCTGCCTCCTGGCTTGTTCTCCATGGCTTGCTGAACCTGCTTTCTTATAGCACCTAGGGCCATCAGGCCAGGGTTGGTACCACTCCCTGGACGCTTCTGTATCAGCCATCAAACAAAACAGCACACGAGGGTGTGCTTATCTGGTGGAACATTTCCTCAGTTGATATTTCCTCTTCGAAAATGGCTCTAGCTTGTGTCAAGTGGACATAAAATTACAAGCGCATCTAAGAAAAGGAGACTACTCTTGGTAGGGTTAAAAGTTCTCAGAGAACGTATCTGGTTGGGGTAGAGAGGATGCTCCTTAACCCCACCAGCTCTGAGCAAAGAGTGGGGTTGTTGCTGGTGTTAGGAGGGTAGAAAGGCTGGGCTCTGGCCGCTGCAACAAACCAGGTTCTCTGCCACCCGTCCTCAGTATGCCTATCTTAGAAACAAACCAATAAAAACCAGAAATGCTGGGAGGAAGGGCAAAATAAAGGAATCCGGTGACCCTCAAGTCTGTCCTTGGGGAACAGGCAGGAGTCAGATATATCCAGTCTTTTGAAATTGGCGCACAACACTGACATTCCCAACCAAACAAAAGAGAAAAGCTCATTAACATTCTAAATAAGTTTACAGTTTTGTGGCGGGTTCTGTTTTCATAGCTATCCTTGGCTGCAAGCTGCCTTCCAGGCTGTGCATCCTTGGGAGGGCTAGAGGTATGCATAACTAAGCAGTCCTGGTCAAGGTGTGGTCCCAGCCATCACTGACCCATCATTGTCTGGGATGCCTCTCTGCCACAAGGTGGTCTGACAGGTTGTCAGAACTGTGTGAAATCTCTCCCTGGGAGGCAAGTTCCTCCTCCAGGGCTGGCACCTGCCTTCAGCCTTCCCCTCCCCGTCATAGATTCCAGTAGACATTTTAATCCTTTGAGGGTCTATTGTTTAACAGTCTTTAACAAGAATCAAGCGTCTAGACTTGGCTGCTAGTCATGGAGGGGGTGCTCAGAAGAGTGTTTATTCCACCATCAGAGAAGGATACCCACCTTCCTCTTGCTCACAACCTGCAAGCTAAACCTCTTGTGTTGGAAAACTGGCCACTGAAATAGTTTAGAGCCAGTTGCCACGAGGGGAGAATACCTAATTAGAATGGACTCAGGAAATAGCCAGAGTGACTGAGCATCTGAAGAATAGGGAACATATTTAAGGGGTATAAAACAGCACCCGCAGAAGTGAACATGCACTGCATCTGTTCAGTCTAGAATGGACTTCTCAAAATTACAAGTGTGTAAGCAAAACTAAGTCATGGGGGAGATACATAACGGACAATTTTACACAAGTTTTCAAAACGCTCCATAAGAAATATACTTAGGAACATGTGTATATTATAACACAACTGAGGAAAGAAAAGGATAGGCCATCACGCAGATGGAGGTGTGACCAGACACTGACTTTCAGAGGGCTCACACACTGTCTTGGTTTTGTTAAGCTGAATAATGGCTTTGACATTCATATTATTGTTATTTAATCTCTATACACTTTACCTTTTTGCATACTTTATATCCAACACACAAGCAACTGCTGTTAGGCAAGCGAGCGGTCTGCCTCTTGAGAGCTTTTCGTTGGCCCAGGTGCTGTCTGTGCCGGAGGTGTGCTCCTGGGCCTGGGTGCAGCACTGAGCAGTTCCGCCATTGGTCGGTGGTTTTCTGTTCCCGTGATCACCACCCAACAAGGAAAGTGATTGGAGCAGCTTGTCTGAACTTGACTTAGAGAGTGCCTGAGGTCCGGCGCTTTCTACATCCTTTGGCCTAAGATCAAGAAGCAGCAGTTACTTGTCTCTGCCCCCAGCTCAACCATCCCAACCTTAGCCTGCTGATGAGTGTTTCCATGGAAGCACGATTAGACTGTTTGACAGTTTCTTCAGGAGCTAGACGTGGAACCATCATCTGACCCAGGAATTCTACTCTTGGCACAGAAACACTGAAAATAGAGATTTGAGCAGAGGAATTTTATGTGTATCCCATGGCTTATAACAATAGCAAAGATAGAAGCTGCCCATGTGGCCACTAACAGATGAACAGATAGACAAAATGTGGGGTACCCATAACCCATAGAAAAAGAAATGAAATTCTAATACCTATAACATGGACAGATCTTCTTGTAAACATTATGCTAAGTGAAATGACCCACATATAAAATGACAGATATTCTCTGATTCAGCGTACATCAGGTATGTAGAGTAGGCAAGTTCACTTAGACCCAAAATAAAATAGTGTAGGTAGAGGAGAAGAGAAGTTATTGCTTAAGGGGTAGGGAATTTGGCCTAGTGTTATGGTTCTATAATATCGTGGGTATATTTGATACCATTTGATTATACACTTACAAATTCAATTCTACTATATGCTTATGTTTTAAGTGATAAATATAATGTATTCTTTTAAAACTTTTATTTATTTACACATGACTGCTCTGTCTACATGTATGTCTGCATGAGAAAAGAAGGCATCAGATCAGCTCTCATTACAGGTGATTGTGAGCCACCATGTGGTTGCTGGGACTTGAACTCAGGATATTTGGAAGAGCAGGGAGTGCCCTATAAGGGCCTGAGCCACCTCTCTAGCCCCTATAATGTATTCTTTGGCACAATTAGGAAGAAACGCAATCACAGAGCAACATGAAGGCTATATATGTAGGTGAACTAACTGGTGCTGGGAAGGCAGACCAGGGCCTCAAATTCTTTTCCTTTCTTGGTCTTCCCTGCTGGTTTCCCAAAGGTTGCCACCCTAGCAGTTGGTTCTCCAAGGTCAAAGATCATCTCCACAGCGGGTGGTTCCCACGCCCTCCTGTAGACCAGACCTGCCACTTGTGTTTTCCACAAGGCAGAATGAGAACATCTCATGCTCATGGGGTTTGGGATTGTGGCTCCTGACTGTCATGAGGGAAGTCCATGGAGCAAGCATAAATGTCACTAAGGTGGACCAGCCAGGGTCCAGAGTGGGGCGCTGAGTGGGGTGAGGCCTGGAAGGGGTCTGGCTGTGGTTACACTTTAGACGTGTGGCAGTGGTCATGCAAGGTGACAAGGAGACAGAGAACGCATTTGGTCAGACAGATTTTCTGGTTGTTTGTTGTTGTTCATTTTTGTTTGTTGGCACTAATTGTTTGCTCTGACTGGGAGAATGTGATTCACTATTCATTTATTCATCAACTTTTGTGGTGCAGGGAATTAAGGACCAAGACAATTATTTAGTTTGAGACAGGGTGCTAACCTTGGCTCCACTCTACAGCTCATGGGGGCTTTGAACTCGTGAGCCTCCTTCCTTGTTTGGGAGCACAGGCCTGCCCCACCCAGCCAGGCTTCTTCATCTGAGTCAACCGTGGTAATCCCCATATCCGCTGAGTGGATGGAAGGCAAGCAGACTGGAAGGGTGCTGTTAGAAGTGCACAGCTGGGGAAGGACTAAGCCAGAAAGACATCTCTGTGGGTGCCAAAGGCAAGAAGGCAAGGGGTGCCAACCACAAGGGCCCTGGGGAGCACTACCTCTGGGAGACCCTCCCACAGTAGGAATACCCACTGGAAGACTTACCTGCCTTTCACCGGGAAGTTTGATGAATTCTCTTTAGCCAAAATTTACTGATTAATTAAAATATTAATTTAACATTAATATTATGTTATATATTAAAATTATATATTATATGCTATATAGTATATGTACTAGTATATATTAAAATATAGAAAATTAAAGTAATATTCATATTAATTAAATCCTCTCTTTAGTTAAAATTTAATTGACTTTTAAAGACCCTATTTTATTTTTTAGATTTTAAAACAATTCATAGACCCCGTCTAAATATTGTGGGTCCAAACACTGTGCCTGTATGTTCTGTTTGGCTAAATTGTTCTTAGGCCCTTGTAAGGCTCTCTGCTTTGCCTACAAGAGACTTGGCGCTTTCTCTCTCTCTCTCTCTCTCTCTCTCTCTCTCTCTCTCTCTCTCTCTCTCTCTCCTCCTTCCTCTTCCTCCTTCTCCCTGTCCCTCCCCTCCCCCTCTCCCTCTTCCTCCCCTCCCCCTTTCCCTCTTCCCCTCTTTCCCCCTCCTTTCCTCCCCTTCCTTGCCTCCCTTTTCCTCTCCTCCTCCCCTCCCCCCTCTCCTCCCCCTCCTTTCCCCCTCTTTTCCCCCACCATGGCTCATTCCCCTGTGGTAGGAAAGGACTTGACTTTGACAAGGCTTTGTGCCTCCTTCCACTTCTCACACCAGTAGGTTTCTCACCAGCACACCTTTGACACCTTGTGGGTATGAACAGCTCCTATCATTTGTAGTCACTCTAATTGTAAAAGCTAGTTCTTAATATGGAGTCATGGACTGTGTCTACATATCTGTAAGTTCCAGCAAAGGCTGCAGATTTCTACTGAATTGGAACAACACAGAACAGGTTTGAAGACGGTGGAATTTTTGAAGACCTCTCTTATGGGTGCTTTGTTCCGTATTGGATACCTCAAGACCTCGTGATCCCATTTGTATAATATACCCTTTCACCTGCCAAAGTTTTCCTGGAGCCATTCTGGAGAGATCACCACCACCATCAGCAGCAGCACCACCAACATCACCACCATCATCATTATCACCATTACCATCGTCATCATTATTTTTATATTTTTAAGGCAAGATCTCAAGTAATCCAGACTGGCTTTGAATTTGCTGTAGCAAAAGATGACCTTGAACTTCTGATCATCCTGTCTCTGGGTCCCAAGTTCTGGAATCACAGGTGTGTGCCACTGCTCAGCCTGACCAATTCTTACCTCTGGTCCAGCAACATCACCCTTCATGAGTGCCACTTGTTAGCTGGCAGATCTCTTGGTTCTCAGCACCAGCCGGTCAGCCAAACCCACCAGTTCTCCCTTCCCTCCCAAACTGAAGCAAAACCATCTATCTCCAGGACCCAGCAGGACCCCTCCTTTATTCCCAGCACAGACAGTGTGTTCTCCCTGAGCTGCTTCCTGGAGATCCTGTGGAAGTCTTTATTCTGTCTTCTAGGAGGACAGAGGTCTTCCTTCTCATACTTGGCCACCTTTCAATTTGACAGCCATGCTTATATAGACTTTTTTGTCTTCCCAGAGTGTCAAGACAAAAATTTAATTTTCAAGATTGCCAACAGATTTTTTTTTCTATTATAAAAGTTGAATCTGGATTCTGATAGGATTAGATTTCTATTTTGGATTTCTGAATTCTTGTGAAGAAATAAATTAGCCATGGCAGATAATTCATCCATTTGTTCATAAAGGAACTCCTTTAACGCAGGCTTATTTTCCTCCCTCCATCCCTACCTTCCTCCCCCTCCACCCCTTCCTCTCTTCTATTCTTTCTTCTTCCCTTTCTTCCTCCTTCTGGAAATCATGTTCTGGGTCAGAGTTCTGAGTCAAGCATTCAGGAATGATGGTCTGTCCTGGCCACACGGTCATCAGCCAGTGCTCTGGTGAGAGGTAGTCAGAAGGCGGCCAGCAGCCTCTGAGGGAGGTAACATCTACTTGAAATTTCTCTTTCTGTTCTACATTCCCCTGATGTGCTGGAGCCTTCAGGGGATACTCCCAAACCTCTGCCTGTAATCACTGTGCTTCAAGGAACCTTGGAGATAGCAATGTCCAGGCAGATCGCAGGATACTAACCAGGAGGGGCTGTGGTAAGGACAGCAGGACCAAGCAGGCAGCTCTGGGACAGCAGAGGCAGGGTGGCCTTGAGGACTGGAGAACAGAGGACTGTCCAGATGGCACAGAGCATCGCTAACAGTCAGAAAGCTGAGCTCCCGGCAGACGTCCTTCAGAGACATTGGTGTATCCACTGTTGTTCTGGGTGACGACATAACCGGGTACTCAGCCTGCCCAACATTCTTCAGGCCACGTCATTCTCACCCTGCCCCCTGGCCTCTCTCTTCATTCTCTGTAGACCTGAGGACTTCGTTTTTAATTCAAAAAGTTCTCTGCGCTCCTCACTTCTGGATGGAGTAGAAGTGCACGGAAAGGTGGCTGGCAAGCGTGACGTGCAAGTGGAGCGGAGGCCAGTGTGTGCTCAGCGTGTTCACTCCCTTCCTGGCGGTCTGGCGCTTATGAGAGGCTCCATGTCATCAGCATAAGAACTGTGAAGAATTTGAAACACGCAGGCTAGTAGGAGAATCTTCTACAGTGTGGATGATAAAAACGGTGACTTTTATATTCCATGTAAGCTGTGGACACCCACTGCTATCACCAGCCTTGTGCCCTTTTCCTCTTCTGCAAACAGCACCCTGATTTGGAAGTCTTCCATGGTCTGTCAGGACCATACGCATGCCCTGCTGGTCTCACAGGGCTGTGGGGTCCAGCAGCAAGCACAGCCACTTGTAGAACTTCTTAACGCTCCCTCTGAGTGAGGAAGGCTCTACACCCGCGTGGAGGTAGAGAAGGGTTAGCCACTAGAGCAAGTCTGGGCAAACTTAAGGGGTCCCCATCCACTCCCTTCCCAGGATCCCTGCCTGAAAACAATGCCAGGCTTTGAGATGGAGACTCAGATGCCAAAGAGATGTTGACATGCTTGCTTGCAAGTACGTGGTGATACCTAAAGCTACTTTGAAATTTCTGTCCAAACTATTTTTTAATAGTTTCTTCACTGACAGCCAAAAGAGGCATGGATGAAACTATCCTTTTTAATTTTTATCTATCTGTCTGTCTGTCATCTATCTATCTATCTATCTTTGAGAGAGGGCCTCACTGTGTAACCTTGACTTGGAACTCACTGTGTAGGTCAGAATGGCCCCAAACCCAGAGAGCAGCCTCCTCTGCCTCCTGTGTGTTGAGTCTATCTATCCTTTTTAACACGAACACCAAGGATTATCTTCTTGAGGGGCAGGGACTGGCTTGGTAATCTCATTTTGTCTCTTCAGTGCTGGAGTGGATTATTATCTCTGAGGGTAGGGTAGATCAATTCAAGAGAGGCAGTACTTGGAGGGGTTTTTGGTTTTTCTGTTTTGCTTTTGAGACAGTGGTTCTCTGTGTAGCCCTGGCTGTCCTGGAACTCACTTTGTAGACCAGGCTGGCCTTGAACTCCGAAATCTGCCTGCCCCTGCCTAGGATTAAAGGCTTGTGTCACCACTCCTGGCAGTACTTGGAGTTTTACATGAAGGAAGATTAACAATGCTCCAGCAACTGTCAGGTGAGAGGAAAAGTCAGGCAGAATCCTAACGCTGACTAAGATTGGAGAACACAGTTTTATCTTAGCATAGAGACAACTTAGGCAATCGCTTAACCCTGTCAACCCCTTCACCAAACTCCAGGAAGTAAGGCAAAGAGAGGCCAGTTACATTCACATTGGAATTCAGACTACTGCTGCCTCCCCTTAAATAGAGAGTAGTGGCATACACCTTTGATCCCAGGACTTGGGAGGCAGAGGCAGGTAGATCTCTGAGTTCGAGGCCAGCCTGGTCTAAGTGAATTCCAAGACAGTCAAAGCTGTAGAGTGAGACCCAGTCTTGAAAAAAACAAAACCAAAAACAAACAAACAACAACAAACCCTCAAACAGAAAAAGAAATAAGGAAGTAGAGGGTACGCTGGGAGCCCATGGCTTGTGCCCAGGCTGCACAGTGGTAATAGGAGAAGGGCTGGGTCCCGAGTGGAACATCAGTATCAATTCAGCTCTTATTTTTTATCTTTTAAAATGTGTGTGCATATAATTTTGTTGTGCTTAAGTCTTTGATATCTGATAACTGAAGCCCCAGAGGAGGAGACTAGGTTTTAAGTGCAGATGTGACAGCGAGTCCTTGTGTGGCCTTTAAAAAGCCTCTTCACCTCTTGGCCTCAGTTTCCCTGTCTGAACACTAAGGCTCGTAAGTCAGATTCAGGTGCCTCATTGGGCTGCTATGGTACATTAATTATTGTTTATAGTGCAAGTGGAAGTTGGGATGTGTTAATTATTATTATCATTCCTGACTCTTCCAGCCAACCTTCACCTTGCTTTTAGTTCCTGAGATCTGACAAGAGACGGCTCAAGGCCCCGAGGAGGGGGACCAATTAAAGAAAGGTACATGGCAGGTGACTCGCTCCCCTGCCTGAAAGGCTCGGTCAGTCAAAGATTCCAGGCTCTCAAGTTCTGGAACTGCCCAAGGACCCTCAGGCTGTATTAGAACTCCTGTTGTGACAGAATTGAGACTTTGGAAGCTGCGAAGACACTTTTGTCCTTTCCCTCTCTGCGTACCTGTCATTTAATTTGCTAAAGAGTCCGGGGATCAGTACCAGGTGCTCACGCCGTCATTTGAGAAGCCCTACGTGGCAAGTTCCAGCAGAGGAACTCTCAGATAGGTTATGCTCTCTCGTGAGGAAACCTGGTCACTCTGAAGGCTCACGCCTTGGCTTCCTGTTCTCTAAGTACGACAATGATCAGATTGCATGTTAGCCAGGCAGTGACAGCCCATTTTAATTCAATCACATGAGAGTTCCTTCTTTCCCAGGGGATTAAATTTAGAGCTTTTGTGCACAGTAGGCAAGCATTTCACCAGTTAGCATTTCACCTCTACAACCTATTTCTTGTGTGACTTCCTAGATAAGAGGTGCTGTGCTCATTTTTAGGGAACTCCTCAGTTCCCCATGAAGCACCACCCCTACTCTCTTACCAGTTGAAAGCCTCTGGTCAAGGGCAGGCCATGCCCCTGTGTATGCGTTTGGCCCCCTCTCTGTGCCCATGCGCACTTCTATCGGCCTCTCTGCAACCATGCGCACTTGTATTGGCATTACCCTGTAACTGTCTTGTACAATGCAGCCGTCCATCCGGCCCCCAGCCTTCACTTTCTCTAGCTTTGCCATTCCACCACGAGCAGGCAGGCCTCTTTTGTCTGCTCAGCACGGTAGGCAGAGTGCTGGTGGTGAGTGCTAGTTAAGTAATTAATGACTGTAAAACACTTTGAAAACATGAAGAACTAGATAAATGCCAAGTATTGTTGTTATTAATGAGGAGGAGGCCGGTTAGTCATCCTTTGCCCTGAACTCAGCTCCTTGCCCGACTGTGGCCACCGCTCATTCGTGAACTAGGATGAGAACTCTCCTCCTCGTTGCAGGCGCTGTTTCACACTGAGTCAGTGACCAAGGTGAAGGGCAGGGGCCAGGAAACCTCCCCTCCCCATTACCCACCTGCTCTCTAGCACTGCCGGCTTTGTGGCTGCCTGGCCTGCGTTTACCGAAAGCTGACTCTGAAACTGCCTCTTTCCCATTCACCTGGTTAGTGAGCTCACTGATGTCTACGTGAACTCTTGATTTCGGTGAGCTTGCTGCTGGCCCGTGTGAGGACAGGATGGAGCTTGAGGTGACGCCCCACTTTCCACTCAGTTGCCCCCCCCCCCCCCGCTTATACTAGTGACAATGGTCTTTCACGTGCTGTGTTGTTTTGTTTTCTTCTAAATCTTTCTACGAATGTTTTTCCCTTTGATGTAGTAACTTACAATAAGGACAGCAGGTATCATTGTCCCTATTTTACAGGGATGTTATGGGCCCTGTAAGGCCCCCGAGGCACTTGCAGTCTGGTGATAGGGTCGGGGCTTACCTCAGCTCTTCAGAACCTAAGCTATGTATGTCCTGTGACACTTGTGGCTGCAGCCAACCCCAGGGGGTGCATGAGGACATGTTAAACACCCTGCACCGGTGGGAACAGAGCATATATTTTTTAGAGGTAACTCCATGTCTCTTGGGGACACCTGACCTAACTAAGCGTGGGACACTGCAGGGCAGTGCTTTGTCTGTTTGGGGCTTGGGATCCCGGGATCTGACAGTGCATTCGATAGAGACAGAGACACTTTAGAATTCACCCCTTGAGACTCACACCTTCACAGATGACAAAGCAAAGCCCAGAGAAGCCACCATGCCACTCACTTGCAATGGTGGTATATCTTTATGTTTTGCTTCTTTTCCAAAGATGAGATCGTTTTTCAAGATCTCTTCTGAAACAAAGCGTGGAAGTCATTAGGACATCCAGTGCTGCGGCTGTGCAGTTCTATGTGCAAACTCACCGTATTTCTGGGTGTTTCTGATTACCGAGGTGAACCTGCTGGCCCAGTGAAGGACAGAAAGAGCCCGACTCTCCTGCAGAGGGCTGCTCAGCTCAACCGATGACAGCCATTTCCTTCAGGGACACTATGCTTTATTTATCTCCTAACTGCAATGCAAGCATGCAATCGTGGTGCATCGAATTTCTTTCTCTTTTAATTTTTTTTTTCTTTTTTGCAGTTAGCATACAAAATAATGATTTTCACTATGGTGTTTCTGCACACGTGTGTCATGGTTCTTGGCCTTCAAGTTTTGTTCTTCTCTTCCCTGAACATCCAAGCCTCTCCTAGATTGAAAGATAATCTTCAAAGGTTCATTCTCACCACTTAACTTAGGTTCCAAAGGTGCGTGTGGCGAGCCTGGGGATAGCTGCATTAAACATGCACTGGGGGATGGAAGGAGTGGGGGACAGCCCCTGTGGTGACAAGCCTCTGCCTCAGGACCATTCCAAGGGCTCCTCCATGACCCTGAGATGAGGTGGTTCTCACACCTGTCTTTACCACAAGCTGTGTACTCTCTTGACCTAACACTTGTAGCCTCCTGCCCCGGCCTGAGATACCACCATGAGATTTCTTATTTCAAGTAGTAAGTTTATGATGTGGCCAGATGTTTATTACAACTTCAGAATACATCAGAGCTCGACAGTTGTCCACAGTGCTTCCTAGGCTGCAGTGGAACTCCTAGGCTCAGGCCTTTGGTTTTGTCCCTCTGTCCCTCTGCCCCTCTGTCCCTCCCTCCCTGTTCCTTTCTCAGTTCACAGCAGCCCGTGAGTCACCTCTACAGTTGCCTACTCCGTGGGGGACATTGCTCTGTTCCTGGGAGATGTGACTCTTTTTAATGAGGAGATGCTTCAGCCTGAGGAATTCTGAGAGTGCCTGTAGAAAGCAGAGATGCAGAAAGCGTGCAACCAGGGCGGGTAGGCTGACAAGCCAGAGGCAGGCTCACTGGGGAAGTAGAAAGGAAGCTGAGAACTCTGGCCCCAGAGCTGTCAACTTTCTGTGGAAGGGTATTCATGGGGGCATGAATACTGTCGTTCGCATGGCCTGACGATAATGCAGAAAGCTTGCTTCTCGGAGCTAGAGTTCACTACTTCTAACCTTCTCAGCACAACCGATACGGACCGAGAACATAGTGTGCTAGGTGCTACTGTACACTCTCGCTTAAATATGTCCACCAAGGAGCTCAGTTTATAGCAGAGACACCCCTACCCAGAGAGGATAAGAGGCTTGCCTAAGGACACGCAGCTAGTGGGTGGTAAGGCCAAGATTCAGACAGGGTCTTCTTGGCTCCAAAGCCCACACTCCCCTTCTCCCTCGGAAAGCCCAACTGAAGTGAAACTTCTTGGATCTCCCGTAAGTCTACTAGGAAAGTGAAGGTGTTGAGGTGTTTGCCCCTCAGAACCCCCCACACCCCAAACACACACACCACATTATGCCACCTGACTGGGAATATCTTGCTGGACACTTCCTGGAAGCAGAGAAGAAACCCAGAGGATCATGAGAAGGACCAGGGCAGGGCCTACTCACAGCACTCACTGGGGTAGAGAGGGCAGGGGGCCAGGGAGGGTCCTTGAGAGTTGCTCTCCCTGCCTGGTACTCGGACACCCACACCTTGTTCCCGGCCGTCCAAATCTACCTGACTCTGCTTTAGTCCATCCCACGTTACACGTACAAGCACATAGGTGCCGGGAGAAAGGGGCTCCTGGATGGCTGCCCACACCCCTGTGAGTCCTGTGTGGGTCTCCTCCGTGCCACACTGAACTGGCAAGTTCTATGGGTTGAGAATGCAGGGTCGGGTAGTCCAGGTTAGGCACTATGGACCCGGTCCTGGAAGCTAGCCCTGTCCTGTCTCCATCTGCTCCAGGGGCCTTCTCCTGAAGAGCACTTCCGGTAGAGGGTGGCAAGTGGCCACGGGCTGAGAGCTGAGGAGACCTCAGTTGCACTCACACTTCTCTAGAGAGAGCCTTTCATCTGACTGGCTCAAAGCACCCGTGAGTGATAATTTACTCCTGGGGACACCTCCTGGGGAGGCAAGTGTGTTTTCTCATTGTTTTGTTTTGGGGTTTTGTGTGTGTGTGTGTGTGTGTGTGTGTGTGTGTGTGTTTGTGTAGGTTAGAACAAGATGACATAGAGTTATTAAATAATCCCTTCAGTGAGTATATCTCCCTAATAACTGGGACTGGTTTACTGAAGTGGGAACAGACACCAGAGGCTGGGGCAGTGGCAGAAGTCAGGCCCTGCCACCTGGCTACCTTTGCCAACCCATCTCGCACCTTCCCCGGTGAGGAGTAGTGAGCTTGCCACTAGCCCTGGTGTCTCAATGAGATGCTCACAAACCCAGGAAGTCAAGAGGGAGAGAAAAGAAAGAGTTCAAAGCAAGAAATAGCCCAGGACGAGGTTAGAGGCTCTCTCTGGCTTCCTGTAATTGCAATCCTAACAAGCCGCATGCGAGGGAAACCAAATGTCATGTGAAGCAGTGAAATTGTCACCCTCAGGAGGGCTGGGCCCCAAGGCGAAAGGTCAGACTGATCCCCTCTCTAGTAGGACTGAGTTTCCTTACATTATTTTTAGCAACTCCTAGAATTTGCCAGCTATTTTTAGAAGCTCCTCGAATTTGTCACCTCACCCAGATATGAGAAGAGCCGAAGAATTACAGTTTGTCATTCGGTCAGGCAATGTCAGGCTTCAGCTGATGGATCTCCGAGAATTGTACTCAGGACAGATGTTAGTGGTGACTCGAACTGCAGCCTCTGACAGTCAAATGACTCGACTGGGGTGGAGCACTCAGCAGGTGGTCATTACCCCACCTGCATGGCACAGGTCAGCCTGGTGCTCGCAGGGTGGACCTTGAAGTCTTGACCCCCACCCCCACCTCCTTTTCCTCGTCTGCAAATGAGAGCTTGCCATGACCTATCTCTTGCTGAGGGGTGGTAAGAGTGTGTGCTTACTCTTAGGAAGTATTCATGACCAGCAGCTGTTATTATGGTCTTTTGTTGTTGTTGCTCTTAAGGTTTATAGTTTTAAAAAAAACTAAGAATGGCCACGAGGATGCCAATGGAGAATCAGGACGCCTTGCTTAGGGCTGTCAGTCATACCATTCTGCTGAGCTGATAGAGAGCACGTTGTGAATCCTAGTCCTGGGCTAGGTTCTGGAGTTCTGCGGGTTTTATTTCTAACATCTCCTGGGCCATTGGTGGGGTGGCCTTGGCTGGCATAGTCTGGTTCGGACCCCACTCTCGAAGATCTTCCAAAGATCTGCATTGTGTCCTTTCAATGGAGAGCCTGAAGCAATGACTGAAATACTTCCAGTAAGCTGTGTGACTCTGATAAGACTAGCAGTCCTCTCTATAAAATAATGAACATGGACTCCACGTTAATTCCAGTGTTTCACATTACCCACAGCACAGTAGTTCTATCCTGTAAAGAGTCACTCTGAGTTAGCATCTACTGAGCCATTGCTACCAGGGGAAGCATGGGTTCCCTAAGCCTGTGGTCACATTTTTGTCAATTGGTCCATGTAGTGCCATGTCCCTGTATGTTTCTGTATAGACAGTCCTTCTTTATACACCATATACAGAAAAACAGTGTAAAATCATTGGTTTATTGGCAAAGAACTAGTGGCTGTGCCTAGGTACTAGGTGGGTGGCTCAGTGAATAAGAGCACTTGCCACACAAACAAAATGACCTGGATCCCCAGAACCAATGTAAAGAAGCTGGGCATAGCTGCACATTCCTGAAACTCCCATGTTGGGAGATAGAGGCAGGCTGATCTTGGGAGTCCCCTGGCCAAAGTAGCCAAAATGGCGAGATGCCAAGCTTCTGGTTCAGTGAAGATCCTATTTGTAGGCAATGACATGGAATGTAAAGCCACACTCTTACGGCCTTCTTGTGTTTGAACAGGCACGCATACATACACACACATATATACATACATACACATACACACATACATACACTCATACATACACACATACACACATATATACATACACACATACACACGTATATACACACACTCACATATACACATACATATATACACACATACATATCATACATACATATGCATATACAATATATATACATACACACACATATACACACATACATACACATAATACATACACACATGCACTCATACACACACACAACAAGCAAACCACACACACATAAACACACAACCATATACATAGAAACATATACTGTACACACATACGTATACACACAAGCAAATCACAATACACATACACACACAACAAATAAGTCACACACACATACAAACACCAAGCAAACCATATATACATGTATGCACACCACATACACACACACAAGCAAATCACACACACATACACACACACACACACANATATATATATATATATATATATATATATATATATATATATACACACACAAGCAAATTACACACATACAACAAACAAACCACACACACACACATATATACACACACATACACACAAACATACACACATACATACATACATACATACAACAAGCAAAACACACACACCCACGTACACCAGCCCTATAACCCGTATCTGAACACACTTTTCTGACATGTGCTCTCTCTCTAAGGCACATCCCAGCCTTCCTGCGGGAGGGGGGGCAATTGTGACACTTCAGCAGTGTGGTTTGGGTCACTGTGAACAGTGACATCAGTAACAAGAGGTACAAAGAGACAAAAGCCCACACAGAGGGAAAGTCACAGTGTGAGAGCTGGCCAAGAAGTCAGACCTGCTTCCTTCCCCTCGGGGGATGGGCACTGGATATGTTTGTTGCCCATAAGCAACTATGAGCCCACAAGTGTTGATTTTAGGGTCATAAGTCAATTTAAATGAGAAGATAAATCTTCACATGTGGAATCTGTAAGTAAAGACAGGAACTTTATGTGCCCTGGGATTGATAGGCCATGGAGGTTAATCCTGGGGGAACAGAAGGAAGGATTCAGGTGCTGTCAACCATGAGAATAAACCTCAAATAGGAATTAACAAAACATCTTTCTGTAAAGTAATGACCATAATCTTTCTTATTTATTTATTTATTTATTTATTTATTTATTTATTTATTTATTTGAAAGCACAGTCTCATCAGTCTCATGTCCCAGGCTGGCCTTGAACTCACTATCTAGCTGAAGATGGTCTTGAACCTCGGATCTTCCTGCCTTCACCACTCAGTGCTAGGACACAACTGTGTGTCACCATGTCCTCCAAATTGTCACCTTTTATAAAGAACTTTCTTTTTTTTTTCCCCCTTGACATTTTATACCTCTAGATTTTGCTTAAGATCTACCAATTACAGAGGCATTGAAAGAAATGAACAAATTATAAAATGAATATTTCCTGGTGCCTTGTATTTATTATTTTTATCTTTAGCAGCAACCTTTTATCTTCCTCAAACAAATATGATTATCGAAAATATTCATGCTCAGAAAAACTATACAGAAACGTGACAGAATGAAAACATGTATTGGGGTGGCAGGATAAGAAATATGTTTGTTTTTCATAGTGTGAGCGCCAATATAGATGTATGATCTTAGCCATCAGCAAGCTTAAGAAAAAAACCCATCCGTGCTGGGAGTATATGCCACTGAGTGTGGAACTCTAAGTTTAATTCCTAACACCACAATAACAAAAACCCAAGAACAACGACAAACTTTCCACTAGAGCAACATGCCCGAGAGTGGAAATTGGTCAGAAAAAAAAAAGCCATAAACACGTGAAGAGCGATGATATTTAATCATTTCTCCCTTGGAAATTCATCCATGTGGGGGGGGGGGTTGGGGACAAGGTTTCTCTCTGTCATTTCTGTTCTGCAGAATTACGGGGACCACACTGCTTTTCTGCAGGCCTTTTGTCCCTTGCAAGGTTTCCCTTGTTCTGTACTGAGCCCTGGATTAGAAGGCTGGGGTAGCCAATATGTCAACACTCTGGGTAACTTGAACACCACGAGGACAGCTCTAGGAACCTGCCATCATAAAATCTACCAAGCAACGAGGTTTTATGAAAATGACTGTGAGGTGTGTCCAGACAGAATTTGCCAACGAGCATGGCAAGTGGCCACTAATAAGGCTGGTCGGTTGCAAGTGTGGCCTACAGCCTTGGAGCCCTTAGTGTACAGTGTTGCCCAGGTCCAGATACTCAGTGCCAGTCTCAGGAACCAGACAACTCAGACTTCATTGAACATATTTTATGTGCCAGACAGAATCATTCATGATGAGTACCAAGACAGATCAGACCCAATCTCTAGCCGTCAATCAATGCCTACTTGAAAAGTTGGGGAAAGATCTTTAGTCACCAAAGAAGCCACCGCATGAGAAGACTGAGGGAGCAAAGACACCGAGCTCTCCTGAGTGCTCTGACATAGTTCCAGGGTTGCGCTGGCAAAACAAGGAAAGCTCTCATCTTCAAATATGATCAGTGAGAGATTCAGACAATTAACACACATGACCATTCAGATCAGAAGGAAAACTGATCAGAGAAAGGCATCAAGGAAGAAACCCGAATGATGTGGACAAGATGAAGGATGCATGGCTTTAGACCATGGGTCAGCGATGCTGCTCCTGATACCTCCTTAGCAGACATCACTACCCTAACCAGCGGGACTCTCTGGGTCAGTGGCTTTTCTGAAGTCAGGGCTACCAATCAGCTTCATCACCTCCTATCAACAGTGGACCTTCTTCAGAATTTGAGAGAGTATTAAAATAACACTACGGAAAGTAAATATTCTGGAAGACCGCCTAGGGAGAGACTGTTCATGTAGGCAATGATTAGGGGCCTATGGTGTGCTGGCTCTTTATTGACTTTCATTAATTCAAAAGGTGGATGTTCTTCCCTTTGAGCAGATGAAATAACAAAACCTCAAAAGTGATGTCATATCCCAAACAGGATAAGAAAGAGAGAGAGAGAGAGAGAGAGAGAGAGAGAGAGAGAGAGAGAGAGATGAAGGAAGGAAGGAAGGAAGGAAGGAAGGAAGGAAGGAAGGAAGGAAGGAAGGAAGGGAGCTTGGGAGCCTAAGATACTCTATTCCAAAGCCCCAGCTCACTTCATTGTTTGATATTGATACTCCAAGCCAAAGGTGATCAGCATATGAAGTGGAGCAGACAGATTAGACAGCATAGGAAATAACTTGTGGGAATTGATTGGCTATTAGGATGAAGGCAAAGATAAAGACAAAATAAGATATCAGCAAAAGCAAGTGCACCTTAGAAACCAATGCTGGATGGTGCACAGCACGCTGCGGCACAGCACGCTGCGAGCTACACTTATTTCTGAGGGGTGGGTGAGAGCTTACAGCTTCTGCATTCCCTCCCAGGAAACCTACATTTTTATAATCTAGAAGTAAATGGAAACATTTTTAATTTTTCATAAGGCTAGATGATTACCGCTTGAGAGTTCCGTTGGTAGTGAGTTTCAGCAGAGATGTAAAGTTTGCATGCTTGGCTTTAGATGCTTAGAGCAAGGCAGCGGTGGGAGGAGGGCCATGTGGCATGATGGCATACACGCCATCCAAAGCCATCCAAAGCTACCTGGGCTGATTTTGGTGAGAACGTGTCATAGTTACTGGTGCTGACTCTTCCATCAATCTAGGCCATGCTATCTGCCATGACTCTGTCACCACGAACCATGGCATAAAGCAAAGAGCAACAAGGTGCTATGATAAGTCAGCTTGACAGACACATCGGACCAGTGCTGGACCTGGAGCTGGCTGGCTGGGCACTGCTGGGGGCATATCGCTGTTTTCTCACAGGCCCCAGACTGGTCTCGGCAAGTTAACTGGAAAGCGTGGAGAGGATTATCTCTCCTATCCCAGCCCCTCTGCCACCGAGACCAGAAGTGCATTGATGACCTCTTGGTGCCTCCACCTGGGTGCCTGTTTACTTCAGAGCAGTGGCTAATAAAAAGAGCTATTTGAAAACTGGCAGTTTCTATAATCTCAACCATCACAAAAGCAATAATAACAATGCCGTGTCCAGGAAAAGCAACAGTTCTCTGAAAATTTGAGAGCAGATTCCTAGGGGTGAGGGTTAGGATGCCCCATAATCTCTTACTCAAGCTCTTCCTCTTCTTTTTTTAATAGAAGACAATAGCCAGAAATGAAGCCATCGCCATAAAGTCCGCTGTCGTAAAAGGTAATTGCCAGCTAGGCCAGGCTCTGTGGAGCAAGTCCTCCTTGGCCTTGTGTCTTTCTGACCAGCTACAGACCTCCTCCTCACTGTGGCTGAGGAGTGCCTGGCTTCCAGATCTAAGCTGGGAGTGTTGTAAACGCATACAGGCCGTCCCTGCTTCTGGCTTCCGGGCTTCTGAGCCATGGGGAAGCTTTGAACTTCAGGAATGGGCCATTTCCTCTGTGGGAGAGAAGTGTGTAGGGAGATTCAGGATGAACACATGTCCCTCCTGTTTGTTTACCATATGTGTGGTTTCCAAGCAATCTGGCCCTGGATGAGAGCTGGCTCATGCTGCCTGGGTGGGCTTCTGGGCAGGACCCCCCAGCACTGCAAGACTTGATTGCTCCCAAGCATCTAGGCACCAGGACACACACTACCCCCAATGCCTAGCGATGTGTGATTTCCTTGGGATCCAGCTTAAAGACAACTCCCTAAATGTACCAGCTGTCTCGAAGTTCCAATAACTCCACTGGCATTGGGGGAACCAAAGGAGGCACACCCTACAGGGTCCTGTCCATGTGTCATCTTGGCAGTTGATGGCCTGACATTTGACACCCCCCACCTCCACCCCAGTCTCTGTGTCCCTTTGGTTGCCACCTTATAACCCCCACTTTCCATTTTCATTTTAAGACAGATAATTCTAAAGCACCATTCAGCACTTGTGGCCTTCCACAGGGACATTCCTCCTGAGTAATGGCAGGCAAATCCTGTGGTCGCCGGGTGGGAAGCAACACTTCTTCTACCTGTATCAGCTTCAGGGCTAACTGGTGAAACCTGGGAAGGATCCCAAGTTCTCTTTAGGAAACTGCAGCCCGAGTGTGTGGGCCCTGCCCTGCATTACTCAGAGTCTCTTGCAGTTGATTCAGTTCAGTGATACAGGGAGCTGAGGAAGCCACCCGGTTACGCACCTCTTTGTCACATTTACTCACTTGGAATCACCTGGCATAATTTGGATGGACTTACAAGGTGCAATTCCAAATTTCGTTTGTGAGGGCAGGAGGGCAGCCCCGGCCTCCCCTGAGGTCTCTCTGGTTTGGGGCAGAGCACGGGAAGCTTTGCTCGTGGTCTGTACGTTTTACCCTGTGGCTTCGTGGTTTTACAGCCCTCACCATGCCCTGCCTCTTGGGTGGTTTGATGGCGTCCCTTTTCTCCTCAGAAATCGCAGGCTGGAGCAGTCGCCAGCTCTTCTTTCCTTGGCAAGCCTCATGAGCCGAAGGTAGACAGGATCTTCTGTGAGGAAGCTGTGCAGCCAGTAAACCCCACCGCCAGATCTGGGGCGGTAAATCCCCCTCACGCCGGCTTCCTCTGAGCTCTGCCCAGGCCTGTCGCTTTTCTTCCTTGACTGTCCACAGTCCCAGCTATGTGGCTTAGGTTCACAGAGCCTTTGGATGAAGGCCTTTCACTCTGCTTTTGTTCCTCTACACCCCAACACTTCATTCATTGAGGACCCCTCTTTGTAAAAGAAACATCTAGAACTCAGGGCATAAACTGCTTCCCGTGCGAGCCCAGCGACCCGAGTCAGATCCCTGGAACCCATACAAGATGGAAGGAGAGAAGTGACGCCACAAAGCTGACCTCTGACCCTCACCATGATGCCATAGCATGTATGCTCACATCTACACGTCACACACATGTACACGTGTACTTGTGGGAGCACGCACAAATAATTTAAAAGTAGTAGTAACATCCACTGAATATAGTAGCACACTCCTTTAATCTCAGCCTTCAAGAGGCAGTGGCCAGGGGATCTGAGTTTGAGTCCAGCCTCATTAACATAGCAAGGTCCAGGCCAGACAGGGCTACATAATAAAACCTTGTTCCAAAACCAAATCCATTCTGCTGAGCTGGTCTAGGGGGACCCAGGAGCGGCAGAGACAGAATAGGCCCCTCACTTTGCTTATTAGCATCAGATGAGTCTGGTGACCGCTGGGAGGGGCCTCCAGAAGTAGATGGCCCGCAAGTGGCCCCAGATGAGTGAGTGCCTACTGGATATACCTCCTCATCTGCTTTGGGATCCAGTTGCCATGACATATGGCTGTTTCAAAGTAAAACATAAAATATCCACCATCTTGAACTTAGAACAGGAGAGGTCTCAAGAATGTTTTACAAAATGTTACTTTAGATATCTTGTGTTGAATAAGATGAATTTTTAAATAATTTACCCATTTATCTATGTATTTTTGTTTTTTCAAAGACAGGGTTTCTCTGTGTAGCCCAGGCTGCCCTGGGACTCACTTGTAGCCCAGGCTGGACTAGAACTCAGAGATCCACCTGGCTCTACCTCCCAAGTGCTGGAGTTAAAGGTATGCACCATGACTGCCTGGCTAAAATAGTTTTCTTTTTAAAAGAACACCTCACCAATTTTATATATTTATTCTTTTTGTTTTTTACTGTTGTTAGGTTCTTGTTTTTTGTTTTACTTTTCAGACAGGATAATTATCCTACACCAGCTTGAATTCTTAGTTTCCTCCTATCTCAGTTACCTAAGTACTAGGATTACAGAGGGGTTTTGTTGTTGTTGTTGTTGTTGTTTTAGTGACTGCTAAAATACTTTGAAGTTATATCTGTGGCTTTCATATTTCCATGGGAAGCCATTCCTTTTCAGGCCCCTGGGGCCGTATTGTCACTGTCTAAGCTTTCTGAAGCACCTCCGGTTATATGGCTTTAAAACTGGTTCTTGAGTGACAGTTCCCACCAACACAATAAAATTTCTTTCTGGAGTCTGGAGAGCTGGCTCAGTGGTTAAGAGCACTGGCTGCTCTTCCAGAGCACCTGGTTCAATTCCGAGCACTCACATGGCAGCTCACAACCGTCTGTAACTCCAGTTTGAGAGGATCTGACACCCTCACACAGACAGACATGGAAGCAAAACATCAATGCAGATAAAAATAATAATAAATCTTTTTTTTTTTTAATTTCTTTCTGACTCCCCGATTAGTTTATACGCCAGCTCACTGGAAATTACGTTCAGTTAAGCAGTAACAGCCATCAGTATGGCTGCTCCAGAAAACCTGTCTGTGACAATTGCTTTTTATCAGAAGCAGGTTGTGAGCCAACGTGGGTAAGCTGTGCGCCCACTAACTGGGGCCATCAGTATATGATCTGGAAGATGGGATCTCCTAGAAACTAAAGAACACAGGCCTGCTGATGGGGTAATGGGGGAAGGAAGTGTGGCCAGGAAACGCCCTCCTTTCTCCCACTGGATGCGCACTGACACACACGTGGGTGTGTGTAGAACTTGCTTTTGGGTGGAGCACAGTCGCATGCACCTTTAATCCTGGCACTCGGGCGGGAGGCAGAGGCAGGTGTGTTTCTGTGTAGACTGAGTCTGGTCTATGTAGTAAGTTCTGGGCCAAGCAGCGCTACGTAGGAAGCTCCGAGCCATCCAGGAATACACAGTGAGCCCCTGTCTGCAAAACAGAAGTTAAACCATGCTCTACATGGGCACACCCGACTTCATTTCTTTGTTTCAAATCAACTCCACTTAGCTATGCCTTCTAACATGTATGATCAAGAACCATGTTTAACCACACGCACCCCCCTCCTCCACCTCCGTGTAGCTCAAACTGCTGCAGGTCCCTGGGAAGGTCAGGCAGAAGTTGAGGTGCTGAGCTGTTAAAGTAGCTTCCCCACCCCACCCCCCATCGTCTGTCCAGACCCTCTGTCAGTCTTACTTTCCCTTCTGAAATGTGGGGATATGGGCTAGCCTGCTCAGACACCGTCAGTGTGTCTCTGTTGTTTGAAAGAGAAACCCCAAATTCCCCGAGACCTGAAGCTGTCGTTAGCTTGAGCTCCGGTTCCTACTTTATTTTTTACCATTCCACAGACGTCAACTCAGATGACAGCCAGGTGCTCTGGCTATCAAAACAGGTTAACACCCAATGATCCATCTTCCGATGTACATGGGTCTGGATGGGTAAGTGGGCATCATGCCCACCTTCTGGCGGTCACTGTTCCATGACGTCACTCAGTTCTCATGGTGACCGATGAGTATGTGGGGTGAGGGTTGGGGGGGGGGAGGCTAGAGAGGCATTGCAGAGATTATACCTCACCCTAAGCCTTGAGTTCCCCCTTTATGTGATGCTCATTGGTCTTAGAGTCTTGTCCCCTCCCCCAAGGAGGATCGTAATGTGACTTAGCCACTGTGGGTGTTCAAAGAACTGTTGGCAAAGATGACTAATAGCACAATGCCGAAAGTGGACTGAGCCATGTGACCAGTGCTCTTTCAAAGTCACACTTATCAGCTCAGAGCTCAGAAGTGATCAACATGAAAGGGCAAAGGACCATGTCAGGTACTGTCCTAAGCCATCCATGCCAAGACTCTGCAAGGCATACCAATGTGGCACCCAGTATATGCATGTTGGCCAACACAGTAGAGAACACAAGGATGACCATTGCCCTAGTCAGGGTCACTACTGCTGTGATAAAACACCAGGACCGTAAAGCAGGCTGGGGAGGAAAGGGTTTGTTTGGCTTACACTTCTATATGACTGTTCATTATTGAGGGTGGTCAGAAAAGAACTCACAGAGCAGGAACCTGGAGGCAGGAGCTGCTGCAAAGCTCGTGGAGGAGTGCTGCCTAGAGACTTGCTATAGGCTTGTCCAACCTGCTTTCTTACAGGGGGAGTCCCATCAACAACCGGCTGGGCCCTCCTCCATCACCCACTAATTAAGAAAAAGACCTCCACCCAGATCTTATGGAGGGATTTTCTCAACTGAGGCTCCTTCCTTTTTGATGATGTCAAGCAAGACATAAAACCAGCCACCACAACACTAGTCATCCTGCCTGTACCTCCCAGGTGCCAGGAGCCACCACAGGCCCACATTTTGGCAAAATCGTTTTTAAACTAAAATTGACATAACCCAATAGGGTTCTTTGTAGAGAACTGCAATTTTTCTGTCTTCTGAAATATTTAAGCCCCTTAACATGACTCTCCTCTGAGTGGGAAGATAGAGGATACGCTCCTTCCTGTGGTTCTGAGGACACCTAGAAGGTGTCCTGGTGGTAGCACATCATCATAGTAAGTATGGCACGTGGACCTTCAAAGTCATGATGTCCCGCCCTGGGATTATCAGCCAAGGAGCAAGTGAAGCAGGAACCTAGGTGGCAGCCTCCACCCATGGAGAGCTAGCATTACATCACACCCGTGGGGGAGTTTCTGTGGAACCAGAATGGATGAGTTTCTTGCATCTGCTGCCTGGTGTTTCTGAAGCCAAAGTGAACGCAGACCCCAGGAAATCTTATCTGGCGTTTCCTTCTGAAAGCCAGACCAGTATCACTGGATGTGCAGTAGTTCTTAAAGATCTGCCTTCAGACAAACTACCAGGAATTCTTGGGCCTCATCCAAAGTCTTCCTGAGAGCAAGGCCCAGAAATCTGTGATCAGCCTTAGGCTGTACACCAACTCACTCATGTCTAAGAGCTACTGTTGTGTGAGAGCAGTCAGACATGTCCCTTAGGCCACTTCTTACCTCCCTTGCTATCAAACCTGCCTCCTGATCTGTCTTCCCCATCCCCTAAAGAAAGAATACTGTCTGCCACCAAAAATATCTACTATCCCATCCCTTCAAGTTTCCAGAAGTGTTGGTTGGGAACTTGAGACAAAGAGGAATGACTTCGGGCTAAACCACCAAACTCCTTTGCTTTATATCTCCTATTTAAAAATCCATATGGCTGTGGGGAAGATGGCTCAATTGGTGAAGTGTCTGCCTTGCCAACATGAGGACCCAGAACCCACATTTAGTGTGTGTGTTAGCATAGGCTTGTAATCCCAATGCTCTTGAGGTAGACATAGGTAGGTGCTTGAGACTCCATAGTCAGCCAACCTACCTTACTTGGCAAGTTCCAGACTAGTGAAGACCCTGTGTCAACAAAAAGAGTCTGAGCTTGAGGAGCAACACTCAAGGCTATCTATCCTTTGACCACCATACACACCTATACATGTGCATGAGCACAGCAGTGGGGGGGGGGGAGAGGGAGCTGGACACATAAAAGCCATATCTTTTCAACCTCTCGCTAGCCTAAATTATGCCAGAGAAGGAAGTTGAGGTCTGATGCTAGGCACAGGCTTCCGCCGAGGGTAATTCTCCCCCAGCAAGGCCAGCTACAGCCTGAATGACCATTCCAACTTCCCATTTATGGTGAGTGCCCATGGTTAGGGCTGGGCATGGGACAGGACCCTAGGATGCTTTCCTTTCATGAGTGGCCCTCAGTCAGGGTCACGTCTAATCTTCAGAGGTGTCCTTATACTAATCCTCAGTGAATCAGAGGCAGGAGCTCAGTCATCTGATATTGATATTGTTCTGATATTGTACCCCCTCTGTTTCCGAGATTTTCCAAGACCCAGGAAGAGGGGACCACCTTTGTTAAGCCAGGTACAGTTGTGGGTGTGGAGGCAGGGTGGGTCAAGGGGGGTGAAAGAAGAGGAAAAAGACTGGCTATGCTTTTGTTTTTATTAGGGTTTTTGTTTTTTGGGGGGGGGNGGGGTGGGAGGTTGTTGAGACAGTATAAGTCACTATGAAGCCCTGACTGGCCTAGAACTCACTCTGTAGACCAGACTGACTTTGAACTCACAGGTATCTGCCTGCCTCTGCCTTCTGAGCGATGGGACCGAGGCATGGCACATCTGGCTGCTATGCAGCTTTTCTTACAGGAGGGAAGTAAAAAGTTCCACAAAGGTAATCCTTCCTAAGGTTCCAAGCCAGTAGGGCACTCAGAATAGATGCCAACTTTTCTCAATGAATGAATGTAAAACAAAGCAAAACTCCCCGCTCCCAGACACCCTGCTCTCTATAGAGCACTTCCAGCAGATTTTTACATGCTAAGTACTGATGTGGACTTAAGCTTTTTCTTCAGATGCTAAGTGGGCTCTCTACCTTATTCTTTCTATCTCTCCCAAATCCATTTCCAACAATAAAACTGTTTAAAATACACATTATTTGTAGGACTGCCACTTAAAGGCAGTGCCACCAGAGTTCTCCCCACACCACAGTATTAACTTGGCTTTCTCATGGCGCCATGACCTGCCCCCTTTCTCTTTCCCATGTTCTGTGCATCCCTATGAGCAGAGATGTCATGGCTCTTCCTCCGAAGTCTTCTTTTCTGGAACAAAATCATATGCTAAGTACTAGATTATTCTGATGAAATGAACTTCGAAAAGGGCTTAGAAGTTTCAGTAACATTCCCTGTAGAAATAATTGAGGAGAGAGACAAAGACATAGACAGAAAGAAGAGACAGAGAAGAGGCGGAAGAGGTGTCTCCTCTTCTCTCTGATGGAGAGACAGAAAGACAGAAAGGAGAGAGAGAGAGAGAGAGAGAGAGAGAGTTACTGTTGCTGACACTCAGTTTCCTGTGGAGTAGAGAGAGTTTCCCATCTTCTAGCCACACCTAATGCTGCAGTAGTACCTGTTTACCTGCTTGCTCTGCTCTGCTGGACAGCATCCCCCGGTAACTTCTGGCCTGTGGGCGCACTAATTCATATTCTGTAAGACAGAGTCTAAAACCCAGTCCACTCAAAAGCAGCAGGGCTTTTTGGTTTTGTTTGTTTTTGAGATAGGACCTCTCTCTGTGTATCCCTGGTTGGCCTGAACTCACTATGCAGACCAGGCTGGCCTTGAACTCACAGAGATCCTCCTGCTTGACTCCCAGGCACTAGAATTAAGGACATTTACCACCATGGCTGCTCTGGTCTGGTCTATCTGGTTCCTTTCCCTTTAGAGAAATATTTTTATAATCCAGGAAATAAAATACTTTTGTGCAGAAAGGGAGGAACCTTTGTACACAGTCTGGGCCCTCCAAAGAGACTATGAATTTTTCATTGTATGCAACATGAGCATTGGCCCTGGTCACTTCAGCTCTGGTTGGAGCTGGGTTGAACCCTTCTTGACTTTGCAACTCCTGAAGACCTTGTTTAATAAATTTCATAACCCGAGAGCCTGTCACTTGGTGACATCAAAGTACAGATACTGAACCTGGTTTAAGAGATGAATGTCTGTCTTGTCTCTGGGATAACTCGCATGCAAATATAAAACCTGGCCGTCCAGAGATCTCGGGGACTGAGTCATTCCACTCCTACTGCCACCAGCATCTTTCAGAAATAAAACTAACCATTGCGTGTAAGAATTCCGCAAGGAAGCTATGAGCCTCTTCACAGTGTTGGAGTTGGTCATGGTCTGTTTTAATTTTGGTGACTTTAAGATGGTGATGTCCCTCAGTGTTGGGAAGCTGTGGCTAGGGTCATTGTCTCCCACACTAAACTGCCTCCTCCTGCGCCCTAGCCTCAGGACAGTCAGTGGCTTCCTGCGTCTTTCCTCTGGCTCTGTTGTTTGATCTATTTCCTGTCGTTTGTGGACTGTGAATGGAGCAGATCCTCTAGAACTTCTTACAAGGAACACACAGGTTTTAAGAGACTCTAAATGAGCCTCAACCCAAATGTTCTGTTAGCACTGGGTCTCATGAACCCTTCCTGCGTTCGTGAGCTGGAAGGTTTTTATCGATGTGACAGGATTCTTTGAAGATGACCTTTGCACCACGTCTCATCCCCATGTTTCTTTGTCACTTATCAATACTGTATAGTGTTGTCCACCTCAGACTTCACCACAGGAAACAATGGCCAAAGTCGAAGACAGCCAAGTGTGGGAAGAAGTTTCCATCCACCGATCCCCAGCTCTCGGTGGATGATGGCCTCTGTGTGTGTGTATGTGTGTGTGTGTGTGTGTGTGTGTGTGTGTGTGAATTGGACAGAGGCAGTTAAAGAGGGCAGGACTTCCCAACAACTCGGACCAAGGAGCCAGATACCTCCTTGGAACTGGGGCAAGGATATGGGTGTTGGGGGTTGTGCAAGTCAGTGATCCCACAGCCCCTGACAAGCAGGAACTCCTATGTGAAGACAAAAGAGTGATGTCCCAGGATAAGAGTGTATTTCCAGGCTGGAGAGATGGTTCACCGGTTAAGAGCACTGGCTGCTCTTCCAGAGGTCATGAGTTCAAATCCTAGCACCCACATCATGGCTCAGAATCATCTATAATGGGATCTATAATCTATAATCACCTATAATGATGACCTCTTATGTCATGCAGGCATATATGCAAATAGGGCAATCATATACATAAACAAATACATCTGTAAAATGAAAGAGTATATACCCTTTCTCCTTTTACTTTACAGAAAAGAAAAAAATTACCTTAATAATGACTGTTTTGCTATATGATAAATTATAATTAGATATCTTTTATTTGTATTTCTGTATGTCTTCACATGTGGATGTGCACTGTGTGCATGTACAAGTCCTCCAAAGTCAGAAGAGGGTATCAGATGTGGTGGGGCTGCAGTTACAGGGGATGCGAGCCAGCACGTGGGCACTGGGAACTGAAGCTGGGCCTCTGCAAGAGCAGAAAGTGCTCTTTACCTGTTTTCTCCAACGCCTAGATAATAATATTTACCTATGACAACATCTAAAAAATT
>NC_034598.1:10686229-10688387 GCF_900095145.1 Mus pahari
CCCCCCCCCCCCAAGTGCTGGGATTAAAGTCGTGTGCCACCACACCCGGCTAAAATGCCTTTTTAAATTAAATAATCATAATTTGCTGCTAAGAACTTTGCTAAATGATAAGATATGAGAATGGAGAAGAAAAGAAAGACGCTATAGTGTCTTTTGTAAAACAACCATTGCCTAAAGGAAGACCCAATGTGAATACTGATAGGCCTTCAGTAATCTGCTAACACCTGTCAAATAAAAACGCAGAGGAGTTACCGGACGGTGAGGGTAGTCATGGGAACTGAGCCAACCAAGGAGTCCCTCCAGGCTGACATGGAGCAGGGAAAGCTCCCTGGAAAGCTCCTGTGCTCTGGAGCTACGTGTGCTCGTGTGTGAATGCACACATATGTAGGTAAGTGTGCATGTGTGCACCCAGTCACATGCTTGGGGAGGGAAGAGGTCAACTCTATTTCTTTCTCAAAATTGCTTTCTCTGTAGGGAGCCAGCGAAACCCTGATAGAAATGTGGCGTTGCCTTGGGCACAGCCATGTCGAGGTCCCCAATTGCCTCAGCCCCCTGGGAGTACGAGGCCTTCCCTGGTGAGTCTCAGAGGGATGGCAAGTCCTTCCTCTGTTCTGAGTGTGGATGTTGATAGCATGTGCTAGAAACGTCCACCCTAGGTTTCCCCTCCCAGATGTTTGCAATCTGCAGGCTGCTCCTACAGAGATGAGCTAAACTCACCTCCTCGTTCAGCTGTATGCAATGCCCCAACCTTCCTATTCGACTGTATATAATAAACATACCAAGATTCGGGGGGGGGGGTGTTTCTGCCTCAGAGAGCCTAGAACACCCACTGCCAGCTTTTCTGTGTTGTCTTTAGTGTCTGCTTTCTTCCTTCCCCCGCCGCTCCAGTTAGGTCAGGAGCTGTAAAAGGATAGGCCAGCTGACACCGTATTTTTTGAGACAAGACTTCCTTTCAGTACACCCCACTCAATTCAGCTAGCCTGGCTGACCAGCAAGCCTCGGGGATCCATCTGACTCTGCCTCCCCAGCAATGGGTTACATGTTCAGGAACGTGACATCAGTGCTGGGGACCTGAACTCAAGACCTTCTGCTTGGAAGGCCAGCAACACTTTACCCACTGAGCTGCCTCCTCAGCCCATGATGTGTTCAAAAAGGCCTTCTGGGAAGCAGAAGGAAACGAGGCTGGGCCGCAGCAGGGGCCAGAGACTCCCTGAGGGAGCCGCGAGCCTTGCTGACCTTTCTTCAGTTTTATGGTCTCAGAGGAACATAGGTTTAGCAGGCAAGGAAGTGTGGTCTCGAGTTGGTAAACTCCAGGTTTGGTAAACGAAAGGACAAGCCTCGAAGGTGTGTCATTAGTGATTTAGAGGTAGAGTTTTTCTCCCCCAACTGTTGGTTGACTCATTTCCAAAGACAAGCTGCAGAACCCTTGAGTTGTGGCTAGAGACAACGAACAGGGATTAGCTTTTCTAGGTGCCCACATCTTATTCACCAAGACCTGGGGCACTGGACATAGGCTAGGCCTTTTACCGCAGTCAGTAAAAGGCAAACAAAGAAAGCCTTTTGCTTCTACGAAGATGGAGAGCCCCTCTTCCTTCTGCTGAGCTTCCGGGCTGTCAAAACAGGAGAAAACAACATGGTTGGTGGTTTTCATTGTAAACACCCAGCTCCAAACAAACGGCTCAGCTCGTTAAGCAGTTGGATGACCCATTTTGACTCATGCACGGAAATTCCACTGCAAACAGCAGGAGGAATTAGATGAGGGCTAAGTCAAGTCAGGTGTCTGTGGACATGGGTGGGGAACAGGGAGAGCGATGATTCACAGCAGGACTGAGATAAGTCTCATCCTGCTCAGCTCCGAGTGGTCCAGAGGCCATTTTCTGAAGTCATTATGAAAAAGAAATTTCATTTGGGTAAATAGAAAGTAAACTTCACCAGAGCTGCATAAATGACATTTCCCACAAGAAGCTGAAGGTGAGAGCCCAGGAGGGAAAGGCCTTTGCCAGCCCAATTAGTGGGCAATATGTCTGCAGTCTTCATTACATAGATCAGGTTCACAGGAAGAGTAAAAAATGAGGCCATTGGGCTTTATTACATGTGTGTGTGTGTGTGTGTGTGTGTGTATGTGTATATGTGTGTATGTGTGTGTATGTGTGTGTAT
>NC_034598.1:10688617-10690221 GCF_900095145.1 Mus pahari
TGTGTGTGTGTGTGTGTGTGTGTGTGTGTGTGTATTAGTTCAGAGCTGGGCCTGGTGGTGCATACCTAGACGCTGAGGACCGGGGAAGAAGGAACAAGGCCATCAAGTGTTCAAGGCTATCTCCACCTAAATAGTAAGTTTGAGGCTAGCTTGGGTATGAGAAAGTCTATCTCTCAAAACAAAATAGCATCGCCAACTAAAAACAATAAAGGAAACAAAAAAATTCTTAATTTGAAAAACAACAAAACAAAGAAAAACCTAAAAATTATTGCAATTACTGAGGTCTTTTCCCCCTGTATTAAAGAGAGATAGTTGTCAGTTGTCCTTATTGACTTCCTTGTATATAGTTTTCACATGTGAGGCTATAGGAACACACACATACATGTTATATAAAACCTACCTACCGTGGTAAAGACTGATACAGGGTATGTTCCGGGGTAGATACGTTTGAGGCTGAAGCTTCTGTATTGAACTTGGCCCATGATGGGAGGAGGTTTGGGCAGCTTCAAGGGTCTCAGTCTCCGTAGGCAGGGAGGTCCGTGCCATCACCTACCTCCTCTCAGGCAGGAGGGGAGACTCCTGAAAACCTATTTCAGCCATCTGTCCTTCTGAGGAGTCCTAAGGCTGACGTGTTGGACTGTCCTCACGGGCTTCAGTCAGTTGTGGCAGTTTAACCATTGTGAATGCTCTTGCCAACAGCCCTAGGGAACTGTGATGAGGTGGGCAGACTGTAAACAGTGTGCCAGGCTCCACGTTGGTGCTCAGGGTGGAGACCGGCTTTACTCCTGAACCTGATGTGTGTGTGTGTGTGTGTGTGTCAAATCACAGTTGCCAGGGCCTGACAACTGGAGGGAGGAGGTGGGGGAAATCCCCAGGGCCTCTTCAACCTCAGAGATCCTGAAAGGCCAGAAGTGCTACCATAGGTTTGCTGGACAGGTGAGGAATGTCTGATGTCCATGAAGAAGCAGGAGAGTCACTGGAAGTTTCAGGCCAACCTAGTCTTGCTACATAAGTGAGCTGCAGGCCACCCAGGACGGCACAGTGAGACCCTGTCTCAAAAATAAGTAAAACCAATCCAGGTGTGGTGACCATGCCTTTAATCCCAGCACTTAGGAGGCAGAGGCAGACAGATCTCTGTGAGTTGAAGGCCAGCCTGGTCTACAGAGTGAGTTCCAGGACAGCCAGGGCTGTTAAACAAAGAAACCCTGTCCAGAAAAACCAAAAACCAAAACAAACAAACTAAAAACTGAAACTAAACAAACAAANTAACAAAACCAACCAACCAACCAATCAGCAGCAACCAGAAAGCCCAAGTCTGGTAAACTGCTAGGCCATCCTAGAGTAAGCCAGCGGGAAGACAGAAGCCAGAAAACAGTTTTCATTTTGGACAGGAGCCAGGGCTGTTCCGTGCCTGCTGCCACCAGTCTCCAGGCAGGAAAAGCCACCTAAAGGGCCACAGGCAATGCCGTTCCTAGGAAGGAAGACTGTTACCAGCTTTTCATGCCCCCATATCCTCCTTCTTTGTATTGTAGAGCCCTAAATTCTAACACTTCCCCAAAACCTGTTCCCTAGATCATTAGGAATGTGGCTAGTAAAGAGCCTTT
>NC_034598.1:10691031-10700808 GCF_900095145.1 Mus pahari
GAGAGCCAGCCAGAGATTGGAGCACATTTTAGATAGTATTTTAGGTGTGTGTGTGTGTGTGTGTGTGTGTGTGTGTGGTGTATGGTGTGTATGTGTGTGTGNNATGTTTGTGGTGTGTGTGTGTGGTATGTGTGTGTAGTGTGTGTAGTGTAGTGTGGTGTGTATGTGTATGTGGTATGGTGTGTATGTGTGTGTGGTGTGTATGTGTGTGTGGTGTGGTGTGTGTGTGTGTGTGTGTGTGTGTGTGTGTGAGAGAGAGTGGTGTATGGTGTGTATGTGTGTATGAGACATGTTTGTGGTGTGTGTGTGTGGTATGTGTGTGTAGTGTGTGTAGTGTAGTGTGGTGTGTGTGTGTATGTGGTGTGGTGTATGTGTGTGTGTGTGAACACCCCCTACTGTTCGCCCTCTGCTTCTCCCTTGTCCAGAGGCTCTAAAATTCTTCTGATTTTTACATATCTGCTCACACATCATCCACACAGGGGTTCGGGGTAAAGTTCAGATGTAGACCCTTTGCTTAGCTTGTGCAAGGTAGGTCCTGGGTTTGAGCCTCCAGCACTGCACAAAGAACATATCTAATGTATATGTGGCACTTTGCAAATAGCCTGCTGTATTTTCCTTCCACGAATGGAATCAGGATGTGCACACGCTGATATACAGTTGCTTTTCTTTACCCTGTAGTCCTCATATTTGGAAATAGTCCATGTTAACAGGAGGAGAATGTACTAAAATTCTCACTAATAGCGGTGTGACGTCCCACTATGTATCCGATGGTTATTTATCTAGCCAGTTTTCTAGTTAGCCGGCATTTGAATGGTTTCCAGAAGGCAATTGTAGCAAGCTACTGAAACAAATGTCCCTTGTATCTAAGACAGCGTCTTGTCAGCTCTGCTTGTGCTGCCAGTTGATTGACATGTGTCTTTTTGATGAGACTGTAAATGCCAGGAGACCTGGAACAGGCACCATTGCACCATGATTGCTAAAGCAAGAAGCAGCAGTCTGCACATAGTTTGTATCTTATACTATTGGGTGAATGAACTAAAACTCTTCAGCCATGCCAATGACCCTTTAGAGAGAAGTGGATAGTGTTTGAAAGGTCAACAGACCTGCCGGGTTTCACAGACATCTGGCCAGTTAAAGTAAACACCAATAAAATCGATGAGGTGGGTAAAAATAAAGTCAGTAATTAGAATTTATTCCTAAAAGGAGAGTATTTTCCCAATATTGCCAGGCACATCAGAAGTGATACTCTCATTGGCTAGCCCAGCAAGAAGAGAAAATGACCACTCTGGGAAAATCTGTCACCTTGGGAGGCAGGCAGATGTCCCCAGCTTTTGGAATTCCATTTTGTATTGCTTCCGGTTCTCAAAACAGTGTACCAGGGACCAGAAACGCTCTAGTTCAGGATCACCTGAAGAACCTGGCTGGCTAGTAGGTCTTTCCTTTCCATAAGGAACCTAGTGTAGCCCAGAAGACAAAAAGAAGAGAGGATGAAGGAGGCAGAACCAGGAGGAGAAAGCACCTCGTGACCACGTGAGCCCATGACCACGTGTCCGCTCAGGAGTGAATCAGGAAGCCTAAGGAAGAAGTGGGAGACACTAATCCTGCCACCTCAGCTGCAGTGGGTGATCCACGGATGGACGGAATGCTCCTTTGTTAACAAACAAGGAGGGTGTTGTTATCACAATACCTAATGAGCACTCATTATAATCGGGTAGGGCAAAATGTGTGGTCTGATTGGTGGCCCTCAAAACAATTATGTTGACATCTCATAGCTTAAAGATAGGGCTCTGGGTTTCGCAACCCCGCACCCCTAAAAAACAGAAAGAGATTTTCATACATACACATCAGTGTTGCATGAATCTCTATGACTCTCATTCATGGATTTCTAAGATCCCCACCTATGGTGACGCCCCTGCGGACACACCCTTCTCTCTTTGTTTTGAGGGAGTAAAGTTTCCTTTGCCCTCAAGGGAAAGGGAAGGGGGAAAGGATTTAATAGCTTTTTCTTTCTTTTTTCCCCTCTTTTATTCTTTTCTCTTTATTGACATGCAAGGCTGGTCCAGTGGGATTAGGAACACTCTCCTCATTCATTCATCTCTTCCTCAGATTTGCTGGCAGGAAAAGCACAGGGAAGAGGAAGTCTGAATGCCACACAGCTCTGAAACGCAGGGGCCAATGGAGGAGTGTAATTATCCAAGGCTGCAGTTTGATCCGGAATGGAGGCTGACAGTCCTCAGCTTGAGTGCAGTGCCCTGGAATCTGCGTGGCTACTGAAATAGTCCACATTGCAAGTCCCTGGCTCACCTCAAAGTGCTGGCAGCCATCCCATACCAAGGCCCACCTGGGTACTCATGGCCCTGACCCACAGGGCAGAGAGCCACATGCTGAGTCATCGGTTCCTTCCACACTGAGCCAAGAGTTACAGGGCTAGGCCCCTCTGGTTTTCTTTTGCTCTCTTGACCAAAACACCAGGGAGAGCTGAGTGGCTGGACCAGAGCACCACAGGGTGATGCTTCCGTGGTCCTTTTGAGCTTGAGTACCTCTTTATTAAGATGAGCAACAAGCTTTTAACTTGTTGGTTTGTAGGAATGGACGCAGAGGTCACCTGGGTGACTTGAGGCATTTTACAGGTGTGAAGCGGTGACATGTTTTGCTCAAGTCATCCAGCTGGCCAAACCAGTAGCAAACCAAGTCTTTTGGTCACCTGCTCTCCCCAGGTAGTTTACTCTTCCACCTCCTGACACCAGCAGCTTTTGACCACTCTCCTTTTTCAGAGTACATTCTTTTGAAGTAAAATAATGTCCAGTTCCAATGAAACTTAGGCTTCCTTCCGAGACAGTGGGCTGGGCTCCATTTCAGTGAGAGATGGTCTATGTGACGTTGGAAAACACAAAAATCAAGTCAGTGCTTTGTTTGTGGAAACACAAACTCGTGTCAGTGAAGAGCTGCATAGCAACGACACTGGCCAGCCACACCTGAGTCACTACTGTCAGAAGAGTGTCAGTGGGAGACACAGACAATCCTGCCAATGGTTGAGGCTACTGTAGTCTTGTCCCATTGGGTTAGAATGTTAAGTAGAATACGGAATTTTCTACTGCCCCTAAGTACTATCTGAATGTACACTATTCATTGTCACAGAATCCTTTGTTGAGACCCAGATGAGCATATGTAATGATACTTTCGAAATTTTGAAAAATTAAAAGCTATACAGTCAAAGCTGGGCATTAGTCTTTTAAAATAAATTTGATTTCCTTTAGCAGATTATTAATGTATCTACTTTATTTAAAAAATAACAACAACATGAATCAAATTATACTCTGTGCTCACCCCCGTCCCCACCCCCAAACAGGTGATTTTTGAAGTTAAGATGTTGGTCTTGTTCATACCCAGTCTTCCATCTAGCCTGCCCCATCACCTACAGTGTGACAATAGGCAGGTGATAAGTGTTCCTTGGATGAGCAAATGAGTGAACAGACTAAAAGAGCCAGAGTGCTCTTTTGTTACTAAGTGACAAACCCATAACTTGAGTCAAAATAAAATGAAAGGACCTGAAGATCCATGTCCTCATGTAGGCAATGAGAGGATTTAGGTCTATGAGGGGCAGTAAGGAAAATTTCCTAAACATTTTCTCTTGGGGTAAAATGAGTTCCAAACACATCACACTGTGTCAAATATATATTGTGGATCCTTCCTAAACTTTCTCACTTGGTAATTCATTATAAAATGTAGTAGGCTTCAGTATATATTATAAGCTTTATCTCACTTCAAAGGTCTCCTCCCCCCCCACCCCCCCTTGACTGAGGTTGATCTTCTCAGACAGAGAAAGTGTTGGGCATAATATAGAAAGACTTTGGTCGCAGTAAGTGTGACATTAAGTTACTCAGAAATATTTCTGGAGAGCCTCAGAAGACTTACTATTGTTGCAAACCATGGGTTCATGCTGGGTTCTCAGTACCTACAAGGAGGTCTCTATCCATTTGTGACTCCAGTTCCAGGGGCTCTAACGCCCTCTTCTGACCTCCATGGGCACCAGACACACATGTGGATACATACACACAGGCAAAACACTCATACGCAATAAAATTCAAATACATAAATATTTTTTAAAAAATGTTTTTGCGCCAGGCGTCGGTAGCACGTGCCTTTGAGCTCAGCACTGAGGAGGCAGACTGTAGAAGGTCTCTGTGAGTTTGAGGAAAGTCTGGTCTATAGAGAACGAGTTCCAGGATAGCCAGAGCTACACAAAGAAACCATGCTTCAACCACCTCCTCCCCAATGATTATTATTATTGTTATTGTTATTATTATTATTATTGTTAATTTTTTAGCAGGTCTGGTGACATATTGGGCTACTGACACAGATGGATTTTAAGTTCAAGACCAACCTAGGTCAGTTAGCAACACCCTGTCTCAGAAATAAATAAATAAATAAATAATAAAAATAGATAAAATAAATAGAGAGCACTTGTCAGGCATGATTGAGGCTCAGGTTCAATCCTCAGTTATATGAAGAAAAAATTTTTATATGCACCATTGTTGTTTCCCTAAAGTACCTATGTTATTTACCCGTTTCTGGGTCTCTTTTTCTGTACAAGTGAAATGAACATAACAGATGTACCTTATAAGGATAGTGACTTCTAATGGGAGACATGAACTCCAGCCACGCTGTTCATTCCTATCACTGATCACAGAAGCTGGAGTTAAGGTTCATTTTTACTTTCTGTTTCTTCTACTGGAACCGTGCCATTTTCAATGAATACTACAGAGGAAAAACAGGCATGACTCATGAATCAGATGCTCTTTGGAACCTTAATCTCTCGCCTTCTTCATCTGCCTCATAAAGGAAACAAACCAAAGAAGGAAAGACCGAGGCAAGAGTGGACAAAAAGGCACCCCAAGGACTGCTAGGCTAATTTCTAAAAAGCTCATCAGTAAGCAGGGTGGTCAGCTAGTTCAGTGTATTTTACAGGGGTTGTGACATGCTTGGAGTGTGACTTGTAATCTGTTCTTGTAGCTTATTTCCCTAGCGTTTCTCCTTCTGCGTCTCAGAGTAGGATGCGTGTTGTAAAAACCTCCGAGCTTTGTTCTGTGCTGGGCGGAACTCTGTTCTATTGAAAAACAAGCCAACTGCATTCTGGGCCTTGAAGCTTGACAGTGTCATTGGCGGCGTGACTATGTCACACTGTAAATGACCAGAAACATTCCAGAGTTCATGACTGTTGTGTAACTACAACCCTGCCAGGGTGGCTGCAGGCACGAGGCACAGCACGCCCAGTGTGTAGCGAATGCGGGAGGAGCCACTCCCCTGGAATGCGACCTAGCTCAAAGGCGGTCAGGCCTTCTCTTCATCCTCGCCAGCCAAGCGTGCTGGGGGTGGGAACAGGCCAGACTGGAGGGACGGCTCTATTTTCAGGGAATGACAAGTTGATTGCTCTGATTGGGTGAGAGTACTTACCTGCCCCCTGCCCTGGTTCCAAGTACAACCTGCAGGGAGGATTTGCTTAGTAGTGACTTATATGAGGAAGTGCCACCACGCAACCTGCTACCAAAGAGGGAAGAGGACTTCAACCAAGAATTGACAAGCAAACTCTCCTCCCCACATCCCTACAAGCCACCAGGATGAAGCGAGGACATTCCATTCCACTGAGAAGAAGAAGGAGACAAGATGGCAACTCTAAATTACATGTGCAATAGCCCAAGAGGCTTATAAACATTTGAGGAGTTGATAGTTATTTTCATTCCTGACTGGTGCGCTGGTGCAAATAACATCTCCATAAACTGCTAAGCCCGGCCGCAGTGCTGAGCACATGGATTTTCGATGGTGATCTGCCGTGAATAATGACTATTCACAAGGAGCGAATCTGCAGGGCTCCTCTAGCAGGGCAGGTGGTGTGTGAGCTCAAGCTAGCTAGGCCTTGGTATGGAAATCAAGCGTATAGACATAACTGAAGAAAAGTACCATGATAAGAGGCTGGGTCAAGAAATGTCAGTCCCCAGTAGCTGAGGGGGAGGGGGACTAGGAATACAGTTTCAATTTTGCAAGATGAAGAAGATCAATTGCACAACAAGGTGCATACAGTTAAGACTACTGTACTGAACACTTAGGAATGCTTCGCTTTACATGGTTTTTATAACAACGAAGAGCGCTCACAGATGTAGCGAGGTTTGTAGAAGCCTCGCCTAACACGCACTATGTCTTGGCTTTGATTCCTAGCACTACATAAACTGGGTGTGGTCACAGATCCCTAGATCCCAACACTCAAGGGTACAGCATCAAGAGTTCAAGATCACTCTTGGCTACATTGCTAACAAGTTTGAAGACAGCCCAAGAGACATGTGACTCTGTCTCAAAAGGAGAAAAGAAAAAGTAGAGAAAAAAAAAGCAGACGGAAAGCAAGTCGCAGCACCTCAGAGTTTGTCCTCAGTGGCTAAAACCAAAGATGTACCCGTGCTCACACCCACTATTGCCCTTCTGGGTCCACATCAGTACCTATGCCAAAGACTCAAGCATAGACTGGCTATTCTTAGGCTACCCAGAAGTCATTGTGGCCACTGTTTGGGCTTCTCAGAACCACAGAGTTCTTGAAGTTAGCATTCTTTCCTTTGTCTGATGATATATTTCTCCTCATCCCAAGGTGAGGAGAAGTATCGTGAACTCCCCAAAAGACATGCTTGGCTGATCTCAGGACTAAAGTCTGTCTAGTCAGGCCCTCTCTGCTCCCCTCTCCCTGTCCTCAACACCCTCTCCCCTCACATGCACCATCAAAGGGACTTTCCCTCTCTAACCACCGGGGTCTCCAGTGGTGAACAAAGACGATGACAGAGGAGGTGATGTGGTTTCTGCACAGTTAGAAGCACAGAAAAGCTTTCAACCAGCCCTTAGAAGGGAGAAAAACCAAGTCCGGAAGGAAGTCTGTGCACCTTGAGCAGGTTTTTTTCTCTCTTTCTCTCTTTTTTCTTTTTCTTCTAAATCTTCCAGAAGACCTTGCCGCGTCGGAGCAGGCCCTCAGTGGAGCTCAGGGAACAGTTTCTCCTAGCAAGCCGCTCCACTTTCATACTTGTCTGATGTGAATCAGGGTTCAAACTTAGATTTATGGGGTGCTTCTTGCCTCTACATTTTAGACGGTTCCTTCCTTCCTTCCTTCCTTCCTTCCTTCCTTCCTTCCTTCCTTCCTTCCTTCCTTCCTTCCTTCCTTCCTTCCTTCCTTTTCTCTCTTTCCAGCCAACCCTTTTAAGAGCACATAATTCTTCAGGTTGCAGATGAGCAATGCTATGTTTTGTGACTACCCTTAAGTTGGAGAAAGGGCAGAAACAGCTGTAACCATCCACGATGGTTTGCTTCAGATAATGTAAGTTTTAGTCTGGGACCCATGTGTGAGTCAAACCCAGAGGAGACAAAACCTAGCAATCTGAAGCAGTACAACTGTAAATCTTCTAGGCTTTCTGTGGGCTGCAAAAGCTGTGTAACAGGCGGCCGTGTAAAAAATAAAGTCTACAAGCCCCCCAAAAAGCTGTGTAACAGGCGGCCGTGTAAAGAGTAAAGTCTCTACAGCCCCCCCAAAAAGATTTGTGCCTATTGGGATTCCACTGCCTTAGAACAAAAGGTTGACCCAACCATTACTTCTTAACTTTCATCTCTGCCTCCAGGCACTTTGGTTAACTTCCTATGGAGACCATTTAAGACAGAATATACCACCTTAAATTCAGGAGCAGTAGAGGCCTTGCCTGTGCCCCTGAAATAGAAATGCATTCATCCACATGTCTTCCCTCTGCTGTGGAGAGCATCCAGGTTCCATGATGGAAAGTGGAAGGATCTGACAAGCCCCCTGCCCCCCCCCCTTTTTTTTCTAAACAGCAAATGCACACACAATGTCTGCTACTCAGTATCTGAGGCATCCTGGGAGGGACGGGATACCTTGATACCCCACTTTCTTCTCTGAAGCAGTTGATGTGCCACCTGCCTGTGTGCAAAAGCAGCAGAAATACAAACTCCCTGTCGAGTGAGTGAGAGGTGTCTCAGGGCAACAGCAGACTGTGGCAGGCCCTGCTTCTCCACGTCTCTTGGCTTGTTTCTTCCTAACGTGATTTAAGGACTGGTTAAGAATTCAGACCATGTGGCTCGGGATACAGCTCAGTGGCAGAGCACTTGCCTACTGAGCACAAGGACCTGGGCTCAGTACTCAGGACAACAACAACAACAACAACAGCAATGAGCTAAGTTTTGTGCTGTAAGGCGCTCACATTTGGCAAGCATGCCCAAAGTATGAACAATAGCAGCAACTCCTTTGGGTTCTACCCAGCTGGCAATAAGAGCAGTGTCTTATCTGCTAACAGGGTGAGCAGAATCAGTTTCCAGTTCTGGCATGAAGTTGTTAGATGTCTTGAGCATCTCCCTTGACCATCTCCGAATCTCTGGGCTGGAGATACTCCAAGTCCAACACCTTCATCATCTCTCTCCTTCATGGGAAACCCCTGGGAGGAAAGGACACTGCCTTAAAGCTCCCCACTAGCCAAAGCAAAAGACCTCTACAATCCAAAAAATGTCAAGGTCCCTGGGGAGGTTTTAGGAAAACCTCTGCCTCATTGGCCAATGGACAGAACTACATTCACAAGACAGTTGTTAATGAGCCAGGTGCATTAGGAGCCGACTCATGCTTTGGTTATTCACCCTGCTGCACGCATTGGTTAGTAGTTCCTTGGGTCATCTAGGTCAAATGTCCCCTTGGCCTAGTTTCCCTAGTCCTTAGGTCACTAGGGAGGCACCTGCTTCCTTCAGTCTATCCCAAGGGCATGCTTATGGAGGGAGGATGCCCACCAGCCACTGGACAGAAAACACATCTCTACAACTGTTTGGGATAGGTGGCCACCTGCTTCCCACCTCTTCGATGTACGCATTACTGTGTGTGGACTACATTTAGAAATGTAAGCGTGGGGGCAACCCTACAGTGGGGAACTGGCTGTGTCGTCTGGCCATTTTCCACCACACAAGGGCTGGCTGGTGGGTACTTGAGAGCTTCTTTTAACATCCCTAGTGTCATGCAGGCTCACGGGAGGGCAGACTCACACTGGTAGAACCGGTCCACTTCCTTGTGCTCCCCACTTACTTCCCCAACTATGCAAAGGGGTGGAGGGGGGAAGCCTGCTATGATTGGCATCTTCCTTGCTACACCTGAGCCCAAAGGTGCTCTGGGAAAGATCATGTGGTGGCTGTCAACACAGACGGGACTTGAGGCAGGGCCGCCATGGCTTCACTGGGAGCATACTGTCTTGTGGGAACATACCACCAGGAATGAAAAGGAACACTGGACACAAAGCCATGTCACTTCCAGCAAAACAGGAACAGGCCATGGCTCTAGGTCTCATGAGCTCCTTTGTGTCTTCTTTACGGCTCTGCCCTCGTCCCTTGGCTCGTCCCATTGGGTGATGCTGGACTATCACCTACCTGTCGTGTCAGCAGGCTGGAGAGATGACCAGGCATGTTTTTTGGTGATAGGGTGGTAAAATGGCCCACATCATCTGTGCTGGAGGCAATCACAACGAAACTGAACAGTCAAGTAGAAAACTATCCGCCCACAGGCCCGCCAAGCCCAGTGCAGCAGTGGAGGTTAGGGGGTCGGGCTGCTCAGGCCAGCCTCTCCGCCACAGGTTGTGATTCAGAAATAACTGGAAGCACGCTTGCTTTTTCAGTCACGGCTTTCAACGGTTTATTCATAAGGCAATTTTTCACTTTTCACTCGTTTTCAGCCCCTTTCACATCTATCTACTCACAGTTTCTGTC
>NC_034598.1:10701007-10702503 GCF_900095145.1 Mus pahari
GTCTGACCAGTAGATTGCCACACACAGTGATTGTGGTTTCTAGGATGTTTCTTCCCTCTACCCTCCTCTTCCCCCTCCTCTCCTCTTGCTCCTCCTCCTCTCTCTCTAAGCTCAATTTGTTCTTATTCCCCTTTTTAAAACTTTGAACCGTTAAAGTGGTATAGAGGGCTCAGTGGCCTCGCTAACTGAAAAGGTTCCTTTCACTGTCCCCTTAGGGGTCTCCTTTCTGTGTTCTCAGGGCTTCCTCAGTTGCCAGTGTTTCTTTACCTTGCTCCTTTTTGTGGCAACAAACTTAAAATCATTTTTACTTGTCTTGTAAATATGATTTTGCTTAAACAAAAACAACAAACAAGCCGGGCATGGTGGCACACACCTTTAATCCCAGCACTCGGGAAGCAGAGGCTGGCAGATTTCTGAGTTCGAGACCAGCCTGGTCTACAAAGTGAGTTCCAGGACAGGGCTACACAGAGAAACCCTGCCTCGAAAAACCAACCAACCAAACAAACAAACAAACAAACAAACAAGCAACAACAGCAAAATGCAAAAGAAGGAGGGAAAGAACAAAGAAGGAAAGGGGAAAAAAGAGCAGTTACATTAGACACTAGAATTCTGGTTTTGGAGTCCAGCAAGAATTTAACTTAAGCATACCCACTATTCCTATTTTTAAAAAAATGTAGGTTTCTTCCAGGTGAGTGTCAGCAGGACCTACAAGCTCACTGTCCTTAGCCAAAGAAGACACAATGGCTGGTTCCACACTAATGTGCCCCCATCCTGGGTTCCCTCTACGCTCTGATCTCTAGGCACTTATGCAGCAACCTGGTTTCTAAGAGCAACAGGAAATAATGGAGTCTTAGCATAGCAAAGGTGTGTTACTTCTGAGATTGCTGGAAACAATCCGGGAGTGGCTCCTCATGCTAAGGTTCAGAAAATCGGGGTGAATGACTGGCAGACCTAAGACTAACGCTCTTTATTCTGGGTACACAGTGTGTCCCCTATGAGTAGGGACTTACATTCAGTTTCTTCCTTGAATATATTCCCAGACTATGGGCCCAAGACTTGTGGAAGAAAGTTAGGTGACCTCGTTATTGATCTTCAGCGGGTGGGCATCTCTGTTAGGTTACATGTTACTAGGTGACAAAGGTTTTCATAGAAGATGCTGATGTTCCATACTTCCTTTACCTGTGTGGATGGGAACTTGTAATCAGGGTCACTGTGCTGATACTGATGGGAGAGGAGAAGGCAGAGGCCACCCTTCCTCCCAAGTAACTCCTGCATTGGTTGGGGGTTCTCTAACAGTGCCAGGTGAACATTGTTTTATTGCTGTTCATGGTTCCTGGGAATTGCAACATGGGACACTCTTTGTTTCCTCATTTCTTCATTTCTTCATTTCTTCCTTCCTTTCTTCCTTCCTTCCTTCCTTCCTTCCTTCCTTTCTTTCTTTCTTTCTTTCTTTCTTTCTTTCTTTCTTTCTTTCTTTCTTTCTTTCTTTCTTTCTT
>NC_034598.1:10702563-10766452 GCF_900095145.1 Mus pahari
CTTCCTTCCTTCCTTCCTTCCTTTCTTTCTTTCTTTCTTTCTTTCTTTCTTTCTTTCTTTCTTTCTTTCTTTCTTTCTTTCTTTCTTTCTTTCTTTTCTTTCTTTGCACAGAATCATGGAATCTTCCTGAGTTAGGCAGGCTTTTCTAGTTGGTTTGATCATACATACTTTGTTTCTAAAGGGTCTCAGGAGGTTAAGGAATCTATAGTTCTCCACCGAAGTCTCAAACACGTCTTGGTTTAGGTCCTCGGCTGCACACAGAATTGACAGATGCTCGGACTGTTGGCGTAGAGGGGCTTAATGAGCTATCTTGGGATGAGCTTGCGTTTTCAAGCGGAGCAACTCTTCCTTAATTCCTACAAGTTGGAAAACTCTATCCCTGCCTGGGGAGAACCACAGTGTCTTCTACACCTCAGAGATAGTCAGTCTCAGTCTAAATCAGGGGCTCACAGCCTTCCTAATGTCGCAACATTTTAATGCAGTTCCTCCTGTTGTAGTGACCCCCAACCATACAATTATCTTGTTGCTACTTCATAGCTGTAGTTTTGCTGTTATGAGTTGAAAGTATCTGATGTGAGAACACCCCCACCCCCACCCCCCTGAGGATGGGGTCACTGGTTTAAGCTCTTCTGCTGTGAGCTTATTTCCATTCCTTTGCACGGTTCCTCACCCATAGTGGAGAGCAGCCCGTTTCCTTTGTCCACAGGTGAGTTTTCCTGATGCCCCATTTTGGGGCGTTTTCCTATCGTTTCACGAAAACACATTTTGTAAGCACACTGAAGAATCTCTTACCAAAATTACCCGCTGGTGCTTATCTGTCACTTCCTCTTTCTTTCTCGATAGGGCAGAGGAAAAACTCAAAGATGACTATGTCACACTTGTGCTGAATAACACCTTCTATCTTAAACACAGAGAGAGGGAGATGTGTACACAGCCAATCCTGACTCAGCACTTGGCAAGCCTGGAAGGAGCCAACTAGGAGTAGGTTCGTTAAGTTTATAGTATTCTGAGAAGCTGGGCCACAGCAGCGAAGATTTGCATAAATCTGGTTAAAAATAACCTTCTGGAATCTTGCTGCAGTTTTCGTCTGAATCACACCGATTAGGGCTGTATTGAAATTAAAATCACTTCTCACTTATTTAAGCTGTCAGCACTACTTTGAACACTTGGACTCTGGGGTCTTTGAGGAGGGAGGCTTCTCCATGGGTTCAGAAACTCCACGATCATTACACAGCCGGAAGTGGATTTTAAGAGGTAGCTAATGCCAAGAATGGTCTAGCTGAAGGTAATGAAACTAATACATTATGTTGCGGACTGGCTCGTGGAGTGTCTTGAAATCTTCCTCTCATTGAACATCTTTTAGCTGCCCCTCTGCCCTCCTCTCTGGACAGACCTCCTTGGAGGCCTGGTTTTATGTTAGAAAGCCTTCTCCATGTGCATCGAATTATTTTTCCTCCCTCTGACCTGGCCCTTTCTCATTATCTTTCTTTTTATTCTTTTTTTGGGGGGTGGGGGGAAGGCTCTCACTATATAACCCTGATTTGCTTGGAATTCCTTATGTAGAGCAGGCTGGCCCTGAACTAAAAGAGATCTGCCTCCACTTAAGAGTATTGGGATTAAAAGTGTGTGCTACCACACTTGGCAAACACACACACACACACACACACACACACACAGAGAGAGAGAGAGAGAGAGAGAGAGAGAGAGAGAGAGAGAGAGAGAGGATAACTTCATTTACATCAATTTATGAGAACAGAATTATTTCATTTCCCTCAAAGACCATCAAGAAATGTGCTCATAAACTTCTATGATGCACCACGGTATAGTCTATATATGTCATATGATAGGGAATATTTCTGCATAGCTTTTATGTAATTAAGGAAATTTTAAAAAGAATTAGTGACTTCTTCAGACTTGCTTTGCCCAATGAGGACTGTGTAAATATCGCAGTCCAGACTCCGGCAGGGGGCTTAGGCTCCTGGTGGGTGTCACTGTCCCACCCAAGTCTATGCACAGTTGTTCCTGAGAAGGGCAACTCTAAAGAAAACAAGACCTCAACTGGGCAGTGGTGGTGCATACCTTTAATCCCAGCACTCCGGAGACAGAGGCAGGCAGATTTCTGAGTTCGAGGCCAGCCTGGTCTACATCGTGAGTTCCAGGACAGCCAAGACTACACAGAGAAACCCTATCTCAAGAAAAAAAAAAAAAAGAAGAAAGAAAGAAAGGAGAAAACAGGACCTCATCTACCAAAGAATGATTTATGTTAGCAATTGTTACACCCTAGATATTATGGAGGCTTTTTTTTTTAATTATTACCACAATGGTTCTGCAAAACTTAGGCATCTAACCAGCACTACTTGACACATTAGGATAATAGGGTCCCGCTTTTCTTAACTGCACAGTTGTATGTTGACAGCATTTCAAATTCTTGGTACAAGATGTTTAAGTGAATTAAGAAGAAACCCTGAAAGCAAAAGAAAACACAAGGGAGTCTCAAGAGCTGAAATGTAAGGAGTATTGTCTTCTCAACACAGAGTTAGCGTGGACTCCTCAAGTTGGCCATGGTGAAATGGGAGCCATGAGAAGCATCAGAAAAGGGTTTCCAGATTGTTCTTGAGAGAGCAGTCACATTTTAAAGACCCATCTCCCATTTTTATCTACCAAAGGGAATCAATTTGACTTGTGCTGTCTCTCTGGGGACAGGTTAGGTTCTGAAACCCCCATGAAGAAGAAAGGAAACTTAATCTCACCATAGGATCCACGAGGCTTCAAGCCATGCCACCAGGAACCCTGATCTTCACACTTGTTCGGGGTTAGTCACCCTTTTGTAAATTCACATCAAGTATCCAAGTTGCAAATGAGCTTCCAAAGTTTGGGGTGGTGGTGGAGGAACATTGGGCATTTCTTGTGGCACATTTTGGGTTAGTTTCAAACCACAGAAACAGTACTAATGTCAACAGCAAGAAAGGTTTCTGTCCCCAGCTTCCCAGAAGTCCTCACCCACCTGCAGGCTGTGAGTACATACATGCCATTTCTGAAATGGACCCTATTCTTCCTTGGTTCCTCACTGTGACCTCAGGTATACTGATACACACATTCATACATACATTCATAACTCATAAGGAAAGGAAAACTGCACACTATTGAGAGTTATGGCACAGTGCCCTGAACACACTTGGTCTCGGAAACTAAGCAAGGTCTGGCCTGGTTAGTAGTTGAATGGGATCATGAGATAGTTCAGGTCAGTGATGTTCACTCACTTCCTAGGACAGCCCACAAAAAGGGGAGATATTGGGAAAAGGGGGTGGGGTAGGGAGAGACAAACTGAAAAATCTTGGAAATGTGGCTCAGTGACCCTGTGGTAGTAGGAGCAATAGCACAGGAACATCTTTCAAGACACTAGGCAAACATTGGGAAAGCATGAACATTTATATTTTAATTTACATTTTGACAATTTGCACATAAATAACAATGTAAACCAGTACGTAAACATAAGATAGTTTGTTGTTCTAGCAAAGTAAAAAGCCAATAACTTTGGTCAGTTTTAACTCTGAGGAAAAAACAAACAAACAAACAAACAAACCAACCACTATTCATTGTGGGCTCAACACTCTCATGTAAGAGGCCTAAGAGGAAGACAGATGGCAAGAAAAGCAATTGTCCTTGTAAAAAATCCTCTCAACGCAAGAAAGCACAGGAGGAAAACAACTCAAGTTCACTGCAAAGAAATCATATTTGGTGTCAATGTCAGGTCATGCTTTGGTCAACCTACAATTAAGTGAGTATTTTTCTCAAATACAGATGCATCCAGAAATGTCAGTCTTGTTGGGGCTGCAGCCTAGTGACAGCTTGCTTGCTAGCATGTGTGGAATCTCTGGTTTTGATCCTTGAAGGTAAAGAGAAACCCATTTGGCTAGTCACAGCAACAGGTCAGTAAGGCTCTTGGGTTTCCCCCAGAGGATCTGAAGTTTTCCCACTCTAAGGTAAGCATCAGACTGGGCAGTGAGCATGAGTCAGGGTTCCAGAGGAGGGAGAGGAAGAGGAGAGCAAAAATAGAAAAATGATTTTTATTCTGTGACCCAACTGACACACATGTAGCAAGACAATCAAATGCGACTGGATGATGCGATGTTTCTATTCCTCCCTAGATGCTACATGGCCCTTACCTCTGCACTGAGATGCTCTGGTCTCTGGTAATAGGCAGGGTGGTGCCCAAGCACCAAAGTGATAGTGAGGTCATGGAGTTTTAAGCAAAACTTCAGAGAGATTCCTTTTGCTCTTAGGAAAAATAGGTTCTTTTACATGGCTTGGCTCACAATTTAAGTGGTTATAAATATATCATATATACACATGGTATAGTGGTATAAATAGGTTCATAAATATACAGCATTCTTTATTACACCTTGAACACCAACAGGTAACCTTTGGGCTTAGGAAAATACAGGACAGAACCACCCAGCCTACCATTTGGGAGCACACACGCTCAGCTGGGTAGCAAATCATGAGATTCGACATCACTTCCTGCACTCCTACTGGATACACTCAATGAGGTAATTGTTGAACACCTTTGCAATGCCCTTTCATCTTCAATTAAGTTAATTATACAATGCAAAAACACAAATACTGAGAAAAGCTGAGTTTTACAGATACAATACAGTTGATGCGTTGGGGACAGGAATGTTCATTACCCGCTTAACCTAAGATGATAATACCCGTTTTTACTTTTATTTTTCTGTTCTCTTTGCTTGCTTGTATTTTAAGTGTGGCCTGAGCCTTACTACATCAAATCCTTCTTGGTAGGGCACCAGCTTTGTGCAATTTTGACATTAAAAAAAAAAAACAAAAACAAGCCAACAGCAAAATGGCAGCCAGACTCACCCCCCCCCCCCAACCCTCACGCACACAAAAACATCTGTGCTTTAAGACAGATCTTCTGAACACGGCTTTTTATCTTCTTCACATTTTCAAATAACACCCAGGGATGCCAAAGTCATATGGCCACTCAGAATGGTCATGTGACATTGGGAGACAGGTTGGCAAAGTCTTCCTGTCACTGTTTGGTATAACTGTGACTAGGAGGAGGAAAACCAAACCATCCTTCTGAAACATAAAATATTTCTGTTCTTCTTCCTTCCCCTCAAATTATTGCTGAGCAATTCTGGACATGTATCCCCAACTTATACAACGTCATTCAGATTATGTGATCTTCTGAGTTACCACACCAACCACATGGCTTTGGCAATATCAACACCTCATTTTAAAGCATTATCACAGAGAAAGGTTGCCTGAAATCACAGAGCTATCTTCTAAGACTCAGGCATTTAAACAGATGTGCAGAAATTATCTACAAAGAATGGCCACAGAACAAAGATACAACATTTATACTCAAATTACAAAGAATCTTTCCAGTCATTGTAAACTTCTTTAATTATTGCTTTTTGAAAGATAAACTGTATAATAAATTATGAAGAATTATCATTGAAAAAATAATTATGGCTAGGCAATAGTTTTAGTAATAGGAAGGCGCTATGCAAACATATCCACACAAATATTCAAAATACACAGGTTCAAATATATAGACATGGCTGTAAATAAGTATATTTATATATAATATGTATATATGTATATATAGTGAGTCTTTGCCTCATTTATGCCCTGAGATTTTGGTAACATCGGAGTCCTTCTTTAATTCCAGAGTGGTGCGGGGAAGCACCCGGTGCCAGCAGAGCTTTGAAGATCTGAAGTCATGTACAAGCAATTTGCTAAAGGCACCCTAATTCACCAAGCCATACCCTAGGAAGCAACATGAAACACTCATTTTCTGAAAATCTTAAGGATCCATCGGTTCAACAGTTTCTTGTTTGACCTTTACAGGCACCAGAGGTAGTGGGTTGCTGTGAGGCAACTTCATGAGGGACAGGTCCGGTGACTCATAAAGGCTGCACCCTGAGGAGAGGAGGCTGTTCCCCATGTTTCTTTGCAAAGACACTTTCAGACCGGTTTCTTCTTTCTCTTTTCTGATCACAGCTAGAATCTCCTTCTCTACCATGGAGGTCACGTCGACGCTGTCCTCCATGTCCTCGAGACGGTCCGCATTGTCGCTGATGTCGAACCTCTCGATCTCTTCATTGATTCGGGTCAGATCCTCCAAAGGCAGCCCGGCAGCTGGGCCCGCGGGGCAGTTGCCCTTCAGGTGGACCTTGAGGCTGCAGAGATGGATGTAGCTCTTGTGACACTGGGTGCACTTGTGAGGCCGCTCCCGGGTATGCAGTCGCTTGTGCAGCTTCAGGTGCACAAATTGTGTAAACTTGGCAGGGCACACCTTACATTGGTAAGGTTTTTCTCCAGAATGCAATCGAAGGTGGGTCTTGAGATTGCTTGTGCTGCTAAATCTCTTGTGGCAGACCTAAAATGTGAGGGCAAGGAAAGGCAGAGAAAGGGCACAAGGAAGACCAGATTAATTGTTTGCAGTGGGAGGGGCAAGGCGATAGATAGAGACCAGAAGCCTCTTAAGGATGCTCATGCTGCGGTCAGCGATCAGGGGGAGCTGAGCACATGGTGCTCTGAGGTACTGTTTATCTCAGGACATGTCCCCACCCACTGAAACTTGACTGACATCCACCCAGCCATCCTCAGTATAGCCTGCGAGTAGTCACAGAGTACCCAGGAGCTGTGCAGGGCCAGCAGCCTAGAGCAAGACAATATTTTTGTGTTGTTGAAACAACACGGGAAGACAATTCTACAGCTATTTTTCCGCAGAGATCAAGAGTTCTACCCCGAGAACACTGCCCACCTGGCACTCATGTGGCTTCTCTCCTGTGTGTACCAGGTAGTGTTTCTGCAGGTGGGCGAGCTGAGTAAAACCCTTGTTGCAGGTCTGGCACTTGAAAGGCCGCTCTCCACTGTGGACTCTCAGGTGGACCTGGGGAGAAACCACAGGGGTGAGCTCAAGGGTTGAGATGAGGCCTGCCCCCTAAGTTTCCCAGAGCCAGGTGTGCAGAATGCAGATGCAAGCATCTTAGGAAAGACATCGAGATAAACCCCGTATTTTCAGTACTCAGCAGACCCCGGTTCAGACTCTCTTATGGCTCAGATGCACTTAACCACGCATGGCCAGGCAGCCAAGGGCAAACCAGCATGGGTCTGTGGGCAGAAACCCGCGGGGGTCTGGAGGCCTACCTTCAGGTTGGAGAGCTGACCAAACGTCTTGGCACAGACGTTGCACTCATACTTGATCTTGCCGTTCTGTTTCTTCAGGGGGTAAGGAAGGGTCTTGTAACCAGTCATGTTTCGTTTGTTTTTAATGAGATTCATGGCTCCGTCAGTGCTGGGGGCCGCCATCACTGATGAGGTAGCTTTGGGTTGTACCACGTGTTCTGACGTGGCTGCAGTTCCCGCCGTTGGAGATCCGCTGGGGGGACTGCTCTCGTCCTTCATGCTGGCTGCAGCCCCGGTAAGGGAGAAGGCACTGTGGGGTGCTGGGACAAGCACCTCTCTGGGGTGCTCCGGTGGAAGCAGCCTCCGGGCTCCATCGGTAGGCAGGGAACTCGGTAGGGAAGCTGGATTGAGCATGGGATGAGGCAGGTTGCCGCCACTAAGGAGGTTACTGTAGACGGGGTATAACCTGGGGAAGAGGCTGAAGTTGTTGATACCATTGATGTTGTTCATGGTGCTCAAGCCATTGGAACTTATGCCGTAGGGTGGCAACAGGAACTTGGGGTAGTGAGCATTGTAAGAGGGGATGAAGGCTGGTGGGAGGTGGGGGGCAGGCGCATAGCCAGGGTAGGAGCCCAGGCCCTCGGAACCATAGGAAACATTCAAGTAGGAGTAGGAGTCCCGGTGTTCTGGGAGGCCCGGCGCCAGGGGTGACACCGTGTTCCCCGGGCTGCCGTGGGGGCTGGAGCTCTTAAGGCTCTGCTCTGGGCTGCTGCTTGCCGGGGGACTTGGAGTTGTGGAAGATGGAAGGGGACTGTGAGTTATGTAGGTAGGTCTCTCCATCCCATAGGCCAGGGACGCTTTCACAAAGTCTTCTGGCAGAGGTGCCCGGATAGGATAAACGACCCGAGGGTAGAAGGGCATGTCGGGGCTCCCATTTTTCCGAAAGCCATCCATGTCCTTTTGTGAAGTGAAGGGTGAAATGTTGGAACGGTAGATGTCCTTCCTTTTGGAGGGATTGGAGTCCAGTTTGAGGATTTCTTTCACGCTGTACTCCCTCTTGGGGACACTCTTTGGGTAGAGTTCATTTTTCTCACTACTGTATTGCTTTGGGTTGCTTTCCGTTTGTGCTAAAATGAAGAAGAAAGGGCGGTTACTCAAGAACTGTAGAGAACTGAAGTGAAATCAGAAAGCCATTCTCTCTTCTTGAGAAACCCTGAGCAGCAGCAAATACAAAGGCTAGACACCTGGCCCCTAACGCCTCTCTCTCACTCCGGAGGGAGGGCTCTGGGCCACCCACTCAGAAGCCCTGCTCCATTTCCTCCGAGGGGGGAAAAGCAGCCGGAACATCAGACCCCGGAACAATGGCAACCTCCACGTAGCCCAGTGCCCCTTGGATGATCTCCTTTCCATTAGTGAGAACGAGGATAGAAAAGTGCTGTTCAAACTGGAACGGGCAGAGCGTTCACTAAGATGGGGTGGAAAAATAGAGGGGTGGGGGGTTGTCACGGGTTAATAAGTCATTCGCAGTTTACTTAAAGGAAATCAGCATGCTGTGCAAACTTAGATGAAAGATTAAGACTAGTTTTAAGTAATGAACCGTCATCAATTTTCAACTCGATTCTCTTTACATAGGAACTCCATATGCCTGTTGGAAATAGAGAAGGGCATGGCAGCTGCCCCTTCTAGCCATTGCTGGGCAGTGCGAGCATTTCACCAAGGTTCTGGTCTAACCAGACTACCATCTGGGCTGTCTCCTGGAATCATGAGGTGTGACAGTCACCTCTGCCAAACCACAACAGGTACTTCCCAAGCCAGTTCAATTACCTACAGCACCAAAGAAAACAGAGGCAGCTAAGAGGCAAACATTTACTCTTAGAGACAGCACATATGCCCTGGTCAAGCTCAGACAAGGAGAATACTGTCCTAAACTAGCCATAGCTATGTAGCCCTAATACACAGGAAAAGCCTCAGCTCAGCCTTCCTTAGCCAAAGATAAAACACATAGGGATGCACAGGCTGAGGTGTGGTTCTGGTATGCTCATTCAAACATGCATTTCTCCCCAAGATGGCGAGAGCATCATTAGTTGTTGGGGGTGCATATGCTCTGAGGAGAAGCAAGATTCTTGACCTCCACAGGTGAAGATCTGGAATGACACTTAAGACAATGTAAAGAGGTATCCTTTGTGCTCTTATAAAACAGCCCTCTTTGGCTTAACTGAGAAGGAACTCCAAGCTTGCTACCTGATAGGTCTGAAGATGAACTCTGTGGAAGCCCAGAAGTAAAGCTTTCAGATCCATTCTGCAGGCTGACAGGCTGAAGGGATTTGATGCCAGTGGGAAGGAAAGGACTTTACAGGACGTTATCTCCTGCTGGCTGTTATCAGTTACTCCTGGGTAGCCAGAGCCCCAGAATAAACACTGTGGACAACACTATCGGGGAGATGCTGATGGGGTCAGTGACAGAAGGCTTTCTGAGGGAGAGCAATTTCTCAAGCCTCTCAACCAAAATAAATATCCCCTTATCAGCCCAATATCAGTCCTTCGGGTGAGGCCCAGCAGGCAGGAAGTTCAAATTGTCACTTTTGTTTTTCAAAGCTAAAATGGTAAAGGAAGAGAGAGACAAGTTAAGCTGGAAGACTTGACAGGCAAGGCATCCCACAGTCACAGGAAGGGATTTACTGGAGGTTAGACAAAAAGATAATGATTTTAGAAGCACCCTCAGGTTAAGAGAAAAAAAAGCTGTGGGTGCTTGTGTGTGTGCGCGTGTGTGTGTGTGCGTGCGCAAGCCTGCTTGTGTACAGCCTTCCTAACTCTGCTCTTTTTTTTTTTTTTTTTTTTTTTTTTGTTTTGCTGTGTTTCTCGTGGAATACTTACTGTGCAGTCTCAGTTGGTCTGGAACTTGNTCGGGGAAGACTTACTGTGCAGTCTCAGTTGGTCTGGAACTTGTTCTGTAGACCGGACTGGCCAAGAATTCAGAGATCCACCAGTGTCGGCCTCTCAGTCATTGGGATTGAGGGTGTGTGCCACCACACCCCTCTCTGTGCCATTTTTTTTTTTTTAATGTGGCAAATCACATCAAAGAGTTATAATGGTTTTGTAGTAGTCCCACAGTGGAAACTTAACAAACGAAAGCTGTTAAGTATAAAGAATTGGGCTCTCTCCCAGTGCAGGGCACAGGTTTAATCGTATCTTTTCTTGCTAAGCACTTTAGTTACTGAACTGTTGTGAAGCTAATGATTGAACCAAGAAACAAAGAAGTCAGAACTTTTCATTTTCTCTGTGACATGCATAATTTAGTGTTTTGGTGGCTCTGTCTTCAGAAGAAAAACAGGCTGAGAACTTATTCTAAAGGAGTATCGGCAGCAAAATGTCAGTCTCTAAAATACTTTACAGCTGGAAATTATAGACTGTATATGAAGGTACATTTTTAAAAACTCATCCTTCAGCAGCTGACTAATCACAGGAGCTGATATCATTTCTAACTCTCCCACTTAGCAGCTTGAGTTAACATGAAAAAGAAAATCAAGATCTGTTTTTGTTCTTAAATCTTAAATGGCTGTAGGCGGACAGAGTCATTTCAAGAGTGAGCAGCTTCGGAAGGTTCTGAATGGCTTAATTATGCCGACTCACATTTTCGATCTATAATAAGCACCCCAAGACTACAAGAAAGAACCTAGAAGTTCTGCAGTAGGCAAAACAAAGTCTGTTTTCAACTGAAACCGAGAAAGCAGATTAACATTCAGAAGTCTATAATTTGGTCAACTGATTTCTAGATGGGTTAGTTAGATAGATAGAAAAAAAAAATTACCAAAATGTTGGGAGGGCCAGGAGCTAAATCTAATAGTTCTTTTCCACATTCCTCCCTCCCTTCTCTTTCCTGTCAGTTTGTGATTTCTGGGGACTTACATTCTTTCATTAGGTTTCCATCCCCTCCACCCCATGGTGGAAGTCCTTACGGAGATTCTGGACAGACCTCTATTGTGCTTTAAGCATGGAAATCCAGCACAACCCATCTTGGACACTTGATCTGCCTATTAGGCCTGATGAAATGCTGGAAATTTTCCTGATCAGAGTGTCAGTCATCAGTGGCCACACCTGGGCCAACAGGTTTCACAATGGGAAGCAGGAGCCTTGTAGTGTGACTGAATGGTTAACTCTCTTTCTGTCCTAGGAATGTCAGACAAAGGGGGTGGGGGTCTCTGAAGAGCAAAGCTGTCATTTCATAGCATAATGAAACTTACTTCTGGACACAAAGAGTGAACAGGCATGATGGGGAGGGGGGAGGGCACAGGCCTGTGATCCTAGCATGTGGGAGGTGACAGCAGTATCGAAGGCTCAAGGCTTTCCTTGACTACCTATCAAGTTTGAACTGGACCTAAGCAGCATGAGATCCTGTCCATAAACAAACAAACAAACAAAAAAACAAAGCAAACCCAAACACACAAGCAGAGGGCTTGCTACTATTGGGCAGGTACCTACCCACCATGCTTAGCTCAAGAGTGTATGTCTCTGAGCTGAGGGCCCAGGGCACAAACACTATATTGTGAGCCTACAGGAAAGGTACTGAAGCTAAGATTTTCCAGAAAACTGTAAATTCCTGAGAGCACAAGCATTGTAGAATGAACATGGCTAGCTAGACACTGTCATTGGTCTTAAAGTTAAAATACTAAAATTAATATTTCCAGTGCATCAAAGGTAAAATATGAACTATATTTAGTCTCCAGGGAAAGCAGATGAGACCGAATAGTAAAGACTGGGTAGACTGTAGTTTGGAGTGCTCTCTAGGGTTCTGGAAATGTTTACTCAAGGTTCAGAGAGTATCAAAATGAAGACTTTTAAACCGTCAAAACATTTAGCTTTCTTCGAAAGATGATCATTTTAAAAAGTGCTGTAAGATTCAGCAGTATAACCCAGCACACACACCTTGAGTTACAATAGAAGTTATCATTCTTTTGTTCTTAAATTGTCCCTAAAGCTACTCTGAGAATGACTGAAGAGGGAAAGCTAGAGGGCATGAAAGGAACTTTAGCCAAAATTTAAAAAAAATTAAAAAAAAAAAAAGAAAAGAAAAAGAAAAAAAAGAAAAGAAAAGAAAGAAAGAAAAAAGTAAAAGCTTATAAACCTAAGGAAGCAAGAATTTGTCAAGATAAAGAGATAGGTGGTTACCGTAAGACTGATTGAAAGATGAGATCAGTTCGCTTTACCATAAGGAAGGAAGCTCAGATATGACATCTCTTAGGGTTATTCACTTAGACTACTTGAACAATTATGACAGTTTTTTCTAGAAACAGTTTTCCACATTAGATCATGGCTTTACAGGCACATGTATCTTCACAAGAGTTCAGTGAAAACTCAAAGCTCTGACACAGCACAGCAGTAAGGGACTGCAGCTGGCGTGTTCCACATGTCCATACCCATCAGGATATGCCTACAGCCGCTCACTTGCATAAATTAGAATCGGAAATATAGTTCTTCCTGTAACTTTCTGAAAACAACATTCGGTATTAGTTATTTTATACTATATATTTTATATATATATAGTATATAGTATATATATATATATATATATATATATATATAGTATATTATATATATAGTATAAAATATGTATATATTTGATGATTAAGTTTTATAATAAGGAGTAGGGACCTTAAAGAGTGTTTTTCCTCTTCCTCGTCTTAGCTAAAGCCACCTACTTAGTCCAACACACGACGAAGCCATATAATTAGACAACATGTTATTAGCTCACAGGGGCAGAACTGACATTACTGGCATTTTTAATTTTTTTGTTCTGTAATCCACTTACTGAGATTTATCACTGTGAGCTCTCCAGGATAAGGATAGTGGAGTCTCTCCGCAAAGTCCCGACAGTACCACACAAGAAGTTCCTGGTTGGCAGGGATTGGCTTAATAGTGTAGAAGTAGATGTTCATCCCGTTCTGACAGGCAGCCAGGTTCTGCTCCCGGGCAGAGTGAGCTGGATTCACGTAGCGCATCCAGTTGCTTTTCTCCTCATTAAAGCCATCGATGAAGTGGTGGAACTCCTCTCTGGAATAGATCTGTTCAGAGGAAAGGATAGATGCAGTGTGAAAGACAGCTGGCCCAAAGCGACCAGGAGGGAAGCTTCCCTGAATGGCTCAGAACGAACACCCACCAACGCTGTACCCCCATGACTCCAGAGGCCTCAATGCTGATCTGGTGGGACTCACACTGAATCAGCAGAAACGGGGGAGGAAGCAGGGCACATTGTGCTAGTTATCTTTCCATTTCAATTTTATGGTCTTCTCATGTTGGGGAGGGCAGTGGATAGCAAAATAATAATAATAATAATAATAATAATAATAATAATAATAATAATATCCCAATTAATAACAGCCAAGAGTGGATGAAACTACCATAAAGAGGTACTCTTGCTACAGTAGCGAATAGCGACCAGGCGACTCTGCTCAGCACAGAGTTCCACCTCTGCTGACTTCTAGTGCTTTGAGTCACTGGGCACAGCAGCCGAGAGGACTGCGTCAAACTGAGTCTCACCTTTTTTCTATGGCCTCTGTACTTGTGTTTCCTACACCTCCGCCCGCTCGCCCGCCCGGGGCTTAGACTCTGCAAACATCCTCCACCCCCAACCCCGAGTCCCACAGTAACACTTGTTCAGATGAATACTTGGAACCCTGCCTTTTTGTGGAAACACTGGGTGGGGCAAAGGTGAACTTCACCTGCCATAACAAAGTGAGGCACTGGCACGGAGGCCAAAGTTTGACAGCCTATCGAGAAGTAACTTTTCCTCTTGGTAAACACAGGCGGCCACCCCGTGCCTCTTTCCTGACAAAGGAGTAGAGAAATTCCCCCAGATCTGTGAGGAGGCTAGCATACACGGTCTGCACACACAAGAGCCATGAGTTTGGGCTTTTGGAGAAAGAAGAGGAAGAAAAATATATGGTTCTTGTAGAGAAGAACTCAGAGTCTGTCCCTCAGCAATGCTACCTGTGACTCACAGCTGTACTCACAGTGCTTGGTTAAAGGCATAGGGGACAAATACACTCCTACTGAAACCAAGGGGTAAAAGACTCACTCCTTATCCTCTCCAGAAAAGCTCCTCTCCTTGAAGAACCACCGCCTTCCTTCAGAGTGGAGAGCTCGCCTTACACACAAGACAGTCTCCAAGAGATACCGCGGCGGCGCTTCCATGCTCACCCCAGGGAGTTTGCTCTACAGGGCTGTGTGACTGTTTCTGTATTTCCCTCTAACGTTATCAGAAATAAAAAAGGAACTCTGTCCCTTTAATACAGGCAGTAACCAGCAGAATCAGTTTCTTTTAAGAGTGACTTCCTGTGAATTGTGAAGGTGGGGTGGTGGTGCGTGTGGCTTCATCAAAGCAGCCTGCGAGAGCTTCCGCGGTGTGTCTTGTTAAGAGAAAAATGTAAGACCGACTGGATTCGGCTATCAAGAGGGGTTTTCAAGTTTGTTTACTCTGACGTGCAAACTTCCAGGAACAAGGGGTTCCATCGCTCTTACACCAGGGCGGAAACAGCTAGCAGGCTTTCCATGGCTATATTTTACTGTATCCTTGTTTAAACAAAAGGACCGTGGATGTCATGAAAGTCACACGCATCCCAAGAAAATAGCATCATGCTTTTGTAAAAGGCTCACTGATACCAGCCTTTCCATCTAGTATCAAGAAGACTAAACACAAGCTGATTCATACTACAGTCACAAGAAATGTCACTGCTTTCTCAACCTGAGCATCACTGACTGTGTAATTTGCATGATACCCTTTCATTCCTCCCAACAGAGAGATGTTCCTATTCCTGCTTGACAAAACAGGATCTTCCAACCTGTGAAAAGATTCATTCCTGTCTTCATTGCATGTGGACAGCTGAAGGGGAACCTTTTAGTTACTTAGTTATTTAGTCTAATTACTTTTGTAAATCTTTAAATGATCTTTAAATGAAACAGCGGGGACAGTAATGGGAGAGCCTTTGGTGCTGCTTGACTATTTTCAAGACTACAGCTGCAGTTGTATAAGTAGTAAGTTTCTGGAAACAAAGACTTCCTACATGAAGACAGACTCTCTCAGGAATAAGTAATTTTTTTAACCAAAGTCTTTTTCTTATGTAATCTAGTTTTGGATATTACCATTTCTTTGGGTGGTGTATATTTCATGTCTGTGTGAGGAAAACAGCTCACTAAATTTGTATAAATAGCTCTTCCTCTCTAAACTGAGGAAAACTGAACATGCCAGAGACATCTCAGAGAACAAGTTTTACCCATGAATCCCATCTCGCAGGTCACCTCAGAATCTTTGCTAACCCTGACATTCCAAAGGAGATAGCATAGGCCAGACCTTTAGAATCGTTATTCCACCTGAGTCTACAATCACATAGGCACACCAGGATTTTTCTTATGCTTAACAACTTTGATACTGTCAAATGTAAGAGTTTTATGGTGCAGATGGATTTAAATAAAACTAGCTCCATGATCGTTCCCAGTTCCACTAACCCACCATCTACCTCTCCTCTCTTAGTGACATTTCTCTTCGAGATCAAGTTCACTTAGGATAACTCTTCCATTCAAATGAAGTTAACTCAGCAAGAAATCAAGAAAGGGTGAAATCTAAGCCTCCGTGACTCATTACTACTTCCTCGAAGAGAAATGCAAATGAGCCTGCCCTTGAAGCAAGCAGCAAACTGTTTCCTTTCCTCATAGACCTGTAGGTAATGAGTTGCACAAATTGAGATTCACAGGTAGTCCACATATAACCACCTCCAGCTAATAGTCTAGGCAGAGCGTTTAACCAGTTCTACCAAACTTGCTCAGAATTCCAGTGTTTCCCTGGGTAAGCCCTGTTGTGTTGAAAAGGAAGTGAATCTGTTCTTTAAGCTCCATTTACCCCCTATACTGAAAAGTCTTAAAAAATGTTTTCTTACTTACCCGCCAAAAATACTTCCTGTTGGCATTCTTGGGAACTGTGTCGTTGGTGTAGACTTCGCCGATGAGGGGTCCAAAGCGTGTTCCCTTTGGAATGTACTCCTTACTCACCACGCCAATAACCTAAAGGGAAAAGGTAGGAAGTCATTAACTCAGACTCTGAGATGGCAAGCTAGCTAGTTCAGTGGATTGAACTGTCCATTGATAACCCAGCAAGGCATCATCCACAGTTAGCAGTAAATGACAGTCATCTTTTAAAGTCATCCAAGTGCTGAAACTGAAATGGCCCAGGGAACGGCTTTCTAGTGACTGACTCGGCTTTATTGCCTCTCATGGTGAAGATCAGAAGATGAGCATTCCGTTCTAAGAGAATCAACCGGCCGACAGAGATGTCAAGATTATTGCCTTCAGTTCCCTAGGTCCCTCCTTCTCCCTCAAACCATAAACATTGTGCTTGAGGGGAATGCAAGAGTTTTAACCTCAGAAACCAAAATAATGCTCTTTAGCTGTTCCACAGAGGCCGAGGGAACCAGAAACCAAACACATTAAGGTTTTTTGTTTTTTAAATTCCAGAGGACTTTTCCCTCCCCTTTTCCTCATAGCTCATAAGGGTTCTTTCCTAGAAGAAAGATCTTTCAAGTAACTTTGTTCCTCTCTAACATCTACTCAATGGTGGTCAGAAGTCCCTCTTTGAAATGGAATATGTAATGAGACTGTGGGTTCTAAAAGATGTGGCTTCTAAGATCTGAGGAAATGACCTTTTCAAACAGAAGGCCTCGCACTCTCTGACTCTGTGGGGTTTGCTGAAGAAACATGTTAACTATGGCGACTCTTCCTTGAGCATAACTTTCTTTTTATGGTATATATAAAAAAACCAACCAAACAAGCAAAAAAACAACTCAGACACAAACCAGGAAGTAATTCAAATGAGCCCTGAGTGACTCTGTACCCCTCTCACAGTGCCAGGTGAGCCAGGGCAAGGAGACACACAGCATTTATCTTTACTTGGCTTTTTTGGTGGTGGTGCTCCTATGATTATCTTCCTGAATGGTAGATGCAGAGAAGCAAGTCAATGTCTCTTCAGGTAGTTTGAGTGGAAATTCGAGACTTGGGCCGTGATACACACTGATATCAATAGTTAAGCTTGGGTCTAGTGTGGAATAAAGGCACCTGAAGAGTGGGGACAGGCCACTCTCATGACAGGTGTCCTTTCATCATCAGATGCCATTTTCTTAAATAATTTAACATTCAATACATGTTAACAGGGCATTCTTAAGACAGGAAAGGGGGAGAGGAGAAATTCTCTATATCCAGCACAATTCGAAACAGACTCGTTGAGTTAAAGGTGTTATTTTTGGTCCTGTTTGAATTTGTGGCAAAGGTCTGAAGAAAACAGATGTTCATCTCCTCCTCTGCCCTTGTCACATCTGTCTACGCTTCCAAGAACACCTCATCATTGGTGGTGTCTGCTAATAGCCTAGCTTTGGGGAAACAAGAGCATCTCAGAGCAGAGACTGGAGATAAAAATTTATACAGAAAGCTTGACTAGACTTCCCTGGTCCCAGGCTTGTTTGGTTAAATTATTGAACCCACTCTGTAAAATCCATGGAATTGTCTTCTATAATACACAAATTATTAGACATTTGCATTTGAATGCTCATTCCATAATATTAAAATGCTAAGCAGGAAAAACAAATAATGCCATTTGTCAGGGAGCCAATAATTAGCAGCTGATAATTTCAACATATCCACTTTGAAGCAGTAATTTTAAGAAAGGCACTCGACTGGTTCATCAACTTTGTTTTAAATTATAGCCTCCTGCGCACAGTTTCTTGGGAGTCAGAGCTTGATTACCAACAAGGAGCAGTCCAATGAGGTCACAGCTTCCCTTCCAGATTGCCATTCTCTCTACAGAAGAGACTCTTGATTTTCACTTATCGATTTTAGCACTAACAAAACACAGTGTCCTGTGGCCAAAAGGAAGTTATTGAGAATCTTGGTCCAAAAAAAAAAAAAAAAAAAAAGAGAGAGAGAGAGAAAAAGAAAAGAAAGTAAAGAAGGCACAGGCTATCTAGTACCTTTTAGGCACAACTATGGAGTTGGCACCGTAGCTGTTTAAGTCAGTGTTTGGAGCGCCTGCCATCTTTAACCTCACAAATGCAACTCAACACACAAGTCATATGAACAAGAGAAAAAGGAGTAACCAGGAATTCTGGGGTGGTTTCAAGTCCCAGCCACTCTGGAGGCAGAGGCAAGAGATTAGTGAGTCCAAGGTCAGTCTGGGAAATATAAGCAGACCAAAATGCAATATTAGATTATTTTTATGAATACAATAGAACCTTAATAGTTAGAATTCCTACTATACACGGAGCCGAAGAACACGAGGAAATTCACACTGTTAGGTAAACAGAGACACACAATTCAGCATTCTGAGGTTAGAGGAACCCTGTAGCTTCGAAATCACCTGTCTCACTAGGTGTGGTGATGCATGCCTCTAATCATAGCATGCAGGAAGATCAGCAGCTTGTGGCCTGCGTTCCGACTACAGACATCTCAAGATTCTATCTCAGAAGAGAACATCAAATGAACCACCTATAGCCATCCCAAGTTCAGCATGCTAACAACACACAATAAACACCTTCATGTCTAACCCATGTCTGATTCCTTAATCAAAGAAGACATTAAAAACTGCAGCTCTAAGGTTATGGTGGTCGTGGGGTGTCTTTGGATGGGGATAAGAGCCAGGGTTGTTCTTAATGGAAAGTAGGAAATGGATCCACATGAGTATCTTAGCCCAACTCCATCTTGCCAACCCATTGTTTACAGTGTCCTACCCTAGGAACAAGCAGAGGGCACAGAGAAACTTGACCTGTGCTTCGAGTTGTGCACTGCTAAAAAGTCCAAGAGTGCTCACCTAACTGAGGAGAGAAACTTCACTGGAACTGACCAGGGTCCTAAAGAATTACTCTTGGGGACTGGCTGCTTGTGTGCCTTCCCTAAACCCATCAGTAAGAGAAAGAGGCCTCCTGAGGCTGTCCATGCTTCTGCCCCACAGAAGCCCTTCGTGGCTTGCTTTATGTGCTGAGCCGACCCCTCTGCCACCTGGGCACATCTGTCTCTGTCAGTGGCTTTGGCTATAGGGCACAAACTGGAGCTCGGAGACAAAAAGCAGAGCTTCTTTTTAACTTTACAAAATAAAGATTCCTACAGTGCGGGACGGAGTGAGTGGGAGTGGGAGTATAGAATGAAAGTCGATGATAAGGACAACATAGGTCTGTTTGTTTGCTTTAAAAACAAACAGCCATTTAGAGAGTGTGCGATACAGGAGCCCAGTAGAAAGCATGGGGATTTGAAAGGAGACACTATTCATTTCCAAATGTGGCCTGAGTTTCCTCACTTCAAATTAAGATTACTTTAATTACTTGCTGTCTTTCTCCTCCCCAAATCGCGCCCAACAATTAGATTTCCTTTCCCATATTTTTACTATAAGGGTATAGACCGAGATGTCAAGTCTGTACCTCAGTCCAGTTTTCAAAGGAATTAACAGGTGTTTTTGAAAGGCCTCCTGCTTTATTATCTTTATATGAAGGGAGATGTGGTGGCGCTCTGGCATATACTACCAAATAAAAAAGTCTGGAGGTGGAATTGCATGTTATGCTGAGATTCCGTACAGATGGCTCAATTTAATAATGGACTTCAATCAGAATGGACACCACGTCCCTAGATCTGCCTGATGTTTGTCACCACTCAACTTCAGACCAGAGTCACAGAGGAGCCACACAGTGCCTGAGGACAAGCCACCTCAGCTGACAGCAGAAAGTTGTCCTGGATACTGGTCCTCCAGTGTCAAACAGATTTTTTTTTTTTTTTTTTTTTTTTATGCAGCCAAATGTTCAGAGATTCTTTCAGGAGGCCGAGGGGGAAATCCCACGGAAGAAGAACCCACCCGGTTAAACGTTCTAAAAGTTTTGAAGAGTGCTTGGTTTTAGATCTGGAAATAGGAAGTAAGAATGATCGAACGGCCCCAATAAAAGAACAGAATGATTCGGAGCCAGAGCTAAAAATTGATGTTAAGATCAGAAATGCAGTTCGCATGTTTTGTTTTTAAATCAAGGGGGGGGGATGGGGCTGTGGGAAGGTGCTGACACATAGCACAAATTCATAATGAAAAATGATCTTGTTTAAAAAAAATCCCCAGGATGTCAGCACACAGTAACATAAAGTAACAGCTTTTGCTATTTTAATGAAAACATTTAAAGATGGGCAAGCCAGATCAGTCAGATAAAAAGTACACGTAGTAAGGCCTTTCCCCGTTTCCACAGCTCCTGGAACTCACAGAACTAACTGAGCAATGGCAATGTAAACACTTCATCCATCCTAGATGCTTCTGGCCTGGAACTGCTTTGCAGCTATCATGCCCTCAATGGCTCAATTCTGCCCTTCTCTTTCACCACCCCAAGGGACCTGTCCCAAAGTTCAAAACAGAAGGAGCCGGAGAGAAGGGAAAAACAGGCCCACGTTTTGGTGTATGCTTAGGAGGGGATGATGCCTACATTTTGTTTCCTGGTGGCTTTCATGATTGAGGACTGAAGAGGTGCTTCCACAACGATTTTGGCCTTTCTTTAGGTAAAACCTAGAGCTGGCTCAAAGAATCCTGACTTTCTATGTGGTGTGCAGGACGTCCCTTCAGAAACACAAGTACTGCCTCTTTCTGGTTGCTTAACATACAGAGATGGGAAGGAATTCAGCAGAAAAGAAAAAGAATCAAACAGGCTTAGTGAAAAGCTGTGTCTGAACTATGCTAAGATAAATAAAGCCACAGTGACACCAAGAGGGACCAGAGTAGCATGATCTAGAAACACCTGGAGCAGTCAGAGAACTCTGCTCCCAGTCTGTGCCTGGCTGTAACTCTAGCCTTCGGGGAAGTTGACTATCTGAACCTTGAACTAAATGATCTAATAGCGTAACTCCGTTCAGCCATGGTTTTCAGTAGAGCAACAAAAATTGAAAAATTTAATAGGGCTGAGCTGAGAAGGACTCTGTAGGAGAACAGAGCCGATGACCAAAAACTCAGAGTCTTTATTTCTATCCCAACAGGCTTCAGAGACAACAGGACATGAATGGCCCTTTTTGAAGGGACCAATATTTAGGCAAATCTGATGGGAGAAGAACACACTACACCTTTTAAAGCCACAGCCAGACCTCAAATACTCAAACAAATGCCACATTGAGTCCATGGGTTACACACGCAGAGGCTTTCTGTTGAGAAGAACATTGTTTTCAGAAAGAGGTATAATTAAGGGTGACCTCTGGGGTTACATTTTTTTTTTTTTGGTGGTATTTATACACAAACTACAATTTAAATTTTGCTTTTCATAAAACACAACACTAATCTCCCATCAGAAGTAGAACAAAGAGTGGAGCTTTAGTGAAACACAAGGTAGAATTCCTCTCTTTAAGTTTAGCTCTTGGTCTCTGCCACCTCCCTCCTTCCCCCCAAACACTGAACTGAGATGCACAAACAGGAAGGAGACAATGTTTCCCCGACTCTGTAGTTTCTTTCCCATGTTGTCGCTTAGGGAAGGCGGAAAGTGACCTGGCACTTTCATAATGCACACTCCTAGGAGCAAATCTGGAGTCCTTACAACACAGGATCCCAGCCTTTCACTGCTCCCCCAATGACAGCGAGTATCAGAAACCATAGCACTGTGGGCGAGGGCGACGGTGGGAAGTCTCCTGAGGGCTAGCCTCAGCAACTTAGCCAACAGGAGAGCAACTGCAGCAGCCAGATTCTCAGAGCAAGAAGTAATTTTGCAAATCACTTCACAGCCGACTCTAATTGTTATATAAAACGCTAAATACAAATCAGGTGCTCTGTGTCTTTGATACAAAGAGTGTGCCCACTTCAGAAGCCATAAAACGTGGGCCTGCCGGCCTGGCCCAGGCCAGGGAGCTGCCGCAGGTAAATGGTGGTTAGTGAAGTCATCCTGTCAGAGGACACTTTTACGTGACCCTCTTCCTGGTTAATGCCATCACTTCAGTTCATAAACACGTCAAGGTTTTGAGAATAATTTTAGAAACCCAGCTAATAAAGCTGGCTCGTTAAAAGAATAAAGCCATCTCATAAGCAGAGGAAACAACTTCTTTTTCTAAGAAAGTTTCCTTCCTTTAAAGCTGTCATCCAAGGGGGCCAGTAGGTGAAGCACTGAGCCCCTTAGGATGCTGCCCACCAGTGCTACCAGTCAGCTTTTCCAAGACATGTCAACTTGCCAAAAGATTTAACCGTTTACTAATTAGTATAGAACAGCTGGAGGGAGGAAGAAATGAATAAGAATTGGCTTGAAGAGAAAGCAACTGGAGCAATCAATTATTTGCCAATGCATATAAATTCTCATGGTTCTCAGAGACAGTAGTAGGAGAGCTGGCCCAATTGCCAGTCAGACTTCAAGAAGGCAGCCGGCTTACCTCTTTGCTGTTGTCGGCGGCATACTTGAAAAGCAGGTTCCTTGGTAAGGATGCCTCAGCTTGAACAGAAGTACCCCCGTCGGCGGCGCCGGAATCCCAGGGGTGGTCGTTCACTATGTATGTACACTTCTCTTCGAACTCGGCCTCTGTCCACAAAGTCATATCAGCGTCCTCCATGTCCATTTTCATGATCCCAGTCTCTGCCAGTCCTTGAAACTTCACGGAGCCGGAGCTACACTTGGGGGCAGCCTGGAAGAGAAGGGAAAGGCTTTTAATCCCCATTGTCCGGCGCTCCTGTGCCTCCCTCTTAGAGGCTATGACTAACACGGTGCTCTGAAGACTTTAAAAGCTTGGAGTACTTGTACAGTTGAGTAAGAGTCCAAAGCCGTGTAAAATAGACTGCCTTGAAGAAGCACGGTTTTAAAATGCAGCCCTTGGCTGGAAAAAAAAAATGTGTATATGTATATGGTAACTTCATCGGGAGAGAAAGAACAGCTACCTTTGAACAATCCTTGGCTTTATCACTCAAGGCAGAAATGTGTTGTGGGCGCTGCTGCGTCCTGTGTCCCGGGACGCCCGGGGTCATGGCCGCCAGACCCTCAGAGCTGTGGAAAAGCTGTCTCAGAGAAGTGTCACAAACAAGGGGAGGAAGAGGCAGGGGCGCTGTCTGCGTCTGAATGAAGCTAAAAATGGAAAACGCGTGTGGTGCAGGAGCGGAACCCAGCCTGCCTTTCCAAATGGGGAAAACTGAACTTTCCCACCAGCTCCCTAGCGAAGCAACTTTCAAAACAACTGGGTCCCCCTCCCTCTGACGCGCGCGCGCGCGCGCGCGCGTTCAGTCTCTTTCATCCTCCAGCAGGCAAGCCTGAGAGGGGTTGCATCCTGCCAGCATCCCTAAGTACCAGCCTATCCGAACTCCCATGAACCACAGGAAAAGAAAAATTGGGGAAGAGGGAAACACCCAGCAGTTTTTTTTTTTAATCCGTGGGCACCTCGAGCCAGATAGGAAAATTAAAAACAAAACATAAAAAAAAAAAGTCAATAGAATTCCCTGAAGAGAATTCCTTTAGGAGCCCTCAGCCACAAATAGCACTTTCTATTTAAATGTGAAAGTGCATGAATTCCCAGAAGTCAGTGAAGTGGCACAGTTTACTGTAACTAAAGTTATACAGAAGACTTGGGGATCCTCCTCTTATCTGCCCTCGGAAAAAGTCCTTTCCAAAGAGGAAAAGCAAGAAAGATAAAGCAGCCTCTGCAACGTATTCCCACATAGACGCCGCGGATAAAATAAGGATATCCATGTAAGAACGCGCGCTTGTGAAAATGTAAACACAGTACAGCGGGAGTCCCTCCCCGGAGCTGGTCTTTACAATTCGTCCCTAGATAGGACGCTCCGAGAAGGGGAAAGATGTTTACTTGTCCTTGTCCCGGTTACAACTTAAACTCTCTTATTCTTATTTAGTTCCAACATGTAAGGTCATGTTGGACAATGTTAAATACAAATGAAAACCTAAGCCAACCCGGGATAGTTACAGTAATGTAAAGGCAGCGAGTGGCGAAGCGGACAAGAACCACTTCTGAAATTTCAGTGAATTGACAATTATGTCTAGAACTAAAAGGGTTAATGATTCAGACGGAGGGGAAAAAGTCTTCTAAATGTTTGACAGTGCTCCGCGTACTGAAGCAGAAGCGCTGGTTTTTACAGAGAGAGAGAGAGAGAGAGAGAGAGAGAGAGAGAGAGAGAGAGAGAGAGAGAGAGAGAGAGAGAGAGAGTGTGTGTTTTTAAAAAGGAAGAAAAAAAGGGATAAAAAGTTTTCAAATCGTATTAAAGACAGAATCTGGTTCCTTACCAAGGTCGTACCCACACGTTTTTCCAAGAGAAGATCCAACATCTGAGATAAGCCTCTCTCATGTCCACCCAGTCCACATCCTCCCGCGTCCCTGCCGGACTGAGCAGTACTGACGCGCACCTCGGCGGTCCCTCCTTTTCTAAGGCCGCGGGCCGGGCTCGCTCCGGGCGGACAGGTGCTGCGCGCTGCTCTTGCGTCTCCGCGACACTGGAGGGCCGAGTGTCACGGCAGCAGTGTCTGTGCGAGCGAGCGAGCGAGCGAGTTAGCGAGCGACTGACTACTCTTCCCCCTCCCTGCCCTGCCGCAGACTTCTTTACCAATACTGACAGTCTGATTCACTCCTACCAGCCGCCGCGATGGGGGCGTGGCCGCACCTGGCCAGCCCAGCCGTGCGGCGTGGGGTTCAGGGCTTCCCCCCACCGACGGCGACCCGCAGCAGCTTCCTCTGTTTGCAAATGGATTTCAACAAGGACTGGGAATCTTACTTCCCTTTGCAGGCGCTTGCCCTCCATGTTTACCCACACTGCGATTGTATTCTAAGTCCTCCAGATCGCTAGCTTCCTGTCGCGGCAGAGGGGGCGGGGTGGGGGACTCCTCCTCAAAAGAAAACCCTGGTCACCTAAACTCGGTGTCTCAATGACAGGATCCGACGTACTTCGAAGGAAAGAGCTAAAGTATTTTGGCAGCACATGCAATACAATGTCGCTGTGTAGTCCTGGAGTCATTGCCAATGAAATAAATATTCTAAGGCGGTTCTCCTCTAGTATTAAACGTATAGGATTTCATTTCTCCTGCTAACTGAATACATTCAGCTTGGGTAGACCTAACTTCCTCCTTTCGACCATTTGGAAATAGGGAAACAGGAAAAAGTTATAATCATATATACTGGTTTTGTTGTCCCTGCCTCTCACCCCCAAACCCACAGCCAGGCTTCAGAGCGTGTGCGCACAATGGAGAGTAGGACTGCTTCACAGTTAAAAGGGGGATGTTGGGCTGGGGGCAGTGAGTGGAGAGCTGTTGGAGGCAGTAATTAGTGGGGCTCATTCTGAGCCTAGCCGGCTTTTCCTTCAGCCCCAGTCTGTCTTCTGGAGAAGGAAGGACATCCTGTGATGATGGCATACAATGTCCTGTTTGTTTATTATTAAGAGCGTGGACCTTGCATTCCTGCTTCTCATTACAAAACAAACCAGATGCGGTACTTCCTTCAATGGTCTTTTGCCTTCAGCAGGGATCCTCCAATTCACAGAAACGATGCTGCCAAGGGCCCATTTATAGCCAGCATCCCATCGCGAAGACGACTTTTTAGATCACAGAAACTCAAGTTGTCCCCTTTTCCTGCTTGCCTCATCGCAGGTTCCCACCACCTCCCGCCCCATTTTTAAAAATCATCTCTCCCAAAAGTTTACGTTGTGGTATCTTTTCTAGTATTCTAAACACACGGGGCATACACACCCACCCACATCCAGATCCACACCCACATTCACACACCCAGACCCAACCTAATGATACCAACTTAGTCATACAATGAAGTGGACATCTGAGTATTTGTTTACAGGAAGAAATGAAACACAGCAAAACAAAAGCCCAACTCAATCATAGAGACAGGCCTGTTCTTCTGTTTTCCTTTCAAGAAACTTTCCCAGAATTTTTTTGGGGGAGGGGCGTGTGGAAGGTATCACAGAAAATGATATTTGCATCTAAAAAATCCTTCTACAGTTTATGTAGTTAGGAACAATCAAATTTATACCAGGGAACAAGAGTAGAACACACTGTGTGTGGGGGGGAGGGGGTGCTGTAGGTCCACCTGTCATTGCACTTTCTGCCAGAGGGGGCGCTAGCACCAAGAGGAAACAGGCTGTTAGCTTGCTCTTGTGCCAGGGGTTTAAAACTGAATGAACAATTCATAAGAGTTCTCAGAAAGGTCCAAGTGATAATTAAACAAAAGAAATCCAGCCTCCTGCAGAGGGTTTATTAACCGATGCTGAGTCAGCACCACCATGGACAGAAAAACAATGTAGTCATCTCAGGGGCTGGTCTGCTGCTAGCTGTCTCCACTGCACACCAGTCAACACCGTTTGCCCTGCTTTCCTTTTAGGAAAAACTCTGCTCTTGGGGCACAGATACCATGCAAGTGTCACTGATTCCACCACTGTGGTGTAAAGAAAGAAGCAAAGGGTGGCAGTCAGAGTGGCAAGAGGGCTATTTTAAGCCAAATGTTTGCTTTAATGACTGGAAGATGCCTGTGAATCAACTCACTGTTAATTAATATCAGCCTGGGCTCACCTTCTGAGGTGGTGAAATAGGCTTGAGTCTAGGGAGGACGCAAACATCAAATATCAGTGTGAGGCTTATCCAGGCAAACCTAAAATTAGTTCCAGGTGTTCCAGCTGTGCCGGACAAAGCCATAGGTGAAACTAGCAGGAGACAAAAAAATGGGATACAGCATTGGAGTATAATATCCTTGAAGTATTTGCTTCAGGACAAACAAACAGGACATGGGGGAAGCAAAACAAATAGTTCCAAGCCAAGTTTTGATGATGATTGTGATAGTTAAGGAGAGATAGTGGTATAAGCTAAGATGAAGGGCACCCAGAGAGGAGACGGGAAGTACAATTATACGCAACAAAGTCACATTCATATTATAGTACTTAGGTAGCGTTCAGAGCAGAACCGCTAAGCAGGGCCTGACTGTGGGCTGAGGGTCACCCAGCATTCTCCAAAGGCTGGAGCCTGGCATGTCCCGGATGTGGACACGAAAGCTAGGAGACCAGGAGACGCTAGCGCCTGTGCGCAGCACAAAGAACTGAGGTGGCCTGGAATCTTAAGTATTAAAATATTCCTTCTAGGGGCTGATGAGATGGCTCAGTGGGTAAGAACACTTAAACACTGCTTTTCTGAAGACTCTGAGTTCAATTCCCAGCAACCACATGGTGGCTCACGACCATCTGATGCCCTCTTCTGGGGTGTCTGAACACAGCTACAGTGTACTTATATATAATAAATAAATTTTTTAAAAAAATATTTCACTGTGCGGTGGTGGCACACGCCTTTAATCCCAGCACTTGGGAGGCAGAGGCAGGNNGATTTCTGAGTTCGAGGCCAGCCTGGTCTACAAAGTGAGTACCAGGACAGCCAGGGCTACACAGAGAAACCCTGTCTTGAAAAATCAAAAAAAAATTTTTTTTTTTCTTCTAAACAACCCCTGGATACAGTTTTGTCTTTTTCATTTTCTCCAGGGTCAGGACACCCCAACCTCAGACGCTGTCTTTATTCATCAGCGTCTGTGAAATGGTAACCCATCATGACCCCAATAGCTCTGTTCTCTGAAAACCCAGTCCCTTTCTTTTGATGCATCATCAAAACCCACCATTCGTTCAGTTTCAGCTCCTGGGCCTGGTTCCCCGCCCCTTTAGTCTTTGGGTGGGTTGGGAATCACTCTGTAGGCGGCCAGAGGACTATGAGCAAAACGACTATAGTAGCTATTGTGGCATGGAGGGAACTTGAGCACCAAATCTGGAGACTGGACTCCACTTGGGCTTAAAAAAAAGTTTTTTTTTTTCCCCCTAAGGAAAGTAAGAAAAAAAAAATGGGATAAAATATGCTCAAGATGAAACGAGTTTTCATTTTCTAATTCAACTCCTGCTATGGCCAAACAAGGTCAATGACAGGCTAACCACATCAATAGATCACCCCCCACCCTCTTCCCCACTCCCTACTCACCCACCCACCCTCAACCCCCCACACCCATTTCCCACTTCCTGTAAGCTAGGCATCTTTACGCTGGTAAACATTTGGGGACCAACTGTAAGCCTGAGCCTTAGAGAGGGGCACTGCGGCTTTGAAGCTCTCCCACGTGTCTCAAAGCCCGGCTGAGAACTGGAGGGGCACTTGGTTTTTAAACTTTAACAGCCTTTTTAACTCAAGTCAACCGGGCTTGGCTTCTCCGGCTGCCTTCCGTTTGTAAAAGCCGGACAAGAAGAGCAAGTTATGTGTGTGAGTGAGAGAGAATGTATGTATGACACATGCTGCATTACAACACCGCGTGTGTGTCATGGGTGTGATATGTGTATGATATGTTTCAATGGTGTGTGAAATCAATTTAAAAATAGCATAAGCTTCCTTCGTGTGACACACAGCTCACCTTCCCCCCAAACTGGGACAAACATTGTCAGGGCCTAGACTTTGGAATGGTGATCCGAGGGGCCTGTGGGATGGTTTAGAGTGATGTCACAGTTCTGACTTCCTAAAGAAGGGAAACAAAGATTAAGTAAATTAAAGCAGAGCTCCCTCCTCCATCGAGGGATATACCAAAGATAAACACTCTCCTAAGGCCTGGAAAATCTTTCAAGATGGCTGTCTCGTCAGGGCTTCGTGGCCCTGTCCACGTCAGGACGCCTCAGCATATTTTGGTCCTGTCACAGTTTTGGTTTTAGCTGATTATCCACATACTTTTAAGTTATTCATTCAGTCGAACGTCCACCAACTTAACAAATAGTGCCAGCAGTAACCATTCCATCGTGTCCCTGGCAAACGTGGGGGAAACCACTGTGGGTTTCCAAGATCTGATTGCCTTTCTAACTATGTTTTTTTACTATGGTGATTCAGACATGAGAGGGATCTTAACTCCTGAAAAAGGCTGTGGGAAAAGCAATCATTTCTGAACCCAGAAGACATCTAGCCTGAATTTGGTGGGAAAAGGAATGAGTCGGAACTAAGCCAAGCCAGGGCAGAGATGCTTAGGGAGAGAGAGGCATTAGGGCAGGTGCACACTCATGTGCACTTTCCTTGAAAAATCTCCTCTCAGAGTCTGAGGGAGGAAGGAGAGCTCCCACATCCGTGAGAGCCTGGGACCAAAGTACGCCTCTCTCTTTCAGTGAGAGGAGAGGCCCCACAGCAAGGAAAAAGGAGAGAAAAAGATATCGGTGTACACAAAGCCTTGGGCTCAATTCCTAGCACTGCACAAAGCAAATAAAGTAACAGATGCCTATAATCTCCACATGGGGGGTGTTGAGGCAAGATGATCAAAAATTGAAGGTCATTTTCAGCTACAAAGCAGGTTAGCCTAGCACAGAGGCTCTGTCAGGGAGGCAAAAGTGTGTGTGTGTGTGTGTGTGGGGGGGGTGATGATACGTCTCATCCTCTCTAAGGGAAGATTGCAGATGGTAGAGGATGTGTGTGTGTGTGTGTGTGTGTGTGTGTGTGCATTTGCTCAATAGTACATATGTGCACTCAATTGTTCCAGGAGTGAGAAGCAGATAAAGAGAACTAAAGAAGTAATCATGAGTTTTTGAATCATTGACCCCTGTCCCACACATAAGTTCTGCTCCGAGGGGTGTAGTTCTTTACCTAAGCTGAATATCAGATTTAAGACAAAACCCCACTTCCCTGCCAGGTAAGCTGTGGACCAGCTTTGCAGCCGCTTAGGATGCACACAGCTTCCTGGCTCTGCTCACAGTGACTAGATCTCACCTCCCACCATGATGGGGGGTGGGGGTGGGGCATGGCAGCTCACCCGCATGCCTACTGCCTAGGAAAACAACCTTATAACTTGTGGAGCCCCAAACTCAAGAGTTCCGACATCACACCAGGCTTAGAGGGCAGGAAGGAAGGCCTTTTCCTTTAGGCCTGGAGTCCAGAGACAACTGACTAGTTCTTCAAATATTGCCTTTCCCACCTGAGAGGCTGAGAGGTAATAGAGGAAACAGAGAACAATAGTATTACAATAACAGGCCTCATCTAATAGACATCTTATCTTCTGAAAAAAAAAAACCCAACAACTCTCTACTATTGACTGCATATAAGCCTGATAACCCCTTTAACAGGAAGACAGTGAGGGGGTTCTGACCCTTCAGCCCTGACAAAGAGTGGGAGAGTCTGAAGCCATCAGTCTGGACTTATCTGCTCACCATCTACAGCCCATTGTTTCCTGAAAGGGCCTACCAGGGAAGCGAGGTGCCTATTAATGTTCAATAACCATCTTCCTTCCCTCTGAAGGTGCACCTGTGGGGACCTCAGAACCGGTCCACCACAGAGAAAGTAACAGCTTTGTTACTTTGTTACAGTGTTTGTAGGTAGGCTTCCCGAGAGCTCCTTTGAAAAGAGCAGACACCGTTTATTTTTTTTTTTTTAGGAGAGCTAAGCCCACAACGGAGGGCCATTAAAAGTATTAGTGTGTACACTGCCACCAGGATCCTCCAGAGGAGAGCTGGGCCCTGACAATAGACAATTAAAGCTGATAAATCCAAGCTACTTGCTGCAGGTCTAATTCCTCCTAATTGTATTCAGGGATGAAGCAAGCTTGTCTAATCTCCCAAGTACCTGACCTATTTCAGAAAGGATCTTTCCAGCCTTCCGTTTCTTCCCATCTGGACCCTGTTCCCTCTTCTACGATGTCCCTCTACCCCAGGGCTTGAATGGGAAGGAGGACAGTAAAGGGTGGCAGGAAGAGAGGCTGCATTCGAATCACTATCTCAGAGGGCCCCAATCACCACACTAATAGGTAACTGCTAAGCATGCTTTTGGGCCGGTCAGCGATTACACTGAATTTTGGTTCGACAAGCGGCACGAAGCACCCCTAGGATCCCAACTGCCAGCTCCCAAGCATGCATGGCCCCAGTGATTCTGTGTATAGCTGAAGTCTCACTGGTTGTGCTAATATCCACTGCTCAGAGCAAAGGTTCACTTCACCCAGCATTCCAAAGAATCCTGCCCAACAATAGCATCTGGAATGCCAGAGAGTCCTAGAGACCCATTCAAAGCTCAATGTTTGTGTCGACTTTGTATTTGCATGGTGGGAAGTTAAATTGAAATAAGGTCAGAGCGCAGTGAATACATATAGGAAGATATCGCAATTAAACCCATTATCCGGTGCAGTTGATGTGTACTGATACAAACAGACAAGAAGAGAGAGTCCATCGGAGAAGCCTCAACTCTGAGGGGTATAAGGTGCGTGCTTTGCCTGCTGTGTCAGCAAACACCAAGAGAACGAGAGTCTCAGGGCTGCACTTTGGAGAAAGTATTTTTCAGTGCTTGTGAAACAAGGCTCATTCAGTGCCCTTCCTATATGCATTGATCATGAAACAGGCTTGAGTTTTCCCTTTCCGTATAAATTAAAAATTGTGCCTCATTTCTATAGTGGCCCTGCTGGAAAATCACCAAGAGCCCACCTCTGGCTGAGGACACGTGAACAACGGGAGGTGGAACTCACAGCAACCTGAATCTGTCTCTGGGGAGTAAGAGCAAAATATTGCAGATAATTCACGTTTGCTCTGCCTCTGAGGCAGTCTGAGCAAGCAGAATGAGTGACAGGCAGCCCCCAGCAGGGGCTCAACTGATAAACTGTGTCAAGCTCCAACCATTTGTCAGCACCAGAGAGGGGAGAACAAGCTGAAAGATGGACTCAGGAAACAGATTTATCTGGTGTAACACATTAACTAGTCTAAAAACCAGTAGATAAATGTAAGCGCATTTATCCCCACAAGAAGAGAACTAATCTCGTCGCGGCCGCTGTGTAACTGGATGGTCTTCAAGCTCTCACCACCTCGGATGACTGACTCCACTGCTTCTTGATGTTCTTTCCAGAATATGGTTAAACAAACCAAAGATTTATTTCCCTGTTGACCAGACTTTCATTAACAATTAGTTTGCACTAATATAAAAGGTTTCTGCCAGACTTGAAGAAAGAATTCTTCATTCTCTAGAATAGAGGTTTTTCCAAAACTGTAAAAATTAACATGGTTTAAAAACAAACAAACAAACAAACAAACAAACAAAAGAAAACCAACAAAAGCATGTGAACTTATACCTCAAAGTGTCATGCACAGTAAATGTACATTTTACTTCATATTATTCCGAACATTCTTAGGAGCATTTTTAATTTTAGAAGTTCCCATAAAGAGGCAAGATAGAGGCCACTAGACTATCTAAATTACTACACGCCTCCAAAGCTGGCTGAAGTCATGGTACAAGGCACAGAGACAAACACACTCTTCTAGGCCAGACTGTGTCTCTAGAACAGAGCTGTTGGTCCCTGTCCCCATGCTGGCTGCTTTTGTTTTTATTCAAGCTTCACCAGTAAGTTTACTGGTCAATGAGATTATCAGTGCTCCTCTACCTGTTGTGAACAGTCATGGCTATTGAAAACTTAATACTCAGCTCAGTACTGTATTAACATAGGTCTGTATTAATGCCTGCTGAGCAGATTAAAAGTGGTTCTCAGATCCTATCTGAAAACGAGGCGCTGAAACAGGCTCTGAAGGCACCTGTACTAGAGAAACTGTACTATAGGGTACAAAGTCCGCAGTCATAGAATTTAGGAAGTATTTCGGGGCAGAAGCCATCAACACAAGGGTATACCTCTGGACCCAGCACTTGAAAATACATTCTTTCATTTAAAACAGGGCCTCACCATGTAACTCTAGCTAGCCTAGGTCTCAGTGTGTAGGCCAGGTCTTGAACCCACAGAGATCTGCCTGCGCTTGTTTCGAAAGTGCTGGAATTAACGGTGTGCACCACCACACCATGGCAGGCCCAATGGTAGTAGACCTGGCAGGCACAGATGCTGTGTGCTTCTTGTTGGGGCTGCTCAGTTCACTCTCACCTGTAAGCACTCCCCAACCCTGGAATTCTTTCTGAAAGCTTTCCCGCCAGTCTTAAGCCCTTCGTTCCCTCTGTAGCCACTTCGCCCCACAGCAATTAGGTAAAGCTAGAGAAATCAACCAATTAGACTCCTCGATCCTTACTGGGCTGATAATTCTGACTGCAAAATTGTTTGGGATGTGCAGAGAAGTTTAAAAGCAAAGCAATAAGTCGCGCAACCACCTTGCATCTATTCTATTTGTTTATGTGTGCAGTTTGATGAAGTAGACGAAAATTACACTTTTCTCAGTGTTAGGGTTTCCTCACATAATACTACTTTGTACCTAGTTTGGGTTAGTGCTCAGTTTTAAACTGTTAGAGACAAAGACCTCCTTATTTTCTGCTAATAAGGAAAGAAAGGAAGAAAGAAAGGAAGGAAGGAAGGAAGGAAGAAAGAAAGAAAGAAAGAAAGAAAGAAAGAAAGAAAGAAAGAAAGAAAGAAAACAGCTCTGCAGGTGTTTGTAAAAGGAAGACAAAGAAAAATATTTCCCCGAACTGCTTATATACAAAATATAATGCTTAAAGTTTCACTGCTGCTGCCTCTGTAAATTCTTATAGCGGTATTTCTACATTCACTCTTTATTTAATGTCCATGTAGCGTGATACACCAGCGTCAGTGTGGAGTTATATGTTCACTAACTTTTCTTTTAGTGATTCCTAGGGTAGTCTTATGCCAGCCAGCTTTCTTAAAATTTGGAATGGGAGTGTGGTGCCTCCAGGAAGAAGCTGTCTGCGTTGCCACCCAAAACTGAACCATCTGCATTCAACTAAGAGCAAGGCCCCTTCTTCTGTAAGTCCTGCTGAGCATCTGATGATGGCAAGAAAGGTCAGCATGTTAAATCCAGGGAAGCAATCACAATAGCATCCCAGGGCCAGCAGCAAAACCAGGGACATAAGGGACTGCCCAAGAAGCCATTGTTGCTAAATATTACATTTGTATTTTATCCAGAATACTGGATATAGAAAGGCATTCCTTTCAAAATGTATACATCTACTTAAGTCCGAGCCAAAAACTATGGTAAAAATTGATCTCTGCTCCTAGGAATGTAATTCAGTATAGGAGAATTAGGGGTTTTGGGAATTATTTTCTTTGGAAATGAAGCTGCTGAGAATTGACAACAAACAGTTCTTCCTTTCAAATGTGGTTACTGTTTCTAAGGTCTGAAGCTTGCTCTGTGATAGCATTATCATCAAGCTACAACAGAGAAAGGGGTAGAGGAACTGATGAACTTATGTCAGGTGTTTTGTGTTTTCCCTCCCGGTCTCTTACAGAGCTGTGGGTTTCTCTGGGCACCACAAGTCTCTGCTTTTCAGTGATGGCCAGTTACCAAGACCACACAGCATTTACATGGGTGCCAGGCAGGGAACCAAATTTTTTTTTTTTTTTTTGGTCCTCCCACTTTCACGGGAGGCACCCTTACCTGCTGAGCCATTTCCCCAGTCCCAGAGGGATTTCTAATTGAAATGCATCGATCTACTCTGATCATAAAAGCTGGGGGTCTGCCCAGCAGGTGTTAAGGATCGGGTTGGGTAGGTAAATGAGAGAACTGAAAGGTAAAAGGGAGGCTAAGCTCCGCCCTTGATCGAGGGAGAAGCTATTGTGGACAGTGGACTGTCGGGCTCCTGAAAACCGCAGGAGGTAGCTTTCTTGCATCTGCCTGGAAGCATCAGGAGATTATCCCCGTGTGTCCTGCCCATACATGGCCACAGAGGACCTCACACAGCCCCAGGGGCAAACAGGTTAGTTTATTCTTCCTTGATGCCAAGTGGGCCTTTTAAAAAAAAGCCAGTCATTGTTAGCAATTTGGTGTAGATTCTAGCAGTTAAGTGTCACTTCTAAATGGACTTGTATTTCAAATAATGGTTCTGGGTGTTTCTGTTGTTTTGGAGACAAGAGTCTCACTTAGCCAACTTGAACTCCAGATCCTCCTGGGTCTAGTTCCCAGCTGCTACTATGTAGGTTACCTCTCCAGTGCCCAGCAGTGTTTTCTGACCAGCAGTTCCCCTTCTACCCCTTCTCCCACGTCTTCTGCATTCTTAATGGCCTTAGAGTACTCCAAAGTGCAACTATGTATCATTTTAAAAATTTAACTAATGATCAACATATATGAATTGTTTTCGGTGCTGAAGATTAACTCACCACCTGGCTAAAGTTCCTATTCTAGCCTAGAGCTATACCTCAGCCCTAATGTATTTTTAAACCACTCGGAATTCTCTAAGAAACTGTGACCTTGAGCCTCGTATTCAGGATCTGAACACTTCTGAATTCCGAAGTCACATCTAAATTCCCAAGCGTTGTCCTGCAGATAGAGCATGGGATGTGCAGCAGGGGAGGAGACGTCTCTCGCTAGCTGGTCATGGGGACCAAGTTGTGATTCTAGTTGCCCAAATTAACTATGAAGCATAAGCCTGTCTACTTTCAAAACAAACTTAAAACAGTAAGTAGCTGGTTTGTAGCAGTTGTTTCATTTTGTGTCTGAGATAGGATCTCACTAAATAGCAAAAGTTGAACACATGGGCATCTTCTTGTCTCAGGGACCTCCCAGTACTGCTATTCCAGGTGTGAGCCATGAGACTCAGCTAAAAGTAACTGCTAACTTACAAAATATTTGCCGGATATTTTCTGAGCAAAACAATAAATGAAAAAATAATAAACAGTAAGTACTATGTATAGTGAATATACCAAAAAAATAATATCTTTTTTCTGAGACAGGGTTTCTCTGTGTAGCTCTGGCTGTCCTGGAACTCTGTAGACCAGGCCAGCCTCAAGCTGCCTCTGCCTCCTGAGTGCTGGGATTAAAGATGTGCTTCACACTCCCTGGCTAACAATTTCAATTTTTTAAAAAAATTGTTCCTTACTATTATTTAGCCGGCCAGAAGGTTTAGATTGTAAAATGGCTTAATCACTTTTTTAGAGAATTTCTAAATTGAAGAAGCAATAAATCTCTGGGGATGGAGAGATGGCACAGTGGTGTAGTATACAAGCTGCTCTTACACCATAGTTGGGTTCCCAGAACCTACACTGTGGCTTACAAGTATCTTCAACTCCAGTTTCCAGGCTATTCATTGCCCTGGACCGGCCTCTCTAGTACCAGACATGCATGTAGTGTGCAGACATATGTGCAGGCAAGATTTCCATACATATTAAATAAATATACTTTAAAAAATAATTTAAAGTTAATAAATACGGCTCCTTAACACTACTGTAATGTTGAGAAATAGCTTAGCCCTCTGACCTTTGGGTTCAGACCATCAGTGTACCTTGCCACACACTCCATCTCCTGGAGTTGAGCCCTCTGCCAAGCCCGGCAGCAACAGCCAGTTCTCGTCTACTCCTTGCTAACTTCACTACTTCCCCTTCCTGAGAGTCAGGTCTGGACACAGCCCAGGCCGTGGCTTCCAGGAAGCTGCAAGCCTGCTGACATGAGGTTCCTTTCTAAGCACCTGGAAGTCTGTGTGGGATGAAGAGGTCTTAAACCATCCTGTTTCCAGAGAAGCGCTCCATCCGCCCGACCACGTTTCTGTTCTCCTTTACTGGGAGCCCAGGACATGAACGGCTAGAAGGTTGTCACACAGTTCCCCTCGACAGGCAGCAGGAGCTGCATGATTATCTGTGCTGAGCCTTCCAAAGGTACACACTGAGTCCAAGACCAGATGTCTCGTCTTGAGTTTTATTACCGATGAGTCTTAGATGAAAACACTAACAGTACTACTAAGTGTGGGACAGGAAAAAATTGTCTGTCTGTCTATCTGTAATTATCTATCTATCTATCTATCTATCTATCTATCTATCTATCTATCTATCTATCTAAATTATCTATCTATCATCTATGTATCTATCTATCTGTCTGTCTATCTATCTATCATTTAACTAACTCTACATTTCTCTATTGTACCAAACAATAGGCGAGCTATGTTTCAGTCTCAGGTGAGGCAACTCCTAGCAGTGTGCTGCTTTCCTGTGTAGCTGTGGCACGGAAGACCATGCTCCTCAGAGCAATCTCATCCACAGTCTGAATTCTTGCAGAAGAACTGAATAATTCTCCCACCGCCCCTCCCCACCCCACAGAATACATGCCAGGTTGATTTCATCATTGCTCTCTCTTGGAAGATGAATTGGCTCTTTGCATCTCTTTCTCAACCACAATGAAAAAGCTAAGCTCTGCCAAGGATACCTTTTATTTTCCACGCTAGATAAAGAAGAGACTTGCCTGTGGCTTGGTGGGGACATGAATACAAAAGCCTAGGCAAGGACACACACAAGCGCACCTGGAAAACATTAAAATACGCGCCACAAATGCTTTCATTAGAAGTAACCTTTCAACTTTGTTGCATACTAGGATGTCCTGGAAACCTTAAAATATTACCATTCAGGTTGGATCTATACCAATTAAATCAAACGATGAGACGATGGGCCAGCTAATTCTGTCTTTGAAGAAGTATCTTGGGCTATTCAAACATGCTGATAAATGGGGGTGGGGGGGCTCCTCACTTTACTTAACCAGATTTCTACCTTTTAAATGTTGTATACACATAAACTATTGTCTCTCCTAATACTTCCTGCCAAGTCAGTGCCCTGTGTTTGTGAGTTGAGGCTGTTAAATCTTTTTCATCTAGATTTTAGTTACCATACAAGATAATGAATATCATTATGGCATCCTCCTACCTAAATATCATTGTATTTTACTCACATTGACTTCCTTATGACCCAGGTCCCTCTCCCTCCTATTACCATCTTTTCTGCTTTTTCCTCATATATATGGACAGATATATGGCTAAATCTGGATTCTGCATGAGAAAAAAAATGCAGTGTTTGTCTTTCTTCTCTCTATCTCTCTCTCTCTTGTTTTTTTCTTTTTCATTTTTTTCAAGACAGAGTTTCTCTGCATAGCCCTGGCCATCCTGGAGATGAGGCTGGCACTTTAGCTGAGATCTCTGAGAACTCCCAGAGATCTGCCTCTGCCCCGAGTGCTGGGCCTAACGGTGTGTACCACCACTGCCCACTGCTTCATTCTTTCTTATTCCCTGTTCCCTATAGAGTTCTCTCCTGCTTTTATGTAGCTTACACCTTGGGACAGAAACAGCTTTTAAGTGCATGGCTTGAAGCAGACACAGTCTGCCTCTGAGACTCATGAAGGCCATGGGAAAATGAAGTTAAGCATACGAGTTCTGCCCCATTGGCCCCAGATCGTATGCCTATTCCAGTTATGGATGAATTTGTGACTCAGAACAGAAACTATCACCAAGATGTGGATGAATAAATACCAATGCATACCCAACGCTGGAAAACTGACTAAAAATGATACAATCTGTGGCTGGTTATAGCTTTGTTGAAAAAGTACTTATATCATATGTTTGAGACATTGAGTTGGATTCCCAACACTGCCAAAATAACACAAATTCTACATTCTATCAAAAGTGGATTGGCATTATCATCCTTATACATTAATTCTTTATTCATAAAACACACACACACACACACACACACACACACACACACACACACACACACCAGGCCTGTCTCAAACTCACAGATACACCTGCTTCTGTCTCTCAAGTACTGGGGATCAAAGGCATGAGCCACCACACCTAGCTTATAAGACACAGTCGTAATACATGGATTAAACACACCATTACAAATTGTAACTCTTCAGAGAAACAGTGGAAGATGATCATAAGAATAAACATCTCAAGGTAGCAAAAGCTGCTCTCTGGGGTATGGCATGGTACCTCAAACACAGTCAGAGCTTACAATGTTTTTCAAATAAACAAAAGCTAGACAGTGGTCCATTAATAATGGCATCAACGCGTACATAAAAAGAAACATCAAAAGATATTAGTACTTACATTTTTAGGATAAATCTCAGTTCCTAGGTAATTACACAACATGCTTTTTCATAATAACCTTTTCTAAATTTTTAAAACTTATTGATATTGTATGTATGAGTGTTTTGCCTGTATATATATATATATATATATATATATATATATATATATATATATATGAATCATGTATTTGCCTGGTGACTGTGGAGGTCAGAAAGGGGCATTGGATCTCCTGGAGCTGGAAATAGATGGTTGTAAGCTGTCATATAGGAACCGAGTCCTCTGTAATAGCAGCCAGTGTTCTTAACTGCCAAGCTGTCTCTCTAGCCCTGACAGAACTTTTCTAGAAATAAATTTAAGTACATATATCAAGAGCCTTGAAGATCCATGACCTTTGGCCAAATAATTCATAGGCATAGGAAGAGGTCCATGGGAAAATAGTTTGAGCAGCCATAGTGATATAGGCATATTAAATTAGAATGTTGTATCTAGGTATACTAAGTTGGAAGTGGTCTGAGTCTTGACATTTGTGGGAACTTGCTACTGAGGTGATGCTGTTGGTTATGACACGGCTATTATTCAGCCCTTGAAAGGGGTTGAGGTAAAAGTAGTAGAGAGAATTCACACAGTAAACCACCAGAGGAGAAGAACCAAGACACAAAGTTCCATAATTTTCTTTCATAATTTCAGAAACTCCTAGGAAGCCCTCTGATGTAAAGAAGACATGTCTAAAGCCATGAGCAGGGCTATCTGAATGTCACTGCTCCTTCTCCTCTTCTAATTAGTCCTAACGAAGACAGGACTCACATATTTCAATTAACTGTAATCCTCATCTGGCATAAACACACTGGTCCATATGTTAGGTCTTTCAGTTGACCAACTGTAACAGCCTTAAAAATTGATTTAGTTAAAAAAAAATGCAACAGATAGATAATACATAGCAGACACCTAGGAAATCTGAAAAGATAATAAAAAAACAAATAAGAATAGGTAGTAGGCAGGAAGAAAGAATTTCACATTCAATGTATTTTCAAAATCCTTGGTCTTCCTCCTTGCGCAAGCTCATCTAATCATAGCTCATAAAGAAAGTTCTGTGGTGAAAAATATACACATGGGTGCTACCAGCCTCGTGTCTAGTTCCTATTCCTCTCCTCATCTCGCTGAGGAAAACCCTATCACGGAAGCTAGGCCACCAGAGCAAAGTAGAACACAGGACATTTTTTTTATCGAGCAGAAATATTTAGCTTGGCTCTCTGCCAGAAAGTGCTGGAAGAGAGAACTGAATTAGGAGATTTACTGTCCACGTGCTTGGCACGTGTCGTTCAGAGTCTCCTAGACTATTCTCAGGTGTCTGCACAGGGCAGGGTACTGTCGAGCCTTAGGAAAGGACAGTAGCTTTCTGTTGTAACGAGGCCTGGCATCACTGGAATGGACAAACTGCTGGGCTTTCTCAATCCAGCTCTGTCCACAATTGCTCCAAGTATAAAGCTGGGGTGTTAGAGTCCGGATGGATAGCATACTCTGCAAATGTGAAGACCGTGGCTTGCCTAGAACCAAGAAGAAAAAAAAAAAAAAGCAGATTGTAATCCCAGCTCTGGGGAGGTAGGGATCCCTGAGGCCTGCTGGCATCTAGTTTAAGCCAGAAAGCTCCTGACTAGTGAGACACCGTATCTATAAAGTAAGGCAGAGAGCAATTGAGAAGATACTTGATGTCAGTGTCTGGCCTCTGGGTACACACACACACACACACACACACACACACACACACACACACATACACACATAGACACACAGATACACACACAGACACAGACACACACACACACATTAAAATCTGGACATAGTCTAGGTAATTTTTGCTATTGGAAGGAAAAGGTCTATAATATTTTTACAAAATTCCAAAGATGCTTTCTTTTAAATTTAATTATTTATGTGAGTGTGTGCCACACTCTAAAGTGAAGGCCAATCCCACAGAAGTCTGGCCTCTCCCTCCACAGAGTGAGTCCCAGGGTCATCAGCCTTGGCAGCAGTTGAGTTCATCTGCTGGACCATCCCACCATCTCTGAATGTAGTTTTTAGACTAGCTACATTGTGACTGCTTGGGAATAATGGCTATGAGGCCATCTTGCCTGGTAAGATCTTAATTCTCCTGGTTCCGTATGGCCTGCATCCGGGCAACTTGTTCTCTTCATCTCTTTTTCTTCATTGTTAACAGAATGGAGATGACAGCGCTCAGCTCCTGACAAGGTCTTCGGGACTGTGAACTGTAATTCATATGAAATTGAGAACAATGCCTAGCATACAATCTGTGCTCAATACCTGACTCAAATATTTCACAGTAACACAGCCTTATCATAAATGCCAGTTGGGGAGCTGGAGAGATGGCTTAGCAGTTAAGAGCACTGGCTGCTCTTCCAGAGGACCTGGTTTAATTCCCAGTACCCACATGGTGGCTCAGAACCAATGGCTATAGACACACATTCAAGCAAAATGCCCATAAGAAGCAAAGTTAAATGTATAATGATGAAAATACGGAAACTCATCAATATCACCACAATAATTTTTTGTTGGAAAATACATGTTTGCATCTCCATAGGAATTAGGCGGCAAATACAAACATACAAATTATCTATTACAAGTTGGTGGTAAAGTTGATACTTTTTTTTTTCTTTCTGTGTTTTTGTCAAAGATTGAAGATAACTATGCTTAAAGAACCTGCCATCATGTTTGAGCTTAAGCCTGCTACACCCACGTGGTGGAAAGAGAGCTTACTCCTAGAAGTTGTCCTGACTTCTACATGAGTGCCATGACATGAGTGCCCATGCGCACACAGACACACACACACGCACACACACACACAGACACACAAACACACACAGACACAGACACACAGATACAGACATACACACAGAGACACACACAGAGACAGACACACACAGACAGACACACACAGACAGACAGACACACAAAATAGAATGTGCCAAAATGTTTTTGAAAGAGAAAGGTCACGCTCTATCCACTGCTTAGGTAGGAGAGGAGCTGAGGGGGCCTGTCCACTGGTTCTCTTTACCATGTCCGTTTGGATTCTCCAGGCAAACACTTTGCTGTACTCACTGTCTTTTGAAATGCTGGCTGTTATATTCCAACCATGAAGCAGACGATTCTCTCCCGCCAAGCTGCCTACTTGTTTAAAATCTCACTTAAAATCTTTATTAAAATCTGCTAATCATCCTCAGTGGACTCGGCCCTCTGCTCTTCCCCTCAGCCTCCCATCCCGTGGCGTGATCGTCGTCGAGGCCCTCCGTCCACCCAAGTGATGGATTAAATGTGTGACAGTTATGACAGGTGAGGAGTACATGGAGGGGCTTAGCCAGCAGGGATAAGATAAAGCCCCCAGTTAAGAACAAAGCCCCCACCAAAGCTGGCCCATTAATGACCACTCTGGGAAGCTCCTTATTTGGCCCATTTGGAAGGAGCAGGCCGAAACTCCAGACAATGAGTGGCCAGGGAGGGTCTGGTCTCCAAGGGCCTCCAACCAGCTAATAGAAAACCCTGTATATTTTTCTAAACCTGTCTGAAAGGCAGGCTCAGTGTCCCTGGAAGAGCAAGGTTTCCTTTCAGTGTTGTGTTAATACAATAGACTTAAATTTACAGCTGGACTGAGTGGAATTACTGTGTATAAACCATAATATCTATCGGCAGGGATCCAGCTAAGCCCCCGAGAGACTAGACTAGTTCAGCAGGACAAATCCAAGGAATTTCGGAAATCAATCCATTAGGATTACAGGGCAGCCCAGCCCCCTGAGTTTGGAAGTCGAGGAGGGCTCAGTTCATGGGAGCTCTGAAGCTCCAATCTTCTTTTATCCACAGATCTGTCGACCCAGTTTTTAAACTACAGTTGAGATAGCGATCGTTTTCTACAGTGTTTACACAACATTCTTAGACAGGCAGCCTGGTCAGGTATTAACTTTGGTGCAGTAATTTCAAACACACTTTGAAAATTGTTTGTGTGCCAAAGGTGCAGCTCTTTCAGTACATAATTGCAGTAAGTAGCTCTACCCTCTCGAGTGACACACACTGACAGCCCACATAAGAAAGTGTCAACTGTGGGTTATGGCTTCCCTGTGGAAGGCTCTTAGCCACTGTTTGCTTCAGCTTATTAATCATAGCATTGTAGAAGAATAGCGTTATAGACGGCCCTTTCGAATTGTGCCATAATCTAGGGGCTGGGGCTTGTGTATTGGTTTGCACGGGAGCGGGTGTACACGGGTAGTTGTGCAAAAGACATTCATGAATCAATAAGACGACCATTGATTTTAAAAATAAACTTCAAAGCCACACACCATCACCCCAGCCATCAAGGGAACCCCCAAATATGTTAGCTATTATACTAAATGTGTGGATGGGAGCCCCTCAGTACTACAGGAGCCTGGGCAAGTCTCCTGCCAGTGGAGGCCCAGGTGAGAATGAAGTTAACTAAGAAGACCAGGGGATAATCCCTCTTCTACCAGAGGAAACAATGGCTCAGGTAACCAACAACTCCATCTCCAGTGACTGAGGTGAGACCCCTACCGCATGAGTGAAGTCCACAGACTTTAACTAAAGCTTCTTCTGTTGTTTGTTTGTTTGTTTTTTTCCTGGTCCTATCCCAGTGCACACTTTAACTCAGTATCCTGCAGAACCTTGCCCCACACACATTCTCTCTGTCTCTCTAAGGAGAGCACGAAGCTCCAGGAAGGTCCCAGCTTATATCTACAGTGTCAGGAAACCCAGAATTCCCCTCTGACTAGTGGTCAAGGCGATGCATACTGTCCTTGTCCTTACCACCTGCTCTCACCAGGTTCCTGGCAGGAGAATCATTCCTAGTTGAGCACACGTCCAGTTCTGCTGGCAAATGCTCTGCAAGGCTGTGCGCCTGGGGGCGCGGCAGATACAGCCAGTAGAGTTTTAGGAGTCTGACAGCTTCCCTGTTGGTGCAGCAGCTCACCAACAGTCTGAGCAGTCACCCTCTCACCTTGTGAACAGGCCTGCATCTTGTCTGTCCACAGCTCCACACCAAGAGGGGCCATTTTGCAGAAGAGCCAATAGAGAAGTGGCCTGCTTCAGGGCCTTATCTGAATGATGCTACTCAACTCTCACCACCTGGGCCCTGCTGGAGAAGCAGCTCTGTTCAATCAAGGCCTCTTTCCCCCACCCCAGACAATTGCCAGTTAATCCCACCTCCAGCTGAGATGAACTGGTGGGAAGGCATTGCTATTTTTAGATAGGGCCGTGAGTCCTTTCATCTGTGAGAAACAGACTTCCTGATACAGTGGGTCAAGCCCAGGTACTGGGTTGGAGCTAATAAGAATGTAGTACTATGGCATAATTATAATGGATTTTGATCCTTCTGCAACAGTTTTAAATTCGTTTATTCTTCTCTACACGGCAAAGATAACTTCCAGCTAGCACACACCAAGCAGTAACCTTGAAGTAACCTGCCTTCCACCCTCTGAGTGACTTGTCCTTAGCTATCCTTTCAGTTTCAAGTGAATGAATGATTTACTTCACATAGAGTAAACTTAAAATGAAATTTTCAGAATTGACTAACAGTTTGGGAATAGATCATAACGTGTTTCTTCTCCCCCATCCCCGTGTCTGGCACTCTAGAATTGATGCTTCTGATTGAACTTGTGACTTCTCATTTCTTTATTGAGGAGGGGGCAGAATAGGAGACATTTATAGGCAACACACAGATGAAGACCAAAAAGGCTCTACATGTAGAACGGACTTCCATCACACTAGTTGGTACTCCGATGGTCTGCTGTGCAGCTGAGCCATGAAAAGCTAGTAATGTGAATGCTTGCTGTACCAGGCAGCCTTTGACGGCCAAACACACTATTTCTCCTGGTGTTTTCTTGCCATTTGAAGAACGGTCTGGAAAGGAGGTGTTGAGTTAGTTTACATTGACCTCTGCCTGACCTGGCAGTAGAGGTTTTTAAGAGCTAAGCAGCACTCACAGCCAGGAAACCCCAGGAAAACAGCACTCGGAAAGGCTTCATTTGTGGGGACCCAAAGTCACCCCACCATTCCTGTTGCAGTCGAAGGGCATCCCCTTCGGCCTTTGTGGGAAGGGAGCCCATCCATCTTCATTTAGGCTGTTTTAGGGGGATGGGGCGTGATGGGGTGGCAGGGGACAGGACTGCCATTTCCTTTGGCTCTTAAAAACAAAAACCCAGCAATGATTATTCATTTCTATCCCTGATGCCACCCCTCCCCCTCCCAGGAACCTTCCAGTGGCAACCAGCAACCAGCAACCAGGGAGGAATCGACATTCCCTGAACACACTAGCTATCCTGCTGTGCCACAGCAAAGCAAAAACTTACCACTCAAAAGGGGATGTGTGCTGGGATGTGTGTGCACGGATCAGTGACGCTAGGTTCCGAAAGCTACTCACTACTCGTTCTATGCTGGAACTACTCCAATCGGGACACTTCATCAAGGAAAGACATTTTTCTCTTAGAAAGAACTAAGTGGCTCCCGTGTTCTGTGTTCATGCTGTTACTATAACCTTAGTGGGCATCTGCTTCCCTTGCAGGGGCACCTGGTCTCCTGGGGATAAATCTCACATCATTCTGTAGCCTGCAGATCAGTGGAAAGACTTTGTTCTACATAGAAATCTCTACATCAGAATTACCCTTAGAAAGGAGTTATACACTTTCCCTTCCCAAAAGAAAAGAAATGAACATGATCAGTTTTCTACAGATCAGAGAAATATAAAATTACCTTTAGGACTTAAATCTTAAGGAAACAAAAAAATATTGTATATAACACACACACACACATGCAAAAAAACAACAGTTATAAATTTCAAAGTAAGAAATAAAAATGGACAATGGGCTCTTTTTTTTTTAACTGACGATGGTATGGAATTCATAGAGAGCTGATTTTTTTTTTCCTCAGTTTTCAGTTGCTTTCGCTGAGGAAGATCTGTGAGATGTGTTGGGATTGTTGAGATCTGAGCTATCCTGATCATATCTCCTGGTCGCTTTGCAGCCTATCTGCTTCGCTCCAAGTCCTCTCACACAGGTCTAAATGCCAAGTCTACACTCTAATGCAGACCCCGATCACAGTTGGGTCAGAGCTCAGATTGCCTGGTGGATATCGTTAACAACTCCCCAAGTCTCTGAAATGCACCAAGACCTCTGCCCCTAATTAGCTGAAAGCTTTGGGCCTATCACTCAATGTCTCTGAGCCTAGGTTTCCTTATTAAGACATTTAAGTCAAACAAGACATAGCATGTTCTATACTTCATTATACATTCTGGGGACTCTGGGTCCATGCTTCTTGTAGGGAATGGATAAAATGGAGTAGAGGAGCTTAGAATCTATACTAGGAGTCATATTTGAAATAGCATTATGTGACAGGGTGCAACTGTAACACCATTATGCAGGCAAATTCAGGGAGCTGCTGGTGAGGCTGGGAAACTGGTCATTCCCGAACCAGGAGGTTTACGGCAGAGGAACTGAACTTGCTGGAAGGCACACAGTTCTGGGTGGTAGAGCCGCTTCCATGGTCTAGATAAATTTATGGCTATTTTGGTGAATTGGGGGTTCAGGATTCTCCTCATTTCCGTGACTGCCATTAGACTACATTTCTACACTTCAATACCAACCTCAGATCTTCTGAAGTGTGTGACGTCAGAGACCTGATATATCGTGGCTTGCTGCCATTCTGCTTAAGGACTGAAGATCACTGTGTCTGGCTCACTCTTGTCTTCTTTAACTGCACTTCTTGTTGTCTACAACATGATGGAGGCCCCTCTTTCCCTGAGTCTCCTGCTCAGCCATCAGCTGGACGTTTGCCATCACACCGGGATGACACGGTGCCGCCTCCCTACCCCAGCTCCTTTCTTCCCAAGAACACTTCTTACTTGATGCCAAATATTCCTGAAATCACACTAGGCCTTCCAACCCAATGACCAACTGCTTTTCTCCCCAGTTCACGGGTTGAAGTCCTGTTTTCCAATGTGACTCTATTAGGAGGGAATGAGAATACAGCCCCCAGAGGTATAAGCTGACCCCTGCAAGGGACAACAGAGAGTTTCCTTACCCCCTTTCTGTCATGAGAATCCATCTAGCACATGACAGGGGACAGTCCTCTCCAGAGCACAAACTATGCTCCACGGACCTTGGACCTCCTCGCTCGCTCACTCGCTCGCAGCTCTGGGACAGACATCTCTGTCACGCGCTGCACTCTCTTGGAGAAGTTCCAACAGATTTAAAGGCTCTTCAGAGAATCACATGAGGCATGAAAAGAGCTTGTGGCAAATCTTGATGGAGGGTGGTGTATACGTGCAAGGAGGTTGCCACAGAGAGAAGACTCACAAAGTGCTCCAAACCTAACCCTGTGTAATGATGAGCTCCCTCCTGCCCAGGTGGGAGCGTTAAAAGAGAGGGCGACTGTAAATAATTTACATTCAGTTCTGCCCGCTTTGAACAAAGCATGGCAAATATGGCTTTCAGACTATATCTATCCTAATTTTGTCTTCCCTACATCTGTACAACAAAAAAGCAGGCCCACTCCTTAAGCCTCAAGGCTTCTTTTTTTAGAGTAAGGATGTAAGAAGAAAAACTGATTTTTATTGGGTTCAATGCCAGCTCCAAAATCCCCAGCCAAAGAGACGAACAGTTCTTCACAGAGGAAGGACTAAATGGTTACTATGCCCATGTTAACTTCAAAAGATGAGTTACAGCTCTGCTAGAAATTTTCTGTCGTTGCAAATAATTTAAAATGGCATGGTTTCCTTTTGGCGTTCTCTGCATTGATATCTGAAAAGTAAGTTATTAAAAAGGAAAAAAAATCAATGTTGTGCAGGAAGCCAGAATATTTCCTTTCAAATTCAGGAGCTTGAACACTCAGACACAGAGTCAGTCAGACAGACACAGACACAGACACACAGACACACACACACACACACACACACACAACTGCCTACTGATTTATACTTCCTTTACTATGTATCCCAAGTCAACAATTGCGATGAAAAATTAATTCCACTGCTTCCTGTCAGGGTCACAAGAACACCCCTTTCATGAACATAGTTGGCAGGTGTATGAGACAAAAAGTGTTCTTTTTTTTTTTTTGTACTAACACAACATGAACAACAGAGTTCTGGCATGCTTTTTTCTCTAACTCAGTCATAAAAATTCTTGAGGTTCTTAACCTTACTGGAAAAGAAAACCTCAGATGACTATAAAGTAAATACACAGCATATTCCCAATATCATGGCCATCTTCAAGCAATTTCTCACACTTATAATGCATTTATTTTTATATGAAGCAGATGTATGTCTTTGGGGCAAACCATGCCTTTTATTCTTATGTTGTGAAAGTCCCTTCTAATTAAAACAGGAAATACAAATTTCCTTGTCTAGTTCTAAGGATAAATCCTACTTAGCACAAGCAGCTGTCTGCAATTTCAGATGAACACTTTCTGGCTATTCTGAATGGGCACCGCTGAATTCCTCTTTTGGAGCACTTTGTATCCACATCCATTGTCCCAGGCAGCCCTTGCATACCTCTGGATCCTTCTCAAACAGAAGCCACGCTGTAGCTTTCAAAACTGGAAATACAGACCAGAGGTAGACTATGTTTCGGAGGAGGTTGTGCTAAGTTAAAAAAAAAAAAAAAAAAAAAAAAAAAAAAAAAAAAAAAAAAAAACAAAAAAACAAAACAAAACAACCCCCCCCCCAAACTGTAAAATGAGGAGTCACTTAAGGAAGGCTTGGAGTTGAATGCGGAGAGAGTGACCATGCACTTCTTTTAAACATAGTTCTTCTGTAAATGCTTTCTTTGTATTGCAGCTCAAATTGCAATTAGAAAGAATCTGGTCCCACCCTTCTAATTAAAAAGCACAAGTAGTTCCTTTACTGACCACAACAAAGGGCAGGCAGACTCACACCCACTTCCTCCAGGGGAGCTTCTCTGGTTGGAGTTTCCAGGCTGCTTGGCTTGTGTGTGACTGATCAACAGGCTACACGGTCTATCGAAATGATACCCACTGCAGTGGGGCTTACACTATTGTAAAATCTAGATTAATATTACTCCGAATGGAATAGGAATAGCCAGTTAGGAGCTGGGGAATGGGACTCGGCACTAGTGGGCTGGCTTGGCACTCATGGGGACCCTGAGTTCCATCCCCACGGCCCCCTCCCTTGCCCAGTAGAGACAAGAGGTGGCTACAGCCAGGAAGCCAGAGACCGTGCTCCTTTTAGAGACGGATTTGTATGCTCGAGTTCATCTCGTGCCCACATCTACGTTGTGCCCTTCCAAATCCCAGCTGTGGCCTCCCACATGAGGGCTGGAGTAGGAGGCCCAGTATCCCAGGCCTGTGTGGGAGCAGAGGCTTGTGTTTCACTAGTGGAGGGAAACTACTTTCATAGATTTCATCTTTAAGAAATGATGAGACAAGAATTTCTAAGTTGAAAGTGTTCTCTTTTAACCTTAAATACCTCCAATTCTACTATCTGAAGCAATGCGATTTTGTTTGTTTGTTTTTGAGTGAACTGAAATGTTCCTACGAGCTCCCAATGCTTTTATTTGAACTCTGCAGCAAGGCGTGTCATTACTTAGATTCAGGTTTACTGAAACTGACAGTTGATACATTGAAATAACAGCAAGTCTTAAGGCTGATTCTGGTCTAAAAATCCAGTTAAGGGCCAGGACTTATAACCACGAGTCTCCACAAACACAAGAAAGTTAATAAACACTAACTTTTTTTTCCTCAACTGCAGCAATAAATCGTTCAGTTGGTGAAATGTCTTCAAGTTCTTTTCAAAATACCTTGGGAACTGTTTAATTAGCAAACTCTTACAACACTCAACAAATAGAAATTGGCAAGTTAAGGAGACACAAGGTCCCTCAAGCATTAACTGTGCTGATAATCTAATCCAAAGGCTTTTCAAAGGGACAGGTAGTTCATTCTTCTTCCCCTGCACCCCCCCCCCAAGGGGGGATACTCAAAGGATAAACGTTTTCCCTTAAAGTGTTCCAATAGTAAATAAAATATAAGAGGAGTTTAGATGATAGTTATATCCATCTACCAGGCTTCACCGAGATTAATAGCATGTTTCCTGTGCATATTCTATAGGACTCGCATGGGCCCTCCCTAAGCAATGGCAGCATTTTCTTTGCAGGAAGATAATTCAAAGAAAACATTCCTTTAAAAATCTTCCTTTTGCTTCACGGAGCTGCAAGTAGGGCAACGTTTCTGATAATTCAGATATCTATTCATGGTCATCTATTCAGTCTCCCACCTGATACTAGGACGGATCAGGCAGTGGTATGGCGGGGACTGTTAACTATTAAACAGTCTTAGGGCAAAGCTCTTCAGTATGTTTTGGAGCCGGAGGTTGTGGGTGGGTACAATAACATTTCTCTCCCCAGTGATGACGATATTTAGGGGAGAGTAATCCATGTGGGAATGACAAGCCAAGCTTAACCCATTAATTATAGAGGAGCCCGAAGTGGGATGCGCTCTGTATGAATGACTTTCTTCCTCAGCTCGGGCATATGTTTGAGGGCTAGTCAAGTGCTGGAAGCTATGTCCCAGTCCCCAAAAATTCAAAATGCACCAGTTCCATGGAAGTGAGTGAGGGATTGCCAGTGTTTGTGACATTATAAAGTGCCCAAAACTCTTCTCACCATGGTTAGACACAAAGACCATGTGTTCTATGGTCTGAAGAATGTTCTTGCTGAAAGAATATTCATGAAGGAATCTAGTCTCATAAAGACAAAGGAAATTAGGCCTTTTCGTGGCCCAGGGAAGTTTGAAGTACATGAAGCAGAGTTCTTTTTCCTTCTTGAGAAGCCCAGTTGTGGCTCATCACACTGACCATCAAATAACTGGGTAAGCTAAGCTGAACAAGGCGGTTCTTAGTTCTACCTGAACAAGTAGAGTGTGAGTTCTTATCTTCTCAAGGATTACACGTTAACCTGACAGTCATCTTCCTAGCTTGACACATCTTGGTGTTCGTTTGTAAAGCACAGGAGAAAACACTGGTTTAGTGGGAAAGTGTGCTTTCCTTCATTGTTTGTTTGATGTGCGTATTTTTAAATTCATGCAGGAATCTTTCAGATTGTGGACATATTACTGAAAGAAAATCAAATGTCACCAGAGACAATCCCCGCTTCCCCATCTACCTGCAACTAAGGGTAGTTTATGTGCTTGCATTTGAGACATGGATGGACTCCAGACATGGCTGCCTTGAAATTCCCAGTCCTTCGTCAGCCTTAGCTTCCAAGTGCTGAATACAGGTGTGTGCCACCACACTTGGTTTTAGGATTAGTTTTAAACGAGAGACAGACAGACATAAGGGAATAAGTAGCTTAAAGTGATACACTAAGTATACATGAAAGATTTTTTTTTTTTACAGTCCGTTTAGGAAGAGTCAAGCGGTTTCCTTCAAAGCCTGAAACGCATCTTGAAGCCCTCTGTAGAATATGAGTTTGTACCTTCCTTTGCTTTTTTTTTTTTTTTTATACACAGCTGTAAAAAATTTGTGAATGATTTTTCCCTCCTGTTATCCGCCTGCCTGCTACACTGAGGTGACTGCAGTTACTGTATGAAACCTTCAGTCTTTGCTCAGCTAGTTAACTCAGAAGTAGCAGACACTGCTGGAGGCAGATGACCGATGAGCCAAAGATAGCCCCCAATTAAAAACAAGTCCAAGCCTATGACCGCGCTCCGCAATGAAACCCTAACGGGGCTCTTACTCTGAACCCTTTACAAGCAGTTCATACCTTTGTCCTCAGTCTATCTTGCCACTCTGTAAAACAGGGGCTGAGGAAGCTATAAGACATGAAATTTCTATCCAAACAGCATGTTGTAAACATCTGGGGAAGGCATGGAGCTACTGCTAAAGTAGACCATAAAAAAGGACATTAATCACAACAGTGTTCTCCAGGAGGTCTCTCTATTTAGTGAACTCCATTTTGGCTTCTTCAAGAACTGCATTTGACAAGCACTAAGAGGGGAAGTGGACACAACCCCCATCCCAGAAGCTATGTCCAATGGATAGCCAACCAGTCCACAAACATTCATTTTCTCCAGTAGAGTTTCACTAGGTCTACAAAATACCCCCAAGGACAGACCTCCATGCCCAGCAGCAGATGGTCAACACAAAACATACTCCACAGCCCTTTTGGGAGTTCCTTGTCTCTTAAGGCTTTGTCTGGGCATCACTTCTCTCTTCTTCCCAGGTCTTCTGCACATATATTATGGGTATGGTGCTGTGCTTTAAACAGGATTTCTGTGTGTTTGACTGTGTGTCTCTGGATCTATATATGGCTCCTGTAGTTTTTTCCCTTTGGCTCTTTTTTCTCCGGGTAGTTGGCTTGCTTTGTCCTATTTTGGTTTGCTTAATTTTATTTTATCCTATTTTATTATTATTTTTAGATGTCTATTTGGATTTCAATGATAGAGAGAAGGAAACGGTGTGACTTGGACAGGTGGGAATACGGGGAGGGTCTGGGAAGAACTGGGAGGAGGGGAGCTGGAACCAGAAAACACTGAATGAAACAATCAATTTTCCATTAAAAAGTACACTAAAAAGAAAAAACCTGGGCTTGAGAATTAAGTTTTGTAAGCATCCTTAGGTACTGAAAGATAAATTCAGAAGAATTTAAACACACGTGGTACACACAAACATGTATATATCACTTTCTCTTTTTTAAATTGCAAAGGAAACAGGTAAAAACACATAAAAGGATAAGACTCCCACTTTCACTCAATATTTCCAGACTCTCATTTGGTTATTTCCATTTTAGCTTTCAACTAAGAGGCCTTCTTTCAGAATGTTTGGGTTAGAAATTTAAAAAAAAAATGTAAGGCAGGCGAAATGACTCAGTGGGCAAAGGCACCTGTACCCAAGCCTGGTGACCCAGAGCACACACGGTAGAAGGACCAGTTGTCCTTTGACTTCCACACCTGTGCTGTGTTTGCATGCAAGTGTGTGTGTGTGTGTGCATATTTTTTCTTCTTCTTGGGAGAGGGGTCACCAATGCTCTTAAAATTATATAAAGTTGTATAAATAAAGTCACCAAATGAAGCAGGAAGTGTTCATTTTAATCTATATCATATATGACAAAAAATGAACTTAATCTAAGATTTAAAACTTAACTAAGCCAAAGTTTATCTCTCTGGTGAATTTTATATTATGTATTATTACACATCTAGAAGTATTTAAAGATAAACTTGCCTTTCTGCCAAATGCATCCTTAAATCCTGACAATTAGGAGACTTCCCCAAGGAACCAAAATAACTAGTGAAGTTAGCATGGTGGCTATTTCTCTATGATGCAGTCCGGTGAGCCAAGATATAAATCACTAGCATTAAGCTGATAATTATCTTTGGAGTTGTTAATTAAATGTGAAACACACACAGCATTAAAGACATAAAAGACACAATTAACTAGAAATTTTAACAGTTCATGCATTTACCACACGGAACGTGGAAAGTCTTCCACAGAGCATAGAGGGGGAAGGAAGGGAGAGAGGGGAGGAGAAGCGAGGGTGGGGAAGGGGGACTTGTTCTTAATTGTGCTAATCAGTTAGTCACTGGATCAAGTTTTTGCAAGTTTGCTTTGTATGTGTTTGCACAATATTTATAATGGGGTTTCTTATTGTGGTAAAATATACATAACACAAAGTTTACTATTTTTACCACTTTCAGACATTCAGATCAGTGACATTAAGTATAGTCACATTGTTGTGCAACCACCATCATTATCCATCCCCGGAACTTTGCGTTGCCTCAAACTGCTTAGTAGTCACCTTAACTTTGTTCCTGCCCACCCCGGTCTCTGCTGACTTCATTTTACTCCCGACTTCTAAGAACTTGACTGTTCCAGAGACCTCAGAGAGAATGGAATGATACGATATTTGCCCTCTTTTGTGCCTGGCTTATCAGGATAATGCTGATGTTTTTAAATGAAAATCCCACCCAGTCCACTTACACATAGAATATGAAAGAAAGTAAATGTATTTCCCAGAGAATATATATGTAGCACCTTTCCCTGAATATAATATAACCAAAATAACCACTCACCTTTTTGGAAATAATTTTACCTTCTTTAAGGAAACTCTGGTTTCAGCGCCATTTCCCCCTTTAGGGCTGACTGCAGCATCTTCTAACCAACTCACCCTGTGGTCTCCTTTTTGCCTGTCTTTCTTCTAGACAGAAAAGGAAGCTATGTCTACTGCCCTAAGAAATCTCTAACTGCTCCTTACACCTGTTCTGACAATGGGTCAACTATACAAGCAAAAATAACAGCTGAGAAAGGCAGGTCAGGCACCCCGTGATCTTGATCTCCAGGACATTTACAGAAATGTCTCCCTCTTTGCCTTCTTTATTTGAAAATAGCAATGTAAGTAACATGATTCCTTCCCTTTCTGTTTGAAGAGACAGTGAAAGGCCACCTGCTTTGAGTCCACTCTGGGTCTGGGGAAGGGGCTGCCTCAGTCCCCAAGCTAACCCCTAACACTGGGTCTTTGAGCAAAAGAGCACAGACCCTACCTGGCTGCGTTTGCTCAAGGAGCCAGGGGCAAGCGTTACCCATTAACCAGTCGTGTTTTATCTCACACATTCCTGTTGCCGTGACTTTTACTCATAGGTATAAAGACATTTCTGACCTCTTCTTAACGTTGTCTTCATAAGTTCTGGACACTGATGTTTCAAATTCAAAACAACAACCCCCCCCATCACATACTAACACACACAACCCCCCATCACATACTAACACACACAACCCCCCATCACATACTAACACACACAACCCCCCATCACATANACTAACACACACAACCCCCCATCACATACTAACACACACAACCCCCCATCACATACTAACACACACAAACCCCCCATCACATACTAACACACACAAACCCCCCCATCACATACTAACACACACACACACACACACACACCAACAAAGACTGGGGTGCTGTTCACTAGTACAACTTTGGTTTGCTTAGCATGTCTGAGGCCCTAGAACTGATACTCAGCACAGGGTGGAACATCAAAAAAGAAATGTAGTAAGCAAAAGCAGAAATCCAATCACAAAGGCAACCTAAAGACTTATTCAACTCCCCCATTGGCGGTGGTGGAAACAGAAGTCCAACAGGATCACCTTTTAGTCTGGCATGCTATGACACGCTTGTAATTCCCCCAGGCAGGAAGCAGACATGGGAGGATCAGGAGTTCAAGACCAGCCTCAGCTTCTATAGTAAGATTGATGCTCAGCCTGGGCTATATGAGACCCTTCTTCAAAACAATTTTTTTTTTTTTTTAAATCACTTCATCCCTCCACTGGGGCTTCTTACTTTGTGCCTTTGTCTGTGGACCTCCTCACCAAAGGCTGAACCGGAAAATTTATCCAAGAGCGGATTTTGCATTTGGAGGAGAACTACAGTGGCCAACATATTGGTGTGGATGGAGAGATGTTGAGTTTGACGTTAATTTTTCTTTACACACATACACACACACACACACACACACACACACGTGCACACACACACACACACACAAGTGTGGAGATTCGAGGGACAATCTGTGGGAGTTGGTTCTCTCCTTCCACCATGTGGGTCATAGGGATGGAAACAGGTGGTCAGGCACAGCAGCAAGGACCTTTACCTGGTGAGCCATCTCACAGACCCCGAAATTCTTGATCACCTAAATTCAGAGTCAAAAAGACAAGAAAGTGAAAGGAACTGGAGACCTGGGAGAACAAGGCTCCTGGGCCTAGGAAAGCCCAGTGGTCATCGCTCTTTTCTCAGGCACGCCATGTGTGATACCAGTGCTGTCACTCACTGTGCTATTGCTTCTGGTGTGTGTGCGCGTGAGAGAGAGCCCACCTATGAGTGCACACACACCAGTGTGCATGTGTGCAGTCCACGTTGGATGCTCCCAAAGTGCTCAGCAGAGCCCAGAGGAGAGAGGAACAGACGAGGCAGAGTGACGGAGATGGTATCATCTAAGCAGAGTCTGGGACAGTATCTGAATTGTCGTGGCTAGCACAGGCTAACGTGGGTCTTTCCCTTCACACAAGTCAACTCAGAGACCTCTGACAGAAGCGTAGGAGACATGTCTGCAGATGTGACGGTGGACATGTATGCCCTAAAAAAATGCATGGAAAACGTGTCCATATGAATGAATGTAAGATGTATGGCATTAGGTCAGCCACGCAAGGGTTGCTGGGAAAAGGAAGTCACAGATCTCAACATTTGTTGTTAAAATCTTCTACCATAAAAATAACAGAAGTATTGTCATTCGTTTTTAAGGGCTTCAATTTGCATTTCAGTAGTAGTGTCTCTAGACCACACAGACACACAAACACACAGACACACACAGACACACACAGACACACACAGACACACACAGACACACACACACACACCCCTCTACTTACATAGTCTATAGCCTTCAAATTGCTAACTATAAAGTTTAAAGGTATCACATCACTTCACATTTAGGGAGAATGATAGTTCTAACTATGCAGGGAAGGAAAGGGTTAAATCTGAAGCAAGAAAAAAGTAATACTAAAGAAAAAGAGAAAAGCCTTCCCCTGGCTTCCTGGCCTTCGGTGGGCCATAAAATCCACTTCTGCCCTGATAAGCGCCTGCAGTGACCAGGCAAGCACACTTACTGCAGGTTTGCTCACTGAAGTCAGCTGTCTTTCTCAAGGCTATCAATACAAGCGGGAGGGTCATAAAATTGTGAAATTGCCAGAAAGGGGGACAAGGCAAATATGGGCTTGGCTGAAGCTGGCCAGTACAGCTGCAGCTCAGCTCTGACCTAGAGACACTGCAGCACGGTCAGCTCCGTGGACCCTAGGTCTGCAGCCTCGCACACAAACTGCTGCTTCTAGCTAGGTTGCTTTGGGTAGACATGGGGCCCAAGCCCTCAGGTGTCGGTAAAAGAGGGGATTTCCTTCCAATTTCTAGTTATCCATTCAAAATAATATGTAAATAAAGGCATAGAACTCATTTGTTTGTTACCAGTTCATTTTATAGTTCCTGGCATAAATTGCTTAAGATGTGCTAAATCAGAGACCTCCCTACCCACCAAAGTTCACCTCTGTACCTGGAATTTAGTTGTTAAAATGGCTCAGAGTTTCAGAACTGGGAAATTCTAGGCTGGCCTTGACATCTTAGCCTGGAAGAAGCTGAGGGGTGGAATATAGAATTTGTTCTCGCTTGGTCAATCAACAAGAAAAAACAGGCCTTGGGTTGTAAACTCCCAACGTTTACTCTCTTAGCTTCGAAGACAGCTTGCTTATTAGTCTTTTGGCTTTTAGTGAAAGCCCTATAATTCACATTGGTACAACCACTGTGCCTGTTTCTTAGCAAAATGTAACTTTGAGGATGAGGATAACAGAGGAAAACCATTTGAGTAAGCACACGTACAGGCACACCAAATTCTGGTGATGTAGCCCAGGCCTCCCTTTAACTCACTACATAGCCTAGGTTGGCTGCTTTGGTCACTTAAATTCTGGAGAATTACCACATCTCTCTGTGGTGGGGATCCTCCCGTGCACATGCTCCTTGTCAGGTCCCGTTTACTTCCTACAATAATGATTTATCTTAAAAAACAAAGCCATATTATTCTTATATGGTTAGTTAAGCTACACACGATGAACGGAAGATATGCAACTGTTAATTTATATTTTTGACTACTCACGTCTGTCCACCATTCTGTGGGTGTTGCTCCGGAAGATCCATTCTGTAGTGAAAGACAACTTTTAAAAAGAACCCACGTAAACCAAAGTTCCAAAGCTGCAACTAACGAGGGGCACAATGCAAGCAGCATTTGCAAAAGAAGAAGAGCTGAACTACCAAATTCTTCTCTGACCTCTACCGGTTAACTCCCTCTCTCTAAGTTTTTATTAGCAGAAAAATCAAACTGGGTATAACATTCCTATCGCTCCGTGAGCTAGGAGATTTAGTCTTGCATTATTTTGGTCTGTTGAAAAACAAATAAAGAAATCAACAACACTGAGCAAGGTACATCTCTTTAATCTCAGCATTCTGGAGGCAGAGGCGGGNAGATCTCTGTGACTTTGAGGCCAGGCTGGTCTAACAGAGAGTTCTGAGCCAATCAGGGACCCTGTCTCAAAAAAATCAAATTAAAAATAAACAAACAAACAAGGAAGACTATATCATATAATTCATAAGGTCGTCACCAATCTCATAGGTGAATTCTGCTTTTTAATGTTCTGAGTTAGTAGGGAGTTAGCAAGTACCTGCCATTGTCTTCAGAATAAACTGTCAAGAGAATGCTACTTTCTAGCCTTCAGGAAGAGGACATTGTCAGGATATAGATTAGAAGATCAGAGGTTGTGTTTATCCTGGGTTGATTTATCCTTTCACCCATTCGGCTAGAATAAGACTCTCCTGCTATGGATGAAATATCTATTTTTCTAGTCAGGCCACCCGGAATTTCTGAAAAGCTATCGCTGCAGGGTCTGCCCTCTCTCCAGAGCAGAGCAGTTTGGACTCTGGCCAGTGCCTGTGTTCAGGTGGATTTGCCAAAGGCTGGTGTATCAGTAGCCATACTGGGAGGGCCACATGACACGGTCTTTGTCTGCTTCCTGCTCGCGTGGCAGTGGTCATGGCCAACTCCTTCCACGGGGGCCTGTCAGGAGATAAAAGTGCCTCACCTGTAGTCTAGCTGTTAGAGAGGAAAGCAAGCTGCCTCCTGCCATCCCAGGCCAGACACCTGCCTCTTTGCACATGGGGCAGAAACTGGATCTCTAGTCAGGAGTTCACTGTCCTCCCTATGACAAGATGCTTTGATCTCTTAGGAGACCATCCATCTCGTTTCTCCTGAAGCTTTAACTCCACCTTCGAAGCAGCAGCTGCCTCCCCTCCCCCCAGGAGCCTCAGTCCCAACTCCAGGCTTGGGTATCAGGGTAATCAGTTTGATCTGACAGATTTTAATTACATTAATTAGGGCTTTTCTGAATAGGTCTGATTAGCATCCTGACAAGGTTTTTTTTTTTTTTTTTTGTCTTCCTTTCCCTTCTCTAAAGGGGCACCAGGACTCCTGTTTTCCTTTCTTCTAACACTGGTGACACTTCTTATCTTGCTCAAGGTAAACACACACTCAGTGGCACCTTGTGTAGTGGGTATTTTATGAGGACATGGCATAGGCCTAGGGGAGCAGAGACTGTTATTTGGAACACTTTCGAGGTCTTGAGCACTGGGTTTGCTTGACTGTTGTTGAGAGTACACTCCACATTCAATTTCACTTTTAAAGACCCAGCTTCTTGTGAAACTCCCTCATGGTCTCATCACAGAAGGAAATATAAAGAGATTCTTGCCTTTCTATTATATTAACCATTTTGTTTTAGAGAAAACCAAAGATAGACTCCAAAAAGCCAGGGAAGATGTAGCCTTCTACCCTGACCTCAATCAGGTTTTAAGACAACAAACCCTTTGAATGTGAACAAGGCTCTTTAACTGAAAACGCTTCCAAACTGCTTTCAGCTACTAATAAAAGAGAAGCAACCTCATTGACTTCCCAGGTCTCCGTACAGAGATTAGCACAGTGCAAATTTGGCCGGCTGTATCATCTGCACTATAATTGCTACTTTAAAATGTGCTGTTTTGAATAACCCACAATAAATGAGGGCATTGTTCCAGAAACCAGGAAGAGAAATCTCAGCTGAAGTTTGTTTGCTTTTAAAAAGCCAAAGGCGAAACTTTTTTTTTTTTTTTTGAGCCATATATCTTAAGTTAAACAGTAAAAACATGGACTTGCGACCCTTAATCCCAGTTTCGCCTCCCTTTCTCCGCACACCTTGTGCAATAGCCATTTCTCTGGAGATTAACGCTGCTGCTCCCACTGAACTGAACTGTGTCTCATGGACCATGGCGTCTGTGTTGGGATAGTTCCCGTTTGGGATGATAGTAAGAGAGCTGAGAAACCACACTATCTAGCCATGGTGGTGTACCAGGAAAAGTTATCCAGAGTTAATCGCTTTCAAACACATTCTAGTGCACACAGCCCATGTAATACACCTGTCATCTCACCTGGAAAGCTTAACTAGGTCTTAGCAAGGGAGAAACAGCAAAGAGTTTATTATCTGTTCACCTTTTTCCACTGGTGGGCAGGGAATGGGGGATATGAATGGGGTTGGGAATGGCTCAATGAACTCCAACTTTTTTTTTTTCTTACTTATGGATATTACCCAATTCTCTCTAGAAATGAGAATGATCTTCTCTTACTTTCTCTTATCCTTTTAGAAGGATGATACGTGCTTAAAGACCTCAATTTTCGGGGCTAGGTCTTTGATTCTTGTTGGGTCAGATAAGTAAGAATGTCTAGCAAGTGTGAGCTATCTGTAGCAACACCTACAATTCCAGCTACTCAGGACTCTGGGACTGGAGGATTGTAAGGAGCCCCGTGTCAGATAAATACATGAGTAAATAATAAATACATGAGTAAATAATAAACATATAGATATAGAAACCTCACGATTTCTAGGAAGTATGGTGAAAAGACTGGAGAAGTATTCAAACTTCAAAATAGAACTTGCATACGATGCAGGTGTTCCTTCCACTCCTGGGCGCCTACGCAGAGAACTCCGCATTATATCTGAGATATTTGTATATTTGTGTTTATTGCTGCTCTATTTATGATATGGAGCCAGCCAAGCTGATGAGTGGAAAAAGGAAAATGTGGTACATACACAAAACAGAATATCATTTCAGCTGTAAAGAAACATAAATTGGAGACATGACAGTGGTGATGCACACCCTTAATTCCAGCTCTTGGGAGGCAGAGGCAGGTGGATTTCTGTGAGTTTGAGGCCAGCCTGTCCTACAGAGTGAGTTTCAGGACAGCCTGAGCTACCTAGAGAAACCCTGTCTCAAAACAAAACAAAAGTAAAAAAATATAATCATGAAATTTTGAGAAAAATGGGCAGATTTGGACAGTACAAGCAAGGAGACACAAACTCAGAAAGACCATTCCTTAAGTTCTCCTTTATCTGTGAATCCTCATTTATTATGCCTGCATGCATATCTGTAAGCAGATAAGCCTGGGTATAGCATAATGCTCAGAAAAGAGACCAAGTAAGAGCAGTCTCAGGTGTTAAGGGAGGACAGGAGGCAAGCCAAAGGTTCTGTGAATCATGGAAAAGGATGGAAAGATCATTTTTGTTTCCTAGTTTCAACTCTATCATAGTTTTTGTCCATTTGTTTTATAGTGACTACAGGAATCAAAACCCTAAGCCAAGCCCCGTGGACTCAGAATAGCCACACTAGTTTTCTAGGAAGTATAGCCTGGAACTTGCTAAGTGTTTGCATGGCTTCCTTAATCTAGACATGCAATGTGGTCATTAATAAACTAATTAGAATAAAGAGATTTTATTTATTTAAAAAAAAAAAGCATGGAGGAACTTAAAGGCAGAAAGATCCGTATGTTTGGAGGCAGACACTGAATGTTTTGCTGTCCCCTAATACCCAGATGTTCATGCAGGATAGTGTTTACTGCACACACTGAGTGGCAGGTTGCCTTTTGCTTTTCTAGGAGCCACAGTGCTTTTACTAGGGGCCAAACACATCCTGGCTTCCGTGTGCTGTATGTGAGAGTTTGAGTGTATACATCCTAATTCTAACAACTGCTCACTTCCACGTCTACTCTCTTCTATGGGAAGGATCCTAGAAAGAAGGAGAAAGCTAAATTAACCGGAGGAAATCCCCAGGGTGGCAGGGTGCTCTGATTTCTTCATTAATGCCAAGAAAAGGCAAACAATGGGTGTCAGCCATTACGCCCTGCACAGTGCAAGATAAGAGAGAGTTAAGTGGACTAATCGGCTCGTTTAGGCTGGGCTTCAAACATTTGGCTGCTTTAATTTCTTCTTCTTTGGTGCACAGTGCTGAAACATACAGGGAATGCTTTGAACGGTCTGGTCTTAGTGACGAAAAAGAAGCATGAGACACACAGAGGAAGAGAGGCTGGAGAGAGAATGTAATGGGACTAAGAAGCCTTTCCTAGGACATTTCTTAATTACCATTTGGGAAATAGGTTAACCACAATCTCACTAAGCTACTGTGGATCACCTAACTGATTTTGGCAGGAATGTCATTGAGAAATACTTATTTCTAATATTCTATGACAATAGATTTGTGACTAACCCACTTAGTACTGTCATTCTGCAAACTAGCTTATTTTAAGTATTACTTGTGTTTCATGGAACAAATCGAGTCTAAAATTATATACTTGAATTTAATGGTTCGGAGATGAAAGGACATTAATTCCAGGTGCTTATATTTCAGGCTTCATCAAATAAAAACAACAAATTTGTATAATGGGGACTGATTCCTTTTTCTTTTAGGTGAACAAAAAAGTCAACCTCAGAACAGAGTTTATGAATGAATACTCAGATCAAGCACTGTAAACAGTACTTACTCTTAATTTAATAATAATAATAGCAATAATAGTAAACCTGTACACATAAAACGGTTGTTGCCTGAGAAATGTTTATCCGTAGAAGGCATCTCTCAGCTTCTCCCCACCTTCCCAATAAAAAGGCACAGGAGATTATAGACTACTTATATCAGAGATTGTCTGTATTTTTCCAAGTTTGTGGCCTACTTATAAAGAATGTGAGTTTAAAAAGGAGAATAATTTACTTCTTTTCAAAGAGTATTCAAAACATGCAGGTATAATATCTTATTTGATCATGCTGGTCATGGTCCATTAAGAGTAACCAGTTCAAGTCAGGACAAAATTGCTGAAAGTACATACAAAAGGATATGAAGAGTTATGCATTTGAAATGATTGTGGGCGGGGGACTTGGGTTATGTAGTCTTGAGGTAGACCAGTTGCCCAACATGTATCATTCTTAGCAATGTAAAATAATAGTCATAATAATAACAGTGGCAGTTAGGAGAGCTTTGGAAAGGTGGGTCAGTAAAGAGTCAGTTTTTTACACATACACAACCACCACACTGGCAAAATCTGTCTGATGTAACTATCCGGGACCATGCAGTCGGCTGAATATCTGCAATTTGTAAGGGAAGGCTTGAATGGTAAGTCAGAGGTAAATGTGGTCAATTTTAGTTTTTAATCTTAACAGTGGCTATCCATTCCCTTAACCTCTAGGATCATGATAGGCAGCTATGAATAGATTCCTGCACAGCTTGCAGCAGCTAGTGGGAGCTCAAGCAACCAGTAAGGATTCTGCCTTCAAATTTGGGAATCTGTGTTTTGATCATTGACTACAGACTCTGATCATGGGTGTGTGCAGGCATAAGATCTCTCAGAGTTTGTTGCATATACCTTCTGCTCATTTTTTCAGGTTCTTTGTTTTCTGGCAGAGCTACCCAGAGAAACTCTGTCTCAAAAAAACCAAAAAGAAAAAAAAAAAGATAAATCACAAGGAATTCCAAGAAAAGAGTGCTGATCTAAAAATAAGTTTGAAGTAATCCTTTGGGGATGCAGGTGGCAGACTTACAAAATGAAGTTTTTAAAACAGCTTAAAATGCTGAAGATGTAAAGGAAGATGCAAATAAGTCAAGTAATAGAGAAACAGAATTAGAAATACCAATAAAGAGAGAAAAAAATCACAAGGAGTCTAAAATATTTGAAAGCAAACTTCTGCGAGGGGAATTTTGTCAGATGTAAGCAGGCAAAGAACCAGAAAGTTTAGAGGAAAGACAAGGAGATGCTTAGGTATCTGGGATAAAAAGAAAAGGCCTGGCAAAAGCAAAGCCCAAGAGTCTGGTGGGACATATCCCAACTAACCAGCGTGTCCATCACAAGTGGGACATATCCCAACTAACTAGCGTGTCCATCACAAGTGGGACATATGGCAAAAGCAAAGCCCAAGAGACTGGTGGGACATATCCCAACTAACCAGCGTGTCCATCACAAGTGGGATATATCCCAACTAACCAGCGTGTCCATCACAAGTGGGACATATCCCAACTAACCAGCGTGTCCATCACAAGTGGGACATATCCCAACTAACCAGC
>NC_034598.1:10766712-10770018 GCF_900095145.1 Mus pahari
ACAAGTGGGACATATCCCAGTTAACCAGTGTGTCCGTCACAAGTGGGACATATCCCTACTAACCAGCATGTCCATCACAAGTGGGACATATCCCAGTTAACCAATGTGTCTATCACAAGTGGGACATATCCCAATTAACCAGTGTGTCCATCACAAGTGGGACATATCCCAGTTAACCAGCATGTCCATCACAAGAGTCTTATGAGAGAGGACATGGAAAAATTATTTGAAGAAATAAAGGCTGAAAGTTGTCAAGGTTTGATGAAATGTTTTATGTACAAGGATCTACATGGATAAACTCTAAATGCCAAGTTGGACGAACCCTGGGAATCCACATCAAGATGTATTATGATCACATATTTAAAAAAACTAGGAGAGAATTGAAACTAGGAAACAAAAATTATCTTTATATATATCCTCTTTCGTGATTCACAGAACCTTTGGCTTGCCTCCTGTCCTTCCTTATCAACTGATACTTCTCTTTCTTGGTCTTTCTAGGAGCTATACTATACCCATACTTACATGCTTTATAGATACACATGTGTGCATTATAAGCTAGGATTCACATAGGAAAGAGAACCTGGGCACATGCTTTATAATCCTAGCACACCACTCAGGAAGCAGAGGCAATAGGATCTGTATGAATCTGACGCTTTTGGACACCTCAGTGTAAGGAAAACTGAATGGAAACATAGCCCTATCAGAAGAAAAAGAAACCCTGTCTCTAAATGCAAAGACATTCAATTCAAAACAAATCAGGAAAGAAAAGTGCCATTGAAGGTCTTCAGTGTGAATTTAGTGACTGAGGGGAATGTACACAAGGTCTCCCCAAAATATACTCCTCTATTCTAAGTGCTGACCTGGTCTGTAGGCAAGTGAGTTAAGATAAAGTCATTCTTTGCAAACTACTCATGGCTCACATGTCCTGAGCTCACTGAAGCTTGTAAAAATGGTCCAGGATCCAGTGGTGGGAAATGGTGGATAGTCAATACAGTAGTCAGAGGACATTTCAAGTGGATTAAAATAACCAAGTTAAGACAACAACAACAAAACAACAACCACGGAGATGATTTTCCTTTACGCTCCTTAAAAACAGAGGTATGTTTTCATCTGGAAGGCATTCCTAAATGATGAAATCCAAGTTCCTCTTTTAGAAAAGAGGATACATTATCGAGTACTTATCTGGTCCCTTTAAGAAAAAGCCATCAGCTGCTTTACCCTCTGTGCTGGTCCTCATCACTATTTCTCTGTGCAGTCTGTGCTTTACAATCTTTTCTCTCCCTGATGGAGCAGATCTCTCCTTCATGCCCAAAGTGCCCTTTGAAGTCTGCCCTCCCTTTAGGGCTTTGGCGGAGGTATTCAGACCTCTCACACAACTCCAGCAGAGTTCCTGGACCGTCCACGTTCTGTCGAATACAGTTGTTTCATGTGGCCCGTGATTTACTGTCTTAATTAATGCTCAAAAGGAGAAGGGTGTATCTTTGGTGGAGTTCCCCCCCTTCTTTTCACAAAACAGGACTCTTGGGGTTTCTGTGGACATTGTGCAGGATGGTTTTGCCAAATGGGACGAGGCATGGTTAATACTTTTCCTTTAAAACCTTTGCCATAAATCAGCTGGCACTCCGTTTGCACAAGCGCAGCGATTAATGTCCTGCCCCGCCCCCAGCACTTCCCGAATCTTAAACAAAGTTGGAATAAACTGAGGCTGAGCAGAGCCAGTGGGCCCAGTACGTCAGTTTAATGAGGTCTGAATAGATCACACAGGGCATATTGTGGCAGAATGAGGTGGGTGGTGGGGACCCAAATCTCAGTGATGTGAAAGTGGGGGAAGCGAGGGAAAGAGAAGATGTAGGTTTCAGTAGGCGGTGCTTAGTCTCAGACACATGTCTTTGGTAAAAAGAGCACATCTTACATTCTCTCTGCCATTTGCTCGAGCTTAACTGCGGGACATGTTTAGATTTATCACTGCTTCCTGTCTGTGGTTTTGCTTTTCCATGTTCCCCAACACATGGAAGGTTTATCGTTTGCTGCTTCGTACTTGTTCTTACCCGCTAGCCTCCTGCCTGCAATCAGATATCCCCATATGCCCAAAGAATCCCCTACAGGAGAGAAGAAAAAGAAAGAACTGCTTATCAAAGGCCTGGACTCCTCAGAAGCTAATTCTTAGGTCCTGCCCATCCTTGGTGGACAGCCAGAGTTTTCAATCCACCCTTCCCTTAAATCCATGTTCCTCCCCTTCCATTGATCACTTCAGAGAAAGGTATGTTGATCCCTTTTCTGCTCGGTAAGTCAGACACATGCCTAGGATTATCCTGTTAATGAAAGCTATACAGCAAGGCAGAGGAAGGAAGCTTCTTCAAGGGAGTCATCTCAGTGGGACTGAGGATTCCGTCAATGGTAGCACGCTTGCCCCACCTCAAAGCCCTGGGCTGCGGGGGTGAGGTGACATATAAGAAGTATCCAGCAACGTATTTCCCTAATGTCAGTCCTAAACTCACAACAGACCACCAGGAAGAAGTGACTGTTAACAGAGTTCTCTTTTATAGACTGCAGGAAGATTGTTGAAGGAAAGAATTTTAAAAACATATGAAGTCTTCTTAAGGTTTTGTTGAATTTGTGAACTCCACACAGACTGCTTCAAAACTCCTAGTTCCTAGTAGGTAAGATAACCAGCTTCTAGTCATGTTTGTTACTCTCCAACACGACACGTCAGAAGGTGTTAGTTTTGTATGTTATAGACCTATTGACTCTGAGGAAACCTACGTACTAGTTCCTAACTCTCCAGAGCACCAATTTGAGCGCAAGATGCATAAGATCATCTTCCATCTTTGAGACAGAGAGGACACAGATGAGCTCTATTCTAGAAGAGGAAGGAAAACTGTTCTTACATTTGTCTATTGTATAATTAAATTAATAATGTAAATTATCCCTAGCACATAGCCACCCCATCTCACTTGACCAGATCAGGACTGGTTTAAGTGGTTTGGTCTTAGAAAACTTAGTTTCATCTGAAGTGTTTTCTTTTAAAATGGGAATTCAAGACTTGAACATTCCAAATCTGTGTTCCACTCAAAAAATAACCAGAAAGACAGCACAGCCCCAGACTTACACTGCTGAAAGTACTGCACATGGATTTGAATGGGCTTGGCTGGTTGGTTGGTTGGTTGGTTGGTTGGTTGGTTGGCTGGTTGGTTGGCTGGTTGGTTGGTTGGTTGGTTGGTTGGCTGGTTGGTTGGTTGGTTGGTTGGTTGGTTGGTTGGTTGGCTGGCTGGCTGGCTGGCTGGCTGGTTGGTTGGTTGGTTGGTT
>NC_034598.1:10770658-10772522 GCF_900095145.1 Mus pahari
ACACACACACACACACACACACACACACACACACAGTTTGAGATATAAAGATGCTCTGCCTTATTGAAATACGAAGTAGGTAGCTCTTCAGACTGGAGAGTGTTGACTCATTCCTAAGTGCTAGATCTCTGTACAGAATGAGGCCCTTTCTGTTGTTTTATTGGCAGTAGATAGATGAGTGTATTACCTAACAAATATATCTAATGTGTTAGACCCAACAGCCAAGCAGAAAAGTATGTTATGGTAGGTAACTGTGTGTGGATTGTGCTGAGAGAAGCTTGGGAGAATACTTGACTTGCTTCCAGCTCCAGCACAAACCAAACCACCCCACCATCCCCCACCAACCCCACCATCTCACCAACCCCACCAACCCCATCAACCCCACCAACCCATCAACCCACCACTCCACCAAACCCACCACCCCACCAAACCCACCAACCCGCCACCCCACCAAACCCACCAACCCACCACCCCACCAAACCTACCAACCCCACCCTCCATCCCCTACCAGCCCCACCAACCCTGTGATTTCATTTGTACTCTCTTGAGTAGATAGACTGTAATTGGATGGAAAATATGTTTTTTAGTGTGGGTGGGTGTGGGTGTATGTGTGTGCATATGTGTTTCTGTATGTATATGTATATATATATATATATATATATATATATATATATATATATGTGTGTGTGTGTGTGTGTGTGTGTATGTGTACATGTGCCATGGTGTATATGAAAGTCAGAAGTAAACATGCAACAGTTGTGTTTCTCCTTCTACCATGTAGGTTCTGAGAAATAAAAATAAATATATATAATTTAATTGTGGGGGTTCGAAGCTATCCAAAAACCGTCACAAGACATACCCCATAGGGAGGGCTGGCGCTCCAACACAGGAGACTCTGATCCCTTACACAGATGTGTGGGAACTCGCTTGATTTTTCTTAATCTTTTATTAGAGAGAAAGTAAGGATTCAGGCCATAGTTGAGACATAGTAGGAAAACAACTTGGAGTGAACTTCAGCCAACAGGATGTGTAGCTGGAAAAGAGTAGGAAAGAATGACGTGGCACAGGATGCAGGTGCGACTCTTGGGAAGGACCTCAGGGATGACACCCTCCGCCGGCTGTCTTTACCTCCTTGGAAACGGATTCAGATGTGAAGGGACTTGCCCATCTAACTGAGAGCCAGCACTGAGACTTGTGCACGTCATGGGAAAGTGGTTGGGTGGACAATGCCAAGCCTGTGGCTCTGGGAGTCTTGTTTGTGAGGTTGGTTGGTTGTTGGCTTTGGTCCTCGTTATCAAAATTCACTCTGCAGCACAGGAACAATAGGTTGTTGGGGGTCGGATGTACAGTATAAGAAATAAACACATCCAAGGAGGTTTTAGGCTTAAAGGAGGTTCACATTAGCCTGAGCAAATTGGAGGCACACTGCTTAATTCTCTCATGCAGTGGCTTTCTTTTCCTGAACATGGGTTCTTTTCTCTTGCATGCAAAATATAACCTCCATCCTTGGTCTCTGTCTCTGGCCCTCTTGCAGAACTTTAATACAGTTTTTAAAAATTATAAAGAAAATAAAGGAAATTGAGTCATTGATAAATAGGACATCATTGGAATAGCCAGTGTGTGCAATATTCACATCTGCTCACCTAACAAGCCCACTCCAGTTTTAAAAAGTGTGTGCGTGTTTGTGTTTGTGTGTGTGTGTGTGTGTGTGTGTGTGCGCGCATGTGAGAGAGAGAAAGAGAGACAGACAGACAGACAGACAGACAGAGAGACAGACAGAGAGACAGACAGAGAGACAGACAGAGAGAAAGATAGACATACAGAGAGACAGGGACAGACACAGACAAACAGACAGACAGAAAGA
>NC_034598.1:10772807-10802368 GCF_900095145.1 Mus pahari
AGAGAGAGAGAGAGAGAGAGTTTATATAGAGATATCCAAGGAAAATTTGTGGGAGTCAGCTCTTTCCTCCTATGTGGGTTCTAGGCCTGGATCTCGGGTCAGAATTACTGGCAGCACCTTTATCTGGTTCACTGACTTCTATTTTTAACCGACATTTCTGGTTTCCTCTTGATATGGATGAAAGAAACGCAAATGAGTCACATTTAACTTTGAATTTAATTTTGAGACAAGACTCTCCCTGTGTAGCTCAGGCTGTCTTCCTACCTCAGCCTGCTCTATGTCTGAGAATACAGGCATGTATCATTATTCTGGCCTCTTCTTCTTCTTCTTTTTAATTATAAAGGGAAGGAAAAAAATCTTGTTATTCTGAGATGTGATTTAGGTAGCATTCTATAAATCAACAATATATAAACCATCTATATGATCTATGAAATCTATAGAAGATCCTAAATTTTCATTAGAGTACCTAATCCCTCTTTACCTGGTGATTTCTATAGCTTCCCTGCTCAGGCAAGTGTCGCATAACTCCTCCCTCACATTAACTGAATATGGTGACTTCCAAAACATATGGTCTGGGAAGGTCATAGCAACAAGAAGAGTCGATTCCCCGAGTTGAAACATGACAAGCATGACTTCAGTTGTGTCATGGAGGTGCCAGGCATTGTCAACATGGACCCTTGACATGACGAGACAGTATTTTACCTTTGTGCTCCTTACAACTCACAGCTCCAGCCTAACCAGACTTGCAGCTGAGAAACTCTCAGAGCCAGAGGAACTCTCCTAGCCCAGGAGCCTAAGGGACAGGGTCAGTGAATGGGTTGTGCTAGCTATCTGCTGCCCTGGGACTCAAAGATGACATAACCAGAGGTGTGGGGGTGAAGTTGGAATCTTCCTAAAACTGTGTCAATACTGCTATGCTATATTAAATTACAGCTCATTAATTTGGACACATTAAAAGCAAAGGAGACTGGGTATATAAGGCCCCCTTGTACAATTTCCTCAATTTTTCTGAAAATGTAAGCTGTTCTGAAATACATACATATATATGTATGTATTTTAAAAGACACTATAAATCCTTGTATTGACAAAACAATTTTAATAACTACCTTGGATTACTACCAAACTCATTTTTCCCCAGAGTCAAATATTTGGCTTTATTACAGTTTCTTTTTCAAGGTAGGAATTTTATTGAAAGAATAGTTATTGCTAGAAAAATCAACTTGCTTCCCAATGACTGGGAAGTTCTTGGTACCTGTGTAATGAGCTCTGGTATAGGCTAAACATCCTAAGATTCCCTTGTGCTAAATTCCTCATCCGTACATCTGAGAAGCTGGAGTGGATTATCAGTAGCGTTCTTTACATCTTTCTTCCCAAAGACATAAGAACCCGTTCAAAACCACGGAAAACTCCCTCGGCCTACTAAAGGCTTCATTTCTCATTCCTGGCCTTTAAGTGGCCCTGCTTCCATATGACCACCATGACTGACAGAGTCAACCGTGAGAGGATGCTACTAAATCAACATGCCTTTAGGGGCTCTTTCCAAAAAGGAAAGAAATCTGGCAGCTGGCTTTGGAACCAAGATTACTTAGCTTAGTCAAAGTTGCTAGACCATCCATCATTGAGAGACGAGGGGACATTTGCCCAGGGTCAGTGGTCAAGCAACTGTGTGAACTTGTCCTAAATTGTCGCTGCTCCCCTTGCCCAGTTCTAAACTTGGTTGCTTTATTCTTAACATGCCACCCTGGGGCAGGGAGAGGGCACATACTCTCAGGTCACCCTCTCTGGAGGGTGGAGTCACACACAGAGACTCAGAAACTAGTGTTTCCCATTAGCCTGTGTTCATTAATATTGCTGTCTAGCTGCCATGTCCTGTTTGGAAAATGGTTACATTTTGGGGGGCCATTTCCTATGTTCTAAATGTGCTTTAGCTCCAAACTAATTCCAGATAATGAAGGACATTGCTTTCAACTGGCGGGGTTTAAAAAAATAACTTTGGCTTCTCTTTTGCTCTCTATGTAGTAGACTGGAAACTTGTTTCGGACCTCAGACAGCATGTGAAGACTTAAAGTTTGCTACAAATAGCCAGAATGTAGGAACAAGCTCAGGATCCACCCAAATGTCCATGGTCACCCACACTCGGTGCAAGGGTATCATGGAATATTACTCAGTCATATAAGGAATGAAGTTCCTACAGATGATGCACTAGACATGAACCTTGAAAGCACCATGCTAGGAGACGTAAGGCAGGGACAAAAGGATCCATATTGTATGATTCCATTTACAAGAGATAGCCAATAGAAAACAGCCAATAGGAAGCAGAATTCCAGTGGGAGGATGGGGAGGGCTGTCAGTGAACATCTTCTGCCTGGGATGCAGAAAAGGTTCTGGAGGCTGTGTTGGTGACGGTTGACAGCAGTGTGGATGAGCCTGGTACCACGCTGACCATGGCTCCCAGTCATGGTTAAAACGGGGTGAGGCTTAGCTCTGTGGTAGAGCTCACACTCAGCCTAGCATGAGCAAGGCCTCAGGTCTGATACGTTACACAAACCAAATGGCATTAAAATGGTGGGTTTTGTGGCATACATCTTACTACTTAAAAATAATAATAAAACCAACAAGCAAACAAACAACTAACGGGACATGGGAAGACTAAGATCTAAATGGGATGGGAGTTAGGAATTTGGAAGGTTCTGGTTTTCTGGTAACCCTGCTGGTGTCTCTGTAGAGACAGAGGAGTCTTGCTATGCAGCCCTGACTGAGCTCAGGCTGACTTTGAACTCACTGCCATCCTCTTGCCTCTGTGTCCCGAGTAAGTGTGATATCATGTCCAGCCTTACTTTATAAATTATTGGTAGATATTACTCGACATGGTTCCAAAGTCAGAATGATATAAGAAGACGCCCAGGGAGGAAGAAGCCTGAGCACAGAGGCCGGCTCCAGTCAGCATCCAGTAGACCTTGTTTCCATTCCCAGGGTTCCTAGGATTACTAGGGTTACTTGTGCTCTTCTTTATCTTCCTGTTCCTTCAACAAACACATTGTCATCTTTTCTTACTTAAAAGGCAGCAGACTATATTCACTGCTAAGCACCTTGCCGAATCCTTAAAGAATTTTGAATCTTAAAAAGTCAACCGAGAACTGTGGATTTTTACAGTTGTAGGCAGGATGAAAAATCTACTCAAGTAAAACCAGTAGAGAGAAGTCCACTTTCTACCTCATTTTAAACAGAAGTTGAGACAGAGAGGAGAAAAAGGGAGGAGGGGGGGAGGGAAGGGAAAGAGAAAGAGAAAGGGAGGGAGGGAAGGGGAGAGGGAGAAAGGGAGGGAGAGAAGACTTAAAGGTTCAGGAGCATTAGGGCTGGCTGACTTGCCCTGGGGCAAGTTTAACTGTGTAAATATCCCCTTTCAAAGCACTTTATGTCCATAGGCCACTTGGAGATTACCACCTTGTAAAAGAAAGGAAGAAAAGCAGCCCCCTCACCCTTCCCCACCCAGTAAAGGAAGAGACTGGGGTGGGGGTGGCCTCTAGTTGACCATTGCTCAAACGGGAAGGGCTAAGTGCGGCTGTTAAATTTAAGGAAATCCACTTGGCACCCTGCAGGACCCTGTATCTTGAACTCTGAGAACCCTTTACCTCTATGATGTCAAGCAGGCTACATGGCTCCTGTTTCCAGCACCCACTCACGAAAGAAATAAGCAGATCTCAGCGGCTGGGCTAGCCCACCAGCTCCCTGAACTATTTTGGTCACAATAACTCACAGCTTTGGCAATTTCAGAAGAGGACACCTGTCACCCGAAAGGCAACCGCTGTCTCTTAAAATACTATAAAACAACAAAACCCTCCAACACTTTCTATTTTTTAAGGCCAAATCCACGATTTTGTAATCTTATTATAGAAAGGATGTACAATTAAACATCTAATCTATAACCTTCTATTCTCATATATAATAGTCTATAATAAACTAGTATTATAAGTTACATTTTAGACTTATAAGCTAAAAGGAAGATACTATTTAGTAAAAACACCCGATTTCATAATCTTTTTCTTTCCTTTGCTTTCCTTTTCTTTTCCTTTTGGTTTTTCAAGACAGGGTTTCTGTGTGCACCCCCCTGGCTTTCTGTAGACCATGCTGGCCTCGAACTCTGAGACCCTCCTGTCTTCGCTGGCATTAAGGGTGTGCACAGTAGATTTTTTCCCAAAAACCTTAAACATATTGACATTTGTATTCAAAGTCATTTAGTGGGTTTTTAAATTCATTAAATACAAACCAAACCAAACCAAACAAAAAGCAACTGCTATGTGCCATCAAGTTAAGTTCTCCAGAGAAATGAGACAGACAAACGGATCCCTTGCCTGGGAGAGTTAGCATTCTGGTTGAAGGACCAGACAATAGGGAAGTAAACACACTGATAAATGCGTTTGGAAAGTGGCAAGGACTACAAAATAGTTGACTAAATCCAGATAAGAAGATGGCCAGGAGGCAGCCCTTTTGATAAAAGCACCTGGAAAGACTTCCGTGAGGAGATGATCAAACACAGTGAAGGACGGGGGCAAACTCAGGACAGAAAACTGCAGGCAGAAGCAGCAGCCTGCCTGGGCAGGAAGCAGCCGAAGACAGCGTGGGCAAGAAGAGAGTGTGAACAGAGGAGAGAGTGGGAATGACTGCCTCACGGACACAGGAGGGACCCCAGACACTCATGGTAGCCCTGACCTTGTTGAGTCTTAAAAGCTGACTCTTGCTGAAAACGGTGTTTAAGGAATGAGACAAGAAACCTCCGGGTCAAAAGGCAATTTACACACACAGGGAAAGATGAGCTCAATCTGGGCAGGTTCTGGGATCATGTTTGAGGTGGGCCCAGGAGGGTCCAACTATCCTGGCCAACTGGTCAGAGTAAGTGGTAGGAGAAAAACAAGGTCCTGCGAAATGTTATACGTCTGCTTTTTTGTAGGTGGCAAGCCAAGAATCAGAAAGAAATCAAATTCTATTTTTTTAACTTGCATTTTTAAACATACAGAGGAACCAGAAATCTTGTTCCCGGGACAAAATGTTAAGGGTTAGTGCTTCAGAATTGCCTGAAACTGCTTTAGACAGCCCTTCCCCTGAATACATGTGGGGCACGTGCTGGCTGAGGGGAGACTTGCGAGCCACTTGAGAAGCAGTCATGAATTCACATGAATGTCCGTGTACATGAACATGTAGGGCATGTGCAAAGCATGTGGTTGTGTGCTGAAGTGTATGAAGGGGCACGGGAAGACTGTGTGTCTGTGTATATACACAGGTATTTGTGTAAGAACATGGGCAGGAGGCTGGTTGAGAACAGGGGACCTGAGCCACAAAGATATGGATTTCACTTAAGTTGGATGGAGGCTGAGGAGGGCCACTCCTTTGGCAACACCATCTGTAATGGTTTGTATAAGCTTGGGCCAGGGAGTGGCACTATTAGGAGGTCTGGCCTTGTTGGAGTAGGTGTGTCACTGTGGGCATGGGCTTTAACGCCCTAGTGCTAGCTCCCTGAAAGTCAGTCTTCTCCTTGTGGCCTTCAGATAAAGATGTAGAACTCTCAGCTCCTCCTGCATCATGCCTGCCTGGATGCTGCCATGTTCCTGCCTTGGACTGAACCTCTGAACCTGTAAGCCAGACCAGTTAAATGTTGTCCTTATAAGAGTTGCCTTGGTCACGGTATCTGTTCACGGCAGTAAAACCCTAGCTAAGACACCAGCAGATGGAATAATAAACAGAACAACGTTTGATGTAAGTCACTAACTTGAGCTGTGACAGCAGCTCTTGTCCTCCTACCCCAACACAAGGCATCTGTCCACCTCCATCTCAAGAACTGAACCAAACCAGCCAATAATTTCATGAGACAAGCTATTAGATGAAGGGACCAAGCTATAGAGATTAAGCAAGCACCATGGCTGAAGTAAGGCTGTGACTATGTATACCCACAGATTTTTATTTATTTATTTATTTATTTATTTATTTATTTATTTATTTAAGTACTACAGGCTGAGCCTTGGTCACCCACAGAGCTGTATCCAGAGCCTTTTAATTATTCTGAGATCTTGCTAAGTTACCTTAACATCCTGTATAGCTCAAGTAGGCCTTGAATGAATGTGTGATCCCCTTGCCTCGGGATTTCTCACCATGCCCAGCATCATGAATCATATACTTCACAGGTGGGTTTCAATTAGCATTTAATTAATTTACCTCTATAATAAATGTTTTGAATGAAAACATATACAAAGAATTTAAATGTATGTTTATGTGTATTATTTATAGTATTAAGCTGTAGCATAAAATTTTAGATTAAAATTTTTTTTAGGTTATCATGAAAAACAGTGGGTCCCATCTTGGCTTTATCATACACACGTGACATTATATTTTGCTCTCCTTCACCCCCTCCCTCTCCCCTATTCTCCTCTGTGTTCCTCCTTCTGTGGTGCTGATGTTGCACCCCTCCACCCACCTTGTCCTTTCTCTGTTTTCCAATTCCTTGTATTCTATTGTCTTAGTTGTCTCATCCCTTAAGATCTATCTCGCTCCTCCTTCCCCCTCATGATCACCGTTCTGGTTTAATGACACACACACACACACACAAACACACACAGTTTTAAATCTAGGCTCTGCAAAGGACAGAAAGTCATGTGGCAGCTGTCTTGGTGAGTCTGGCTTATTTTGCTTAACATATTTATTTCTAGTTGCATCCCATTTTCTCACATGTCATGATTTTGTTTTTCTCCACGGCTGCCTAAAATTATACTGTATAACGCATGTTTTTATAAGCCCAAGGTTCTTAGCATTTGTTTAAAACAGAGCACGGGTGAGCTCTGTCCTCAAAGGTTAAAATAAATAAATAAATAGATAGATAGATAGATAAATAAATAAATAAATAAAACCCCAAGGCACCTGCAGAGAAGGGCTCAGCCAGATTCTCTGGGGTCCCAAGCCCTGAGGCTTAACAGGTCCAGCTAAGCTAGGTCATAGTGGGCTAAACTAGCCTTACCATGCACCAGAGCCAGGGATTGACAGTCACTTGGGACCACATAGTTCCTAGTGTGGCCCAGCAGACCTCTGCTGACTCTAACCTGTCCCAGCAGTGACCTTAATATTAAGAAGGGGAAATATAATCAGTGTACCTCAGCTCGGACGCTCTGTGTCTCTCTGAAGGCAGCTCAGATCTGGTTACCTCCCTCTCTCTAAACGAGACTCCAGCTTCATTCCCCTGTGCCCTCTCTTTTGATATAACTTGCTCTTCCATATGTGTACATGAGGATGCGTCTCTTTGTCATCTCTTATTTTACAGCTGTGAATATGTGAGGATTTTGAAGTGAGCAGAGTTCTTTTGAAAAAACTAAAACACAACCACAGATCTGCCCAAAGAGAGCTAATGACTCCAGTAAAATTACACCTTCCTCAGTTTTTCTCCAGTCTTCTGTGATACTTCCCCTCCAACAGAAGAGAAAGTGGTCCTTAGAAATCCGCACCAGCGTTTGCCTCCCTGGAAGCTGAGGGTTGAGCAAACCCACTCTGAAGCACCTGAGGGATGTTCTGAAGTGAGAGTGCTACATATAAGCTTTGGATGTCTTTTAGTCATTTGGAATTTGTCCAATTCCCCTGCTTCAAATATCTCATGTCAGAGTTAATTTATCTTACAATGAAAGCAAAACCAAATGCTCACAGCCTCCATGAGAGTGTTGCACGGAGATGAGTGACCAAGACAGGAGCAGGGGCTGAGACCAAAGGGGAGACAGGATTCCTGGGAGAACACCAGCCCAACTGGGGGAACTGTGCTCAGCCTCTTGGGTCTTCAGCAGAGAAATGTGATGTCCAGCCACAGACCTGGTCACAGCTATATGGAGAAGGTGAAACTCACCTACATAGAGTTAAAGCAGAAGGGATTCTATGTACCAGAAGACAACCAAGAGAAACTAAGCAACTGCCAATAATCAGGTTTCTTAAAGCCTCAAGCCCCATGGGAACTGGGGTGACTACAGATGTGATCTCTGCCTTTATCAGGTAAGGGTACCACCAAGCACCCCCAGACTCCTTTTACACAAAGATGTCATCTGACTAGACCTACCTTCCTTCCCCCGCTTGTGTGTGTGTGTGTGTGTGTGTGTGTGTGTGTGTGAGATCCCAGAAGGTAGCTACGGCTGGGCTTGCAGTATCTTCAGCATCCATCAACACATGGCCAGGATTAATTAATTAATTAATTAGTCATTAATGCTGTAAAAGAAAAACTAGCCGCGAAGGGAGAGTGAGTCGGAGAGTGCACATGGACAGACTCTGGAGGGGAGAGACGTCAGGTGATTTCCTAAGAGACTGGAGAGGGATGGAGGGTTAGGGTGCTTGTGGTTTGCTCTGTATGGAAAGGAAGCAAACGTTAGAGCATGTATTCTCAACCTTCCTAATGCTGTAACTCTTTAACACAGTTCCTCACATTGTGGTGACCATAAAGTTATTTCCTTGCTGCTTCATAACTGTAATTTTGGTACAGTTATGAACTGTGATGTAATCATAATCTGATTGCAAGATGGTTTTAGGTGATCTTTGTGAAAGGATCACTTGACCCCAAGGGGATTGTGAGCCACAGGCTGAGAAACACTGCCTTAGAGGGTCTGGAGAGTCAAAGCGATTTCATCAGAGTGGATAATCACTGTACTACACAAGAGTGTGGTGGGCAGGAGGCAAGCTTAGACGGCATCCTCATAGGATGACCTTGAGGGTTAGGGAACTTGAGCTGATGATGCTTGGGAGAGAGGATTGACTCAGGGAAAGGCTGGTGCTGGAGAAAATCCTTAGGAGTCGAGTTTAGGACTCGACAGACCATAGGGAAGGAAAGGGGATGGGCAGACAGGTAGCTTGGATTGCTAGCCTTCAAGTACAGGGTAAGACTAGGGAGGGAGGAACAGAAGGCTGGATAGCGTGGGGAGCATATTGTCTCCTATTTAAAAATCATAAGATGTAAAAACAATTAAAGAACCAAAACATGAGTTTTAAAAGTTACTGGTTTAGGATTTGGAGGAATGACTCAGTAGTTTAAGAACACTTCTGCTCTTCCAGGAAACGAGGGTTCAGTTCCCAGCACCCATATCAAGCAGCTCCAACTGTCTGTGATTCCAGTTCCAGGGAACCCGATGCTCTTTTCTGGCTTCTGAGGGCACCTGTGTACCTGTGCTACTCATGTACACACTTGCCACATATCATCCTCCAAGCCTCAGTATGTGCATGAGAGCACACACACACACACACACATGCATGATTAGTACAATGTTTTAAAAAACAACTCACCTCTGACATAATCTAGAGGATAGCACAGTAGTTTTACGTGACGTTTGCTCAGATAGTGTAACAAGATAACACTCGCTTTTTTCTTTCAGAAATGTTTTGATATGCTAGCTCTCATACATGCAGAATAGTTAGCAAATAAAGGAGAAAAGTCACTATTCACTGTGACTAATCCCCAAAGGAACAATGAGGACATGACGCACAATACACACTAACTAGAATCCAATGTGCTGTCTATCATCTGGCAAAGGAACGTTCGAGTTGCCATGAACATGACATTAGAGAAAGCATAGATATAGTAAGCATGCTGTGTGACACTCAGGGCCAAGGTCCTCCAGGAAAATACTCTGCTGTCAAAGTGGAGAAGCCACTAAGAAGATTCCTTCCTTCCTTCCCACCATTGCGGAACAGCTGAGCAGCGTGTGTCCCTGGAGCAACGTGGAGGGCCAGCCTTCACCTCCGACAAAGGATGACCTGTGTCTGATGTGTGCATCAGTCAGACACAGAGGAGACTTTGGTACTGTCTGGCAAAGGGCTGACTGCCTTGTTTATTGTTGTGTTGTGGGAAGTGGAGTCTGGAAGACAAGAGAAGATACTTTATAAATACAAGTGGAATTATAGAATGAGACCTGGAACAAATTATGTTCTAAGAGAATCCTAAGGTTGATCAGCACTCCAAGGCCACCCCTCAAGGGGTAAGTTTATGAAATTCTCATGAAAGGACTTGCAGATTCTCACCATGATAACCTGCCCCATACCTCCAAAACTAAAGCTCTAAAGAGCTAGTCCTACCATGGCTACAAGGGAAGCAAGACAAAGCTGCCCAGATGTTTTGACTGTGTCTGCTAGAACAACTCAGTAAGTGTTTGCAGGCTGCATATTTGCCTCAATGGAAGCAAAGACCTATTCTACTGCATCAATGGAAGCAAAGACCTATAGGCTGCTGGATGCACAGCACTTTCTAAGCTGGCAGGGCTCAACAGCCTTTGTCGGAAACAAGGAATAGGAACCAACTGGTTCAGCTGGGATTGTTGCTTTGAACAGGAAAGGCTGGAAGTATCTCACTTTGGAGGGAGGGAGTGTCACAAAACCAGTCTGTAACTGTTCATTCTCAGAAGCTTTCAGGTTCATGTCCAATCAAGAGCTCTGCAAGAACACATAGCTATCATCAAGTCCAAATAGCAACGACTTTCTCAGAAAGAATCTTACAACCTATTCTTCTACAGGACCTTTCTTCCCTGACAAAAATCAAAGCAATCTTTCTTTTCTTCTCTGGCTACTCAAAAAAAAATGGAACTAGGGATTCTTTAGCACTATACTTATGTTTGCAGACATACTAGGCTGAAGAAAATCCTAGTGCAGTGTGAAAACTTGGATCTGAAGGTCAACTTTTAAAATTCAAAGTCTGGCACTCTGGTCCTGACTGGGGTGGCTGGGGGAGCTGGGGGAGGGGGGGGGCGCAGATCAATATGCTTGCTCAGCCATCACCAGAGATGCTTCTTCCTCTTGCAGCAGATGGGAACAAATACAGAGGCCCACAGCCAGACATCATGCAGAGAATAAGAGACCTTGAAACACTCTGCTTCAAACGGGATGTCTCCATCAAACTTCTCCCCTGCCGTAGCTCAGGGAACATAGAGGAAGAGAGGCAGAAAGAGTGTAAGAGCCAGAAGGGATGGAGGACACCGGGAAGACATGGCTATAAACCAGCAGAACTGATGCACATAGGAACTCAGAGACTGAGAAGCAAACATGGAACCTGCATGGGTCTGCACCAGGTGGGGTCCTCGAGCTGAGAGGAGAAGTGGACACAGACACCCATTCATACCCTAGAAGCTATCTTCAATAGGTTGCCATCCACAGATGACAATGTAGTGTCCTCTGAGGGAGTCTCACAGGGGACACAAACTACTCTTATGGGTAGGCTGCCTGCCTAGCAGTAGATACCAACAGAAATGGAACTCAATAGGTATTTGGAAGGTTCTGTCAGGCACCTTCCTTGGTGTGTGTGTGTGTGTGTTGTGTGTTTTAAATTTTTATCTTAATTTTAATTTAATTTTTATATACTATATAATTTTTCTGTCTCTGTCTCTGCCTCTCCTCTACAGGTCCTTTGCTTTACTTCCAGTTTAGTGGGTATTTTGTTCTTTAGGTATGTTGTGTTTTATGGGATTCTCTGAGTGATAGAATGAGTGGGTCTGAAGATTTCTCATGTCTCTTCTTGGGCTTTTTTCCTTCTGTTTGTTTTGTTCTATTCCAATATGTTAGCTTTTTTTCCTCTTATTACATTCTATTTTATTATTATTCCTTAAAAGCCTGTTCATTTCCTAATGAGAGACACAGTGAGAGTGGATCCAGATGAGAGGGAGGCTAGAAGGACCTGGGAGGCCTAGAGGGAGCCCAAACTGTAATAAGGATATATTTTGTGAGGGGAAAATATTCTATTTTAAAATTTTCAATAAAAGGAACTTTCTTAAAAAGAAAAAAAAATCCTCAAAATTTGAAATTGAAAGTTTTCTTTCCCGGAATAAATGATTTTGCTCAAAAAACGAACTGCCAAGAAGCACCTAGGGGTGGGGGATGGAGTGGAACCTGAATTTTGTAGATTTTGCAACTTATTGGAAGATTTGTACAAAATAAATTCTCTTGAAACACAACACCTAGCTTGACAGCTTCTCTAATTACAGCCCTTCCTTCTGAGGAAGGCCAAGGCCTGTGGCGGGGCAGACAGATTAACCATAGTTGCTCTGCAAGACAATAGCAGAGACGGAAAGCAAAGAAGTCCCCGTGCACATTCAAACAGTCACCAAATCCCCTACCGGCACCCTTCATTAACACACGAAAAAGAGGTAATTGAACATCTTCCAGCTGCCCACCAAGTAGCCAGATCAATCATTCATGGAAATTAAGTTTTGATAAGAGGTGTTTAAATGTTGTCAAAGACTTTCTGACTCTGACCTTCTTTTTGCCTTAGGAAAATTCCAGCCTGCACTCGCTGTCCTAGGGAGCAAAGGTGACGGACTTAAAGGTGGAGCCGGACTGGATCACTAGGCCCATGTATCTATCAGAAAAGGGATCCAGCAGGTTTGTATCCATAAAAATACTGATTTTGGGAGAAGTTGTTCCCCCTTCTCCACAGATACATCATTTGGACAGTTAGTTGGATAAACCACATAGAAGGATATATATTTTTAGTTAAACATGCATTCTAAGAAAAGATAAAAACGTGTTTTGTTTATTTGTTTTGCTGCTGCTGTTGTTTGAAACAAGGTCTTGCTATACAAAGCCCAGGCTGGCTTCAAACTCGTGCCAGCCCTTCTCAACCTTTCCAGTGCTGGGATTACAAGCATGTTGGGTTTATGCTGTCAATATTTTTTATTTTTTTATTTTTTATTTTTATGTATTCACCATTGCTCTCTTCAGACACCAGAAGAGGGGATCAGACCCCATGACAGATGGTTGTGAGCCACCATGTGGTTGCTGGGAATTGAACTCAGGACCTCTAGAAGAGCAGTCAGTGCTCTTGACCACTGAGCCACCTCTCCAGCCCAGTATTTCTTAACTACAATGGCAAAATGTATGAAACATAAATGGATATACCTCTTAAAATATTTATAGTGTGTGTGTTTGTGTTTTTCACGCACGTGTGCATGTGCACATGCATGAGCCACGGTACATCTGTGGAGGTTAGCCAGCAGCTCAGGGACTGGTTCTCTCCTTTCACTGTGTGGGTCTCCAGAATTAAACTCAAGTCATCAACTTGACTATAAGTACCATTGCCTACCTAGCAGTCTCTCTGGCCCTTGAAAGCACCTGTTGATGACACTTTGAAATGTTTTAATACATTCATGTATTGGCTCACAGGTATAATATTACTATTAGAGGCTGAAGCAGGATGGTCGCTATGAGTTCTAGGCCAGCCTGGGTTATTGAAACTCCAACATTAAATGACTGGGTCACATGGTTAGCATTGCTGGTATTCCCTCCAAATCACCCGGGGGGTTCTTTCTGATAATGGGGAGCAGTCATATTAATAATTGCCCCCTAAAACAATAAGATTTGTGAATATGGTCTGTCCCACAGCCAGCCCCCCCCACTCTTATCATTATTGATACATTATCTTTTAAATTATAGGAAGACCAGAGAATTTGCTGCTAAGACATCACTTGGTTCTTTTTTCCAACTATATTTATTTTTTTAGCCTGAAAATATTTGCAAATCCTGGAGATATGCTTGTCTTTGGTGCCACAAATATCTTTTAAACAGTATGGGTCAGCATTTCCACTCAACCTTGCTTAGCAAGAGCATCCTAAACCAAGAGTGACTTGTGAACTGGTCAACAATGAGTTTTGGTGTTTGTGTGAAAATATGTTACTGCTTTTTCTTCAGTCTTCACTAGCTTAGATTTACTGGGCCCATACACAGACTCACCATCCCATGCAGCCCAGAGCTGGGAAGGCAGAGTGCCCAGTGGCAGCTCTCTCTCTGTTGCTTACTTAAAACCTGGCTACAATGGAGAGTAGAGAGGTCAGGCTGCAGAAAAAGACCAGAGCTCCTTTCTCCTTCCTGGTAAGGTTTAACCCCTGTCGGAACCTTTGATCTGTTGATCAGCAAACACACTCCTATATTTTGTATTCCCCAGTATAGATTTCAGAAGCAGGAGGAGGAGCGTGATGCACAACCCCCACCCCACCAAAATGCCTTTTTACATTAACAGTCCGTACCCCCTACTAAAAGAGAGGCAACCCCTTTGCCAGCAATCACCTCCATACTGACTCATTCAGTCTCCCTCAGGAGGGAAAAACAAAGCAATGTAGGCAGGCAAAGCTGCTCTGTTTTGAGAACCACATGCACTTATGTCCAAAAATGAGCAAGCTCTAGGCTGACTTGAAAGGCTTCGCCACTTCTCACACATCCTTTATTTTTTGAGCTAGGGTTTCCATGTAGATCAGGCTGGCCTAGAACTTGCTATATAGCCAAGGATAGATAAACTGAGCCTCCTGTTCCCTTCCTCCCCTCCCCTGGTACTGCTGGGGTCACAGAAAAGTGCCACCATGCCAGGCTTGTGTGGTGTGGGGAGCTAGTATATTCTACACAGCCCCTCAGACCCTTTATAACCAAGACTGGTGTCTTGATTGAACAGGAAGGCTAACACAAGGCCTACTAGGAGGCCTTCTCCTCTCGAAGTCCCCCCACCCAAAAGTGAATTAGTCTACCTATATGAGTACAGTTAATTTATAAAACTATAAAACAAAAAACAAAAACAAAACAAACAAACAAACAAAAAAAACAGAAGAAAGACTAAGGACAGACGTATATTATGAGTCTTAGAGAAAAGAATTCAGGGCAATGTTTTTTAAATGTCAAGGATAACAAGGAGTTAATAAAGACACCATTCTCACAACCACTGGGCAAGCAAATTGGGGCAACTAACACACACAGTTCTCTTAACACCCCTCCCCCAGCCAGGCAGTCTTCTGGTGTGTGTGTGTGTGTGTGTGTGTGTGTGTGTGTGTGTGTGTGTGTGGTGTGTGTGTGTGTGTGTGTGTGTGTGTGTGTGTTATTAATAGGTACAGTGCCTACGCAGAAGCTCCCCTCCCTTCCAATCAACTCTCCCTTCCTTTCTCATCCTGAGAGCTAAGTAAGTTATTTTTAAAACTTCTTGGCTGTAGGAATCATGACACATAGACATTCGAGCCTTCTGACTTGCCAGGAAGCCTCTTGGCTTGTGCTTATTATTGTGACTAATTATTCCTAATGTCCCTTTTCACTCTCAAAGTGTCCTGTGACAGCCAATGAGTTACACGATCGCTTTAGTCACAGGATGCACATATACACACAGTGGGTGAATGTATTAGTCAGGGCTCTCGAGAGTCACAGAACTTATGGAATGTCTCTCTATGTTAAGGGAATTTATTGTGATGACTTAGAGTCTGTAGCCCGACTAACCCAACAATGGGCAGTTGTGGGTGGGAAGTCCAAGAATCCAAGTAGTTGCTCAGTCCTATGAGGCTAGTTATTTAAGCTGGTCTTCTATAGAAATAGTTTCCAACAGATGTACTGCTGGCAAGTAAGTGGAAGCAGTCAAAAAAGATCAAGTCTTTCATTTTCCAATTTCCCTATGTAAGCCTCCAGCAGAAGGCATGACTCAGATGAAGGTATGTACCACCCACCATGCCTGGATCTGGGACTTGCTTTGTCCCAGGCTGACTTTGAACTCAGAGATCTGGGATTAAAGGCACGTACTACCTTGCCTGGGCCTAAGCTTTTCATAGCCACTATGCCTTAAGATCTCCATGTCAAGCTCCAGGTCAAAAATGTGTGTCTTCCAGTCTCAGATCTGGACCACAGGTGAGCTCTCCAATTCTGGATTGTAGTTCATTCCAGATAGAGTCAAATTGACAACCAGAAATAGCCACCACAATGAATGAATATATGAAGCATTATCTGAAGTATAAGGTATCTATCTGTATCTTGGGTGTAACTTGGTTTTTATGCTCTTGGAATGTATGAATTAATTTAAACATGAAAGAAGAAAATAAAATAGCCCTAAACTAATACCATCACTCTAAAATAACCCAGAAGCCCGCTGAATGTTGCTCTCTCCTCGTTACCTTGACCACACACTACTAAAGAACCCAGTCAAGTAAAGTCTTGAACAGAAAAGGAAGAAATCGGGACCATGGACAGGTGATTACAGTTGGCACAGATGCCTCTCTGACCAGTGCAGATGTTGTTACAGAGGGGAACAAACTGTCTGCTTTAAGTATCATCTCCCCACCCCACAAAGGGCAACAGCAATAAGAAAGAAAAAAAAACTCAACAAATGTATTATAATGAAAATTCACACTTGATACACTTGATAAAGACGATTCAAAGATTTTTCTAAACTGTAAAACAAAATATATTTTTTAAAAAAGATCAGTGCTCTAGATACCTTAAATTTTAATATTAAGGCTTATTTCTCAACTATATGTCTTAATAATGAAAAAAATCAAACTAAATTTCCATTTTAGCAAAGCCATGACAATTCTACTTTTAGTCATTTATCCAAAATAAGCTTGTTATGACTTATCTTATCTTTACCAGTGGTCACCCTTATCTAACTATTTCCCTGAGTCACCAGCAAAGCAGGTTAAATGTTTCTAAGCAATTCTCTCAGAAGTTAAACATTAAATTAAAAAAAAAAATCGAGACACCACTAAGAACCTTGTGATGACCCGCAGGCATGTTCCAGAGTGGCAAAGATTAGAAGGTGTTCTCAAGTAACACCCATTGTTCTGGTCCCTCTTAAGGACAAAGGAAGAAGAGAAAGCCATTAGCTGCTCTTGCCTCCACATCTCAATTCAAATGCTCCTTAAGAAAGCAAAACAGTACAAAACAAAATGCCTTAATTTTTTGCAATCTAATACTCTTCTGTTTAGTCAAACTTTTGGATGTTTGTTTATTTTTTAAATTAAATGAACTTTCTGACTTTGTTCATGTACCAAAGTTTAGGACCAAGACAGCAAAAGGAAACAGTAGACTGGAAGTTAGTGTTTATTATCCATTATATAGTGTGTTTTGATTTCAATGGTGATCCAAAAAAATCACATAGAGAACATATTAAATGCTTTCACCTGAGAAGAGCTATTAGTGGCTATCAGGGTCTGAAAGGTTGAAGGATGTTTTCTTCAGTATGGAAAAAGTACGTACACTGGCCATAAGCTACAAGGAAGAATCAAAAGCAGAATATTCTCCATAGAATGCAAGTCTGGGTTTTGTCTCCAATACTTCACAAGCAAACAGAGATGATGTTTTAACACAGCAGGGGACTCAGTCCACCAGATGTTAAAGACAAAGCAGTTTACTCTGCTGCAGTAATGCAGATGGAGGAAAGAAAAAGGACAGACACAAGGACTGACATGTAAGACTGGCAGGTGAACAGCTTTATTCTATACCCTCACAATCCCATTTCTGTGGGGAATATCTTAGAGACAATTATTGCTATGTGAAGATGACCCATCTGAGAAGGTCACAAGAGCCACCTGTGCACAGCAAACATCACAATAAAGATAAATAAAGTGATGAGACCTCCAGTAGTTGGACACTACAATATCATTAGTAAAATTGACCTCAGCAGAATAGACAGGCCAAAAAAAAAAATCATGTTTAGTTAGAAATAGGTAAGTAGTCAGGTTAGCAGAAGTGGGGAGATCTTTGTGAGTTCAAAGCCAGTCTGATCTACATAGTGAGTTCTAGGCCAGCTAAGCTACATAATGAGAGCCTGTCTCCAGAAGAAACACACACACACACACACACACACACAAACACACACTACCACCACTACCACCAAACAACAATAAACAAAAAACCAGGAAACATACCTACACCCTGATTGCATTTGTCCTGTTTTCTAATCCAACAGTACTATGAAAACATCCAAATACAAAGTCTAAAATCAAGCATAGAAATAACTGGTGAGAGTAAGGGAGACGATGGGAAAAGTACACAGGAGCCTTTAACACACACAGACACACGTCAAATGTTAAGATATGTGACTATAGTATGCATGAGATATTTATTATTTATATACATATATACATACATATATACGCATACACACACATATCTATGGGCAAAATGGTTTTGATGTGTCTTGGAAAGTAGGCCATCGGAGGAAGATGTATTGAGATAAGAATCGGTAGTATTCTGTAAGCTTCTTGACATTGTTAAAAATATACTGGTTTAAAAAGCCATATATTTTAACATAATTTTAAAAGATATGTATGGCTGGAGAAATGGCTCAGTGATGAAGAGTGGTTACTGTTCTTTCAGAGGCCATGGGTTCGGTTCCCAGAGCTCACAACAGCCTGTAACTCTAGGCCCAGGGGATCCAGTACCCTCCTGGCTGCATGCACTTGATGTGTATAAACTCATGAAGGCACACATATTTGCCTGTAATTAAAAGTTAATCTTGAAAAAAGATGATGTAAGCTAAAACGTTTGGCGACTGTTGAGTTTTAGTTGGTTGTTTGTTCAAATGTGTGTAACTTTATACTCTCTGATGCTTAGTCGCTGGAGTAAGAGATCAGCCAAGGTTGCATAAACTTGTTGGGAAACATGAAGACTTGGTCTGTTTTGACTGCCTTTGGGGCTGTGAACCAGTACCAAACCGCGGAAGGCAGAGAATCCTGCTTCAGTACACCTGAGCCCACCATGTCATGACATTCAAGGCGTGTCTACTCTGAACAGCAGGAGCACACTGTATTGCACGTGGCCAGCAAAGCTGTGGGCAAAGACCGGTGAGTGAGGGATGAGAGGGCATTTGATAGAGCATAGTGTCCTCTATGGACCTGGGACCTCAGTTCTCTCTGTGCAGAGGCGTAATACTTACGTGATGTTCCAAAATTCAATAACCAGAGACTGATGTCTTGCTCCAGCTTAATACAAGTAAAAAGAATTATACATTGCTTTTGGATAAAAAAATGTTCATTAAAATTCATTATAATGCGCCTGCCAAATTTGAATGGAAAAATACAATTATAGAAAAGATAAGAGAGAATCTTAGCCAGGTTGATTATAGTGACCACAGAAAGAAAGATAGATGCTACCAGCCTAGCAGAAGCAGGATCATAAATGAGAAACATTACTGTCTTGTTATGAGGTGAGGATAAGTACTTGAGGTTAAAACCCTGGGCCTGGGACATAGTAAACAGGTGCTCTGACAACCGCCAGCGCAAGTTACCTTGTAATAAAAACTGATGGACTAGCCGGGCATGGTGGTGCACGCCTTTAATCCCAGCACTCGGGAGAAAGAGGCAGGCGGATTTCTGAGTTCGAGGCCAGCCTGGTCTACAGAGTGAGTTCCAGGACAGCCAGGGCTACACAGAGAAACCTTGTCTCAAAAAAAAAAAAAAAAAAAAAAAAAAAAAAAAGTTGATGGACTAACCTTTAGGCTGAGAACATATGTAAGAAAAGGAAACATACATAGAAAAATGGGAAATTGATGTCATGATTTTAAACTAGGTCTGATGCAGGAACAAACCAAGACTGTTAATCCTGGGGGAGGTCATTCTTCAGCGTAGGCTTGTCTGGAACTTACTGTGGAGCCACAGTAACTTGATGTAACCCCTCCTGCTTCTGCCCCTCAAGTGCCAGAATTACAGATATGTTCTATAGCTCTCATTTTTCTTTCCCTCCCCAACTCCCTTTATTTTCTCCTCCCTCTCCCCCTCTCTCCCTTCTGTTTTTCCTCTCTCCTTCCATCCAACTTGTGCTGAGGATTGGACCCGGGGCCTTGCACTTGTTAGGCAAGTGCTTTAGCACTGAGCCATATTCCCAGTCCCACAAATCTTCACCAAGTACACCCCACCCCAGCCCCAGTCAGATGTTCGTAGGAAAAGTTCATCTGACTTAGTGGTTTATGAAGATCTGGATTTTCTATTACTAAAGCCTTTCAGGCTTTAGATCAATTTCTGTCAGGTACAGAATGTACTTATCCTTAAAAGTAGAGTAGCTTTTCAAAGCCTTTTGTTTTTTATGTGTGTGTCATATTTAAAGTATCTTTCTAGCTAACAACAGAAAGAAAAGGCTAACATGTAGCCACACACACCACTTTGATGTATGAACACCATACTCAGACATTTCCAGTGTGAAACACTTAGAAGCAGCCGAGTGAATCTGTAAGAACAAAGTTGTTGGAAACCTCCACCAGAAAAGAATCAAATTCGTAACAAAGATACTTAAAATTCATAGATTCAAGCTACTTACAATCTGCCATTACACAAATTAATGTAAAAGAGAAACTACATAAACATACAATTTTCCAATAGGAAGTTCCTAGACTCTAACAACCAGTTTACTATGAAAGTTTTGTTCCAGCACACAATATCATTTTAATAACTGAATTAGTTACAAATTGACTATTTGCTGTCAGATGTGAATTAGTTATTTTATTTCAAGCAGTGACCCTCATCATTACTAAAGCTTAAAGTATCTTTCCATTTAAATGAAGCAAAGTATTTTTCTTTTACAGTAATAATGTTCAACATGCATGCTTTTGTTCACATATTATCCACATGTTGCCTTAGGAGCCACAGAGCCACATTTAAAATTTCATTAGGGAAAACCCCACACATACACAGCTCAGGCAACTGTTGAGAGTCAGCTGCTATACACAGCTTCCCACTGCAATGCTGTTCATAGAACTTTGTAAAAGCTACAAGTAAGTGTGGCTAAATTTGGGGGAGAAAAATCTCCTTCAAATTAAAGTACATTTTGAAGGTCATGAACCTTAATACATTTAAGATTTTAGTGTAGAGCAAAAAAGCTTTACTGAAATAGAGGCTGTATAATTCTTTAAAAAAAAATATGTACTCAGAAACGTTCATCCAAATACTCATTATAAAACCCAGAAATCTATTTCCCTATCAATGCTAGTAAGTTGTAATGCCTCAGATGACTTTATGATTCCCAACAAATCAGGAAACAATCCAAACCTCCATTTAGAAATACAAAATGCAGCTGGGCGTGGTGGCACACGCCTTTAATCCCAGCACTCAGGAGGCAGAGGCAGGCAGATTTCTGAGTTTGAGGCCAGACTGGTCTACAAAGTGAGTTCTAGGACAGCCAGGGCTACACAGAGAAACCCTTCTCAAAAAAAAAAAAATGCAAAATGCTAGGAATTTTTTGAGGGCAACCTCTCTGATCTACTTCTGTGTAGAAGGGCTGAGGAGTCACTGGCAGCAGAACACAGGGAATTTTAACATCATCACCTGCAACCTGCAAGGGGATCTGCCTGGAGCTATTTCTATATAGAGATCAACCCCAAAATGCCAAGAGACGAGCCAATAACATTTGTTTATAACTGACTGAAATCATTTTATCAATTAAGCCTACCTCCTGGTATAACAGAACTGAAGAGGAAACAAACAGAAATAACTTAAGATACATTTAGCCCTAGTCTAGCATTCATCCTGCATGAAGGAACTTGATAATAATTTAGATAGTTAAGACTTGTTTGTGAATGGCTTACATTTATCAATTACCTTTACATTTATCAACGGGACTTATTTTTGAGTACTAAGTTCCTTGTCTTTGCTCCTATGCTCAACACACATGTGTCATTTATATTAGATTTCCCACTTAGGAAGATTCTAAAGCTCAGACTTCTATCAGCTGTCAGTGAACAGTATCCTCATAGAGTTAAAGAAATCCGGGTCTGAAAACAAGCAGTCATGTTTGTAGCAGAAGTTTGTTTCTTGTAACCCAAAGAAGACAAATCAAAACCTAGTGTGTGACACTAAGGCAGGAGATAGTCTATTTGGTTAAAATAATGTTTACTTTGTGTCAGAAACAAAGAATTCTAGTTTCTGTCTGCCAAAGGGGGTAATTTTAACTCTACCTGTCCCTAAGAGGCATTGTTACTAGAAAAATAAGGAGGACCTGAGAGGCTCCAATGGAGAGGGGTTCTGAAGAAGACGCAGACACAAGAAGTAATGTCCTCTTAGCCTTTAACGTTTAAAGACGTTGAAAACAGGCACTGAGATCCACAAAAGGGTGATAGACTATTTTTATACAGAAACTGATTTTTGCTAAACTCTTTTTGAAACATGGCATGTGTTGAAAACACCGTTCAAGCCATAAGAATTTTCGACAGTGGATTTGTTAAGCACTGTAGAGAACAGCTTGACTTCCTGCGTCTTCCAATGTGTACAAAATGGATAATTTATAAAGACATATCTGTACCATGCAGCATAGAGTCTAGAACATCAAGCCGTAAGAGGGAAAACTAGATGCAGGAGAATGTTCTGTTTAGTTCATCTTGATGTTGTATATTTATATTCAAATCAGATAGGCCAGACTGCTAGTTTTACCACAGAGAAAAGCTAGCAAACATTTCATTTTCAGACAGCTATTAGAGAAAAATATGTATTTATGTTTATATTTCAGGGTACAAAAAGTTTGCTAGCATTAATTTAAATTATGTATATTTCAAAAAAAACTATAATTAGTCAAAAGCAAAAACAAAAACAAACCTGCTTAACCATCTCTAGGACACTCAGTTTGTGGTAAAACAAACAAACAAACAACCAAAAAAACAAACTTAACCAACTGGGAACATGCTGTGTTTTAGGGATTTCACTTTTTTTCAGTCAGAAACCATTTTTTTTTTAAATTGAATTTCCTAAGAGCTGAAAGAAATGTAGCGAGGTCTCGAATAAGATGGGCCCCAAGCATCCTACTGAAAACTTTTCCAAGGCAGAATTAGGAAGTGGCACTACTACTAGACTCTGGAACAAATGTTCCCCGTGGCTTTGTACCACAATGTTTAAAAACATCATATTTTAATTTCAGGCCTTATAAACTAAAGATGTCCCCCCCCCCAACTAATTACACTATTATTTTGGATCAGAGCTTGTGGCTGACAACATCTGTTAGAAACTCAATTGTGCTTCCTAATTAAAGAACTAAGTCTAGTTGATGAAAAAAAAGTTTAATTCAAAGGGAGCTGTAATACTGTGAAAATAACCAAATAATTTCCCCCACAAATATCCTCCCTGGGAGAAAGAGGCTTTCAGTGGGAACAGAGCTTCCCAACGGTCTGTGTCATGTATCTACTGTTTATTTTATTATTTTTCCTATTTACTGGGTCTTTCCTGTTACTTTATTTACAGCTGAATACTCACTTAACCAATGTTTTTTTCCCCTCAATTATTCCTCCTCCGCTGTTTTATTCAGCAAAGCAGAATCGTTTCAAAGCAAAGCAGTTTCAAGTCAGGCCTTTCCCTTTTGTTCTGTTTACAAGTGCCTGTTGCATCAAAACATTTAAAACTTTAAATAGTAATCCTTGAAGGTTCATTTTAAAAAGAAAAAAAAAAAGTAAGTCCTCGCAGAAAACGCCCAGCCTGCTTGTGAAAGAGGCAGCGCATGGTTCATTGACCCCATAGAGAACGTGACCACGCCGGGTAGGTAGTCAGAACTGGCACCTGCCCAAGTCCTTCTCTGCCCGTGCCTAACCTCTACGCTTGCCAGGAACCGAGAACCTAAAGAGGTGCAAGTAAGGTGAGACGTAACCGGGAACTTAAAAGTGTCGTCCTGAGTAGGACTCATCTCTCTGGATTTCAAAATCGGAAAAGGTGGCTTGGCAGCTCCGGGCGCTGCCCTCCGGGCCACCCCTCTAACTCTGCGCTCCTAAGTTCAGCGCGATGCGACGCTAGCAGTTAGCGAAGGTGCAAAGGCTGGAAAGCTCGAGTAGCCCCGACTCTGGTTTAAGCTGCCTGCCCCAGGCAGACTGCCTGGCTTGCTCACCAATTACTCTAGATCGCAAGCCCAGCCATCCATGCGGCAGAATCTGCTCTGCACTTAGGAAGTGGCAGGCAGCACCCTAGCCAGTGACAGCGGGAACTCCTGGCCAGGAGTTCTCGGAAAGTTTGCACAACCCATTCCTCCCTGAGCCTGGAGGGACGCGACACAGAAAGATCCCTCTAGGATCCTTAGGGTCTCTGTCAGCACTCTTGGTTCTCCTCATCTCAGAACGAACACAATCTCTGGGTCATCCTAAACCCACTCCTTCTTTGGTGACTTTAAAGAAAGGACTCCAGTTCAAAGAAGATGCACAAAGGGTGTGTCTGCTCCCTCTCACCTACTTGAGGGTCTGGGGGCACCAGTGTTCCTGCAGGATAGTTGTCCACCCCTCCCCCACCTCACCCCCACCTTTAAAATAATTTGCGCAATCGTGTACTGCAAAGTCTAATTGCGAGCCGCTAGCTGCGAATCCCTTTTCAATTTGAGCCAGTCCCGAGTCTCCCTCCTCTGGGTCTTACCTTGTCTCCCTAGCCTCCTACCGAGTCTCGGTGTCCTAATGGCGGTGTCTGGGACGCGTGACACCCCTCAGCCCCATCCCCAGAGTCGCTCTGCTCTCTGCCTCCCATGTCCCTCTCCCAGCGCCTAAAACTTCGGGTGCTGTTTTTGCGCTACTGAAGAAGAGTAAACGTGATTGTCTCTGTTCAGTTGGGGCAGGCCTTTTAGAAATTCCGACATTATATTAAGTTTACGTTTCAAAATAAGGTGTACCCGATTCTGATTCTGCGTTTTATCAATCAACGGATGACACGAAATTCGACGTGTTCTTAGAACAGACTGAAGGGAAAGAGCTAAGGTCTTCCCTTCCATCCCGTTTTAAATTTTTAAAGAATGAATGCCATTGGAGGGATGAAGCAACAGGAGGTCCCCTCTGGTTTACTGTCCCCAACACTGGAAATCTTTCCCCACACTGATATCCTAGTTTAAACACCGCCCCGGCTCCATTCTTTGAAAACCTATTTCCTAAGGTAGCAAAAGAAAACGTTTTAAAGACCTTGCACGGCTCTTCGCAGTCCTAAGCGGCACACCTGAGCAGCCAGGGCAGCTCCCGACGACCTCTGGCCGCAGAACCTTCAGTCTTCCCTGTGGCACGTTTTCTGTGCCTCAACAAATTCCCCAAACAAGCAACTTCAGTGAATGCAAACTAAGCTTTCCCCGGGAGAAACGTCAAGGCAGCTACAACCCGTCTCTGATTACACAAACATACCTAAGGGCAGGTTGGAGAGTGACAAGGGCTTTGGGGGTGGGGGTTTGTCTGCTCAGAGGTGGCTGAAACCAGTTTTCCCATTGTTATTTAGCTAAGAAAAGCTAGCTTTTGTTTTGTGGTAGGTATTAGGGATAAAAAGAAAAACGCCGACGCCACAGTTCCCAGGAGTCTTTGAGATTATGGAAAAAAAAAATCTAACCTCAAGTGAGGAATTTGGCTCTTTTAGATTACAGCACCTAATGAAGTATTAAGATTTTATGAGGAAAAACGTCCAGTCACTTAAAAATTCTAGAGAGGGCTGGAGAGGTGGCTCAGTGTGTAAAGGCGCTTGCTGCCAAGTCCGAAGACCAGGGTTCATCCCCACACAGTGGAAGGAAAGAACCGATTTACACAAATTCTCATCGTGGAATGCTCCCCACCCCAAAACCTAAATATCATTTTAAATTTTACTAAGAACTGACGTTGCATCCTGCTACCTGCCCTGTATTTCAGTAACTCAGCTCCCCTCTGGCGTCTGTCAAAGTAGGAAAAATGGCAACAGCAACGCCGGAACTTATTGGATTTTGCCCTGGAAACCCAAAACTTCAGATTCCCTCCAGTTATCATTGTGCACATTTGCTTTACTGGAAGGAGGCGCACAGTCCTGATTCCCTCTTCGGCCTGCAGAACAGAACCAGAAATCCCATCGTTCCTGGGCCCACTGGCCACACGTGTGCAAGCGGCTCCCGCAGCTGATGGAAGGTGGCTCATCCAGCAGTGGACGTGTGAATATGTAAGGGGGTTTTCGGGGGTGGCTGGAGCGCACGGGGCTGCAACCCACTCTGTGTTCTGATTCTCATAGTACGGTAAACCGGGCTAACTCGCCTACAACCAGCGAGCAAGGCTCTGGAGGACCCGGTCGGGTAGCAACTTGGGACCTCCAGGATTGGACAGCCCCTAGCCACGTGACCAGCACTCCCGCTCGCTCGCGCCCCGCCCCTCCCCGCCCCTCCCCGCCGCTCGCGCGTTCGGCGGAGCACGGCAAGTACCCGGCACTCACTTTCGCTTTCTGCGCTGGAGGTTCACGCACGAATGATAACTTTTAGTTTTGGCTCTTTTAGAATTTTTTTTTTTTTTGAGGCAACCAGTGCATGAGGAAGACGTCGGAGGAGAAACGAGTCGAACACGTTCATGGTTGGGGGTAGCGTGGGAGGAGTTAGGGAGGTTGCGTGGGGAAGCGGTTCTTGGCGAGGAAACCGGATTGCTTGCCTTACAAGAGCACAGCTGTCTGAGCTTTTGTGTCCGTGAAATGTCCTGGGAAGTGACACCCGCCGCCAGGGCATAGCAAGCAAAAGTCCCAAATAAGTAGAAGCTACATCCTTCAGACCCTGATATAGTCCTTTGTTTGTGAGAGGGAAACCCTGCCAGGTAGTTTGCTAGGTTAACTGAAGTTAAAGGGCCACTTGTTAGCCCACGTGGGTGACTTGCTTGGCATTAGTAACGCAAAAATGCAAAGAATAGTCTCTGCTAGCTCTGGGATCAGCAGGTAACTCAGAAGCAGTCCAAAATGTTTACCCAAGTGCTCCGCAGATTATCTGTGTGCAGCTGACCCTCTAAGAGGCTCCCCGTGGCCCAAGGAATCTCATCTCTTGGAAGTCAATAGTCCAGGTCATGTTGTTTATTATGCAGAACTTAGTTTACGTTTTGTACATTTTACCTGTGAAGTTCTGGGACATAGCATCAAATTGCCTCCCTCCCTTGTCCATTTAATTTTCTTATACAGCACCTTCATCTTTAACAAGCTGGTGAAGTTGTAATAGGAAGATTGGGTTATAGAAAGAAAATTGCTTTTCCTTCTTTCAAAATATGTCTCCACCACTTGATGGCATTTAACAGGTTCTAAGCTGAGTCCTTTGTTTTTGTTTTGTTTGTGTTCCTAAAGAGTAAGAGGGAACCAACTTTACAAAGTGTGGACAATTATCTAGTATAGTTTCTGGTACAAAATAAATGCTCAATAAATTATTATTGAAATTCGGTTTACTCTCCCTCCTATGGAGTTTTAACTGACTGTGCCAGTGACCTTTCTTTTATTTTCATGTAGAAGTTTGATTAAGGAGAAAGCAAAGCTCATAGAGCAATTTGCTTCAATCATATGTTGTGATAAGTAACTTCCACTGGCTAATTACATGTCCTTTTGAAAGTAGTTCCTCAAATTTGTTTTGAATATATAATATTGCCTTTGAATTTTCTTAACTTCTCCCGTGCACTTTTACCAAATGACAGGGTCAGGCTCATACTACCAGTTATTTCATAACTAAACATGGTGACTTTGGGGGGGGGGAAACGTTATTATTTTCTCTGGGTAGTTAGCTGAATGTCTATCATAAAATACAATCTAAGAACTAATTACATACAAAAATCAAATTCTTTTTTTTTGCTATCCAGGAGGGAAAAAATCACATAGAACAGATATATAAATTTTTAACTTACAACAGCTGTGTTTTGGTCCCTGGTTTGGGGACCAAGCATATGTGGAGACTTGAAATGAAAGTTGTTTTCTCTTTCAAACTAGTATAATTACTGCTTGGTAGAAATGAAACCTCTGGGCTGGGGATGTAGCTTCATATTAGAGTGCCTACAGATTAGCATGCATATTGCCCTCCCCAAGTTGGATCTCTGGAAGGAGGGGGGGAAATCTGCGTCCCAAATTTTGTTTAGAAAGATACATTTCTATATATCTCTCTAACTATAAATAGATACACACATGTATATATGAGCATACATATCACCTTATATACATACCCATCACCTCTCTGGCTACCCCCACCCTCACCTTACATTCTAGCTGTTTAACCTCCCAGTTACCTATTGGGCAACTCTGGGAATTGTCCTGGGAGTTCTCTTCTCCTTTCCCTGTGGCAGCCATCAAGACATGCCTGATTTAACCTGTTATAATGCTACAGATGTGTCTCTTCCCTTCTTTTCCCACTGTTCCTTGTCTTGCCTCCTCTCTGGCTACAGCAGCATCTTCATGGCAAGGCTCTGCCATTACCTTTCTCTTCAGTGCCTTTCCTTGACTGATTTATCTAAGAAACACATCTGCACACGACACTTGCCTTTAAAGCTTCCCATTACTTACCAGATAAAAATCTAGCCCCAGCATCAAATCCTCTTTAGCTCTTTCCAACCGTACTTTTCTCTACTTCAGGCCCTGACTACATCCCGGCCTCGATTCATCTGTTCTATGCTAGTGTGTACTAGATGCTATACTAGGCTCACTGGATACCTGAAGGAGCAAAATTGACCTTTGTTCTCAAACTTATATGAGTGGTGGTAAGGAAGGGGTTGTTGGCAAACAAACAAACAAAAAAACAAATAAATTGGTACATTGTATCAGGTGTAGGTAGGGTGATTTTAGATAGTCTAATTGGGATTGGCTTTATTGCAAATATGACATTTTAGCAAAGACATGAGGCAGTGAGCTATGTTGATAAACAGGAAGAATAATATCTAGGCCCAGGGAAGCCAGAGCAAAGCCCCGAGGTGGGTGAGAGTGGGCTTGCCACATCAAAGAGAGGGACAAGCGAAGGAATAAGGTTGAGTATGCAGATCTCCAAGTACAAAATCTGTAATACTTTCAGACTTCAAAATCTAAAACTTTATTGATAATGAGTGGGAATTCTGAACCCTACCCGATAATGTGTGATAAGTTGTGGTAAGAAGTTAGCCAAACTACAAAGATTATCTAAGGTTATCTTCAGTGTTTTCAGCCATTTATGAAATAGAGAAGAATCCCCTGTTTAAGCCAGATGTGGTGGCGTAGGCCTTTAAACTCAGTCTTAGGGAGGTGTGAGGGGTTGGGGGAGGGAGAAAAGAAAAGATACTGTATTTAGATTTTACCCAACTCCAGTTAGGCATTCACTGTTTCCCAAACCCAAAGTGTTACTTCTTCCAGATAAGGGCTCTTTAACTCCTATGTAAGAGGTGAGGACTGAAGAGAAAATGGGAGATGAGTGTGCTCTTGGGCAGGTTCTCACTAGCTCCCATCACATTACATGGGGGTCAACCACTTGTGGTCACGTTCTCCCACACAAAGCATCATGCTCAGACTTCAGAGTCTTTCATCAGGTTACTTTCTATTTGAATTGTATCCCTCTTTCTAGCTATGTTGCTACTTGCTCTGCTTTGTTCTGTATTTAGGCAAGAGGCATAGCTAGGGAGAAAAGTTTGGGTCTATTTATCTTGGCATCCATAGTACCTATAGGTGGTTCTTAAAATCCTTCCTGAACTAATGACTATAGTGTTCATTTGTAGAGTAACTTTGTATGTTAGGTGCACATATTTCATCCTAAAACAGCCAAAAAGGGAGGTTTGCTATACCAATTTTATAGGAAAAGAAATGAGATTTATTTATCTAAGATCGAACAGCTAGCACCTGGCCAAGGTACCAAAGTCAGTTGTTCCCTCTGGAGACTTCAGAAGACTGAATAAAAGGCTGAATTTGTCTTTGGCTTTGTTTCTTGCTGCTGGCCAAAGACAAAAGAAGACAAAACATTCCTATCAATTTTAGTATGGCAATTTGTTAATTTATTAAGTATTTAATAGGAATCAAGTGCTTGCCAGGTACTTAGAACACAATGCTGGCCAGGCAATGGTGGCACATGCCTTTAATCCTAGCACTGGCAGAGGCAGAGGCAGAGGCAGAGGCAGAGGCAGAGGCAGAGGCAGAGGCAGAGGCAGA